>NC_140962.1:32961301-33048801 GCF_056783735.1 Eptatretus burgeri
ATTGGAGCATGGAATGAAGGTATTGGAAAGGGTGTTGGAGAAGAGGATAAGGAAGAAGGTAAAGATTGACGAAATGCAGTTTGGATTTATGCCAGGAAGAGGAACGACAGATGCAATTTTTATTGTAAGGCAGTTGCAGGAGAAGGACATGGAGAAGAGGAAGAAGTTGTTTTTTGGGTTTGTTGATCTGGAGAAAGCATTTGATAGGGTTCCACGCAAAGTAATGGCATGGGCATTGAGGAAGTTAGGAGTGGAGGAATGGTTGATCAGAGTAGTGATGGCCATGTACGAGAGAGCACGCACAGCTGTAAGGACGAAGGATGGGAACGGTGGTGAGTTTGAGGTGAGGGTCGGAGTGCACCAGGGGTCGGTACCAAGTCCACTTCTATTTGTCGTTATCAAATACTTGTTCTCCCCACTGTATGTATGTATGTATGTATGTATGTATGTATGTATGTATGTATGTATGTATGTATGTATGTATGTATGTATGTATGTATGTATGTATGTATGTATGTATGTATATATATATATATATATATATATATATATATATATATATATATATATATATGTATTAGACTTAACTCCGAGTCCTATGCAACGCAGTTCATCCCATTTACCCAGTAAACATGAGGGAAGGACGAACAACATGAATACTAATGAAATAACTGTCTGGGGATCACTGTATGTTGGGTGCCCTTGCCTTGGAAGCATGCAGTTTTAGAGAATCACAACAATAGCACCCATTCATTAATGTTGAAGATCTCACATTCTCACAGTATCTTAAGAAAAGAATAAGGCATTCGTGTCGTCGTTCCCTGGCCCGATTCCACTGTATAACTGACTTCAAATGCCATGAGAACGCAGACTAACATTTGTCTAACCAGAACAGCAAGAACTTCCAGACTGATAATCACAATGGAGATATCGATACCACCCCATTCAATTTTTAGAGAAAGAAACACAATCTCTCAGCAGGACCGATGATTAGGCGCATGGAGGAAAATGACAGCATCTGGGATTCCAATGTTTGAAACCTAACGACCTTCAGCAATTGCCGGGAGTTCCTGATTGGAACGGACAGCACTCACCAACTGGTTCCATCTTGTGCACAAATCTGTTTCCCGTGATGTTTTAATCTCGAAACCTTCACGGTGCCGCTGAATGCCACACGGAGCTAATCTTCCCAGAGATGAAGGCCGAATCAATGATTTCTGACGGTTCCCAAAGCAATTCCCCAAAAGGACTTTTCGGGACCTCGTGTACGTGTCGTGCCGTCGGAAGAACAATCATTTTAAGTTTCTTTATTTTATTTTGAGAAAATGTAACATTTGATAAGCATTTATTTATTTATTCATTTGTGTGCAGCTTTATTGCGACTGCATCATTTGTCTGGGGGCATGACTGTGTCACTGATGTCATGCCCTCTGTTACCAGCTCACTGGAACTTATTTCACGAACCTCAGAAGGATGACAGGCTGAGTCAACCAACCTGGTGTTAATTCAATCGATTAACAGGGGGCTTGAACACCAATAGAACAACAGTAGGCTTGAACACAAGACCCTAAGATCTTAAGCCAGCCACCATAACCATAAATGTGCAACACCAAGTTTGTTTGATAAGCATGCAATGAAACAAATAGAAAATTCTTTTTTTTTTTTTTAAATCAATCTTTTTTTTTTTGCTTGGACCTCTATATTTTACATGGTGTCACGTATGAAAGTTTTTATAATTCGAGTTCCCTAACCAGGAACTTCAATGCAGGAGGAGGCCATGAGGACCAACAAAGCCTGCGCTATGATTGCCAACCGATGGTTGTTTGTCCAAACTCTATCCTTTTTAAAATGCTAAGCATTAAGCAAGGAAGCAACATGTACCATTATTAAAAACAATCTTTAGTATAACTCAGCTGGGGTCCGGTTCCACTGAGACCTCCCAGATTCAGAGCAGATACTCGAACCATCGACCTGCATTTTAATGATGTACCCTGGTGCAAACTCTATAAGCGGCACCGTTTCTTGCAAATATTATTTCTGCACTTGATATAAACTGCTGCACACTATCTGTCCTGTGTGGGCATAGTGAGTCTCTCTCCCCTCTTCTCTGAGCATGTGAAGTTGGGTAGAGAGGAGAGGGGACAATGTCCCTTAAAAAAAAAAAAGTCATAATATTTTATGCTCACGCAGTATTTTGAAGTTTAGGATTTCCAGCCCTGGTCATTCAGACATGTGTGCAGTCCTTCAGATGGACGTGCCGTCTGCCGGAATTAGCCTGGTGGACGTTAAAGATCCCACGGTGTCTTTCGTGAAGAGTAAGCGAGCTATTGTCGGCACCATGAACAAATTCAAAATTCCTGCCCCGACTTCCAGCCGGTTTGTGAAAGACTTGTGCCAAAAAAACTTTTCTCGGCCAAACCCACAAGAACGTGGGAATAAATGTTGCCGTTAAAGAAGAAAAGTGTTTCCAGCCATGCATTTTACGTGTTGTGTCTGAATGCCATTAGCTTTGTCCGTGAAAAACAAGCTCCTCTTTTGTGACACTCAAGAGTGGACTGGTAGACGGTACGACCTCCAGAAAACGAGGTGTGCATTCAATGCACGAGGTGTGCATTAGACGCCTAACATGAAGCAAAATACCAAGATCCTGGACTTTTTCCATCCTTCAAAAGAGGTGAAGGTGAAAGACACTACTGACGAGGTTTGGACGGACCCCCCTCCCCCCCTTTCCTCCCGCCATTGAGGCGTCTGATTCAGCAGTTGGTGCAGCTGTTTCGGTGAGTGATGATGATGAGTCTCCTGAACTCCTCAATCCACATCAACCAGATCCGGATTCAATCCCAACTCAGACTCTGGCTAACCGAACGCTGAAATTTCAAGCGAAATGGTTCAAAGACTTCCCTTGACTTCATTTTGACGAGCGACTCGGTAAGGTTTTGTGCTATACATGTCGTGAGTGCAAGTAGGAAGAAGCTGTTCGGCGCTTGCTCAGGTAGCCTCGAAGACACGTTCATTAGGAGTGGTTTCTGCAACTGGAAGAAGGCCTTAGAGAAATTCCGCGCTCACCAGAAAAGCAACCCGCACGCTATCGCCGTAGAGAAAATCAACGCCCTCAAGCAGACCGACGTGCGCGCACAGATAGAAACTCAGATCTAAGACAATCAAATCCTCACCCGGAAAGCTCTTGTCAAGATTATCACTTCCTTGAGATACCTGGCAGAAGAAGATCGTGCGATTCGAGGTAAAGATGTCTCGGAGGGAAACTTCAAGAAGTTACTGATCCTACGGTCTGAAGATGATGCAAACCTGGCCAACTGGTTGAAACGAACAACAAATTACACAAGCGTTGAAATTCAAAACGAGATCTTGTCAATAATGAGTCATGCTGTGTTGAGAGAAATATGCCAAGATATCAATGAGCAGTCGGTCCAGTTCGCGGTGATAGTGGATGGAACAGAAGATATCCATGGCATAGAGCAAGAGGCGATAGGCATCAGATACATGGGATTGGCCCTCGACGCTAAGGAGGATCTCATTGACTTGTATGAAATAAACGCTACCACGGGAGTTGCTATTGCTACGATGTATAAAAGACGCGCTACCGAGACTACAGCTGTCTATTACAAATCTCCGTGCACAAACGTACTATGGAGCTAGAAATATGTCAGGATCATACCTCAGATGCCAAGCTGAGGTGAAGAAGGTTTAGCCACTTGCGAAATACGTCCACTGCGGCGCACACATCACTCACCTGATCACTTCAAAGGCGATGGCGAGTGCGAACTTCATTCGAGATGCTCCAGACTATGTGCATGAACTTGGCAAACTGTACTCGCAGTCTGGAAAGTTAAAACACCTGTACCTCAATTTGCACTCTGATGACCCCATCTCCGCCTCACTGACCGGACTGAAACCAATTTGCCCTACGTGGTGGCTCACTCACGCAAATGATGTTCACGCAGTCATCCAGAACTTCGGGTCCATTTTGGATGCACTCGAGAAGGCCCCCGCGGAGTTCGGCTTGAACACTGGCTGTCGCGCAAGCGGCATTCGAGGAAACCTTGCGACTGGGAAGGTTTTGCTCGGGCTGCATGCATCGCTACCGCTCTTACAGTGCATGGAAGGGTTTAACAGAGCCCTGCAAGTGCCAGCGCAGATTGTAGCGGGTATGCTACAGTTGGGCGAGAGTGTGAAAGAGCAGATACAGCACCTTCGCAGCAATGAGGCCTTCCATGACACATTCATCCACGTGGAGAAACAGATGGAGGAACACGACATTGACCCTTTCGCTCCTCCTAGGAAGAAGAGAGCTCCTCGTAGACTGGATACTGAGGTGCCGCCCCACGAGTTTTCGACGGCTGAAGACGCGTATAGAGCAGAATACTTCGCGGCGCTCAATTCAGCTCCGTCGAACATGACTACGTACTTCACCTCTACAGACTTGCAATGGTACGGCGGCCTCGCAAAGATGTTACTCTCTGGAGAGTATGACCCTGACACTGTAACCATTTATCCAGAATTGTCAGAAAGTCTGAAAGAAGAATTGCTCTTCTTCAAGAAGCAGTACACAGGTTCCTGTATTCAGGATTACCAAGCCATCTTCCAAAAGATGGTACCGGAGGTGCGCCAATTGTTCCCGCAGGTTGAACGGTTGCATCGATTGCTCATGATCTCCCCCAGCAAGCTCCTGCTTGGCTGAGCGCTCCTTCAGCACACTCAGGCATCTGAAAACCTGGCTGAGAAGTAGGATGAGTCAACAAACACTGAACCATCTCATTGTTTGCCACATCCACAGTGATCGGTTGGCAGCACTGGATCCCCACGAGTTGTCAAATACGTTCGTTTCCAAAGGAGAGTCCATCGAACTAACCATTTACTTTTAGCTCTAGACCAGGGGTCTCCAACCTGCGGCCCGCGGGCCACATGCGGCCAGTTGGATGGATTTATGCGGCCCGCGGTGCCATATTAAGTTTACATTATAATGCGGCCCGCGATACTGCCAATTTGTCAGGGTCAATGATCAAAGCGTTCTGTAATTTTTATTATAATTTTGATTCATATTAGACACATGTGTTTTTAACACGATTATTCATTTATCATATTCATTGGCAACAAAAATATATTCAGCACGAATTGGTTCACGAAAAAATATTTTCACGAAAAAAAAGTGACCACTATATTCGTGTATCTATGTATGTATGTATGTATGTATGTATGTATGTATGTATGTATGTATGATGTATGTATGTATGATGTATGTATGTCTGTATCTATGTCTGTCTGTCTGTCCCGAGCATAGCTCTGTGGGTTTTGATCCGATCCTGACAAAATTTTGGTGGGAGGTGTATATCATGATCTAGTTGTTTTCCTGAAAATGGGCGTGGTGCGTCCATTATGGGTGGAGCCACGCCCAAAAACATGTTTTTAGGAGTATCCGATTTCAATTTGCATCTTCTCCTTGGGAGTTTGTCGAATCTGACAGGGTTTTCGGTATTTGGTTAGCCCAATGGCACCTGCATAGCCCCACAGAGCTCGATTTTTCATTTTCGTCCCAAGGTCAAGGTCACAAGGTCACGAACTCAGAAAATTGCGAATTTTGACATAAAAAATTTTCTTCTCCAAGGGGTTTGTCAAATCTGGCAGGGGTTTCGGTATTTGGTTAGCCCAATGGCACCTACATAGCCCCACGGAGCTCGATTTTTCATTTTCCTCCCAAGGACAAGGTCACGAACTTAGAAAATTGCGATTTTGACATAAAAATCCATCTTCTCCGAGGGGTTTGTCGAATCTGGCAGGGGTTTCGGTATTTGGTTAGCCCAATGGCACCTGCATAGCCCCACGGAGCTCGATTTTTCATTTTCGTCCCAAGGTCAAGGTCACAAGGTCACGAACTTAGAAAATTTCGAATTTTGACATAAAAATCATACGACCGCCCAAACTTTGAGAGCGAGGATGACAATATTTTTTATGCATAATCTTGAGGTCATTCCCCACCTGAAGTCTTGAAACCATTTTGCTCTATCTCGAACACCCTTGTCCGTGGCGCCCCCTTCAAGTTTATTTTTATGCTGATTTCATCAAAGTATGGATAATTAATCCGAGGAGTTTGAAATGCCATATAGCCTATATGACGTTATATTGTTCCTGGAATGTTCCGGAGCAAGTTTTGCACTAAAGGTCATAATCCTTGACCTTTGACCTTAAAAGGTCACAAAGGTCAAATTTTCAAAGTTGTGGGAATCGAACCGGGTTTTCGACCTTCTTCGACGAACTAACTCCAATAAGCTATAGCACGTATCCTGTTTCCTTCTTTTAATGTCCACAACATTGTTTTGTGACCTTTAAAGGTTATGCAAAGGTCAAATTTTGAAAGTTGTTGAACGAAACTGGGTTTTCGACATTTTGCAGCTAATAACCCGTCACTCGTACCACATCATGTTGATCATTTTTATAACTTGGTCAAACATTATCACATTGTCTCATCCTTGACGTCTGAAACAATCTACATCGTCAAATACCGCTCGTGAACCATCGTCGTCTTCAGACTTGTTTTTATTTAAATTTCCGCATATTAATTATATTTTTTTTTTCGGAATTTAGCGTCCCTTTTTTGGGTGCGGCCCTCCGCCCCTCACCACTTTGGTTTTGTGGCCCTCCGCCCAAAAAGGTTGGAGACTACTGCTCTAGACCATGCAACAAACCCTGCTATGGCTAGAATGATCCGAATGACCCATTTTTTTCCGACCTGGCACACTGTTTCATTCTATTAAACCTGGGCAAGGCCCTTATTTGTCTTTTTCCATTTGGTGGTGCCAGGCATAACTCGCTGGCTGGGGAGTGTGACTACTACTAAGCCTCTTTGCCTGCTTCCAATCGGGGATGGAGGATACCCAGCGACCTCGGGGTTCACCTGAGCGTGCTTCTGGCGCTCCGAACAAAGGGGTGGCTCTCTCCAGCCCCCATACTGTGCTCTCTCTAGCCCCCATACTGTGCTCTCATAGCACCCATACTGTGCTCTCATAGCACCGAACCCTACGGTGCTCTCCTGGCACCTGCGACAGCCTTCACCTGCCAGGAACCCCCAAAGCCCTGCTGCCCTATTTCCCAACTCACGAACTTCCCATACCATGTCACACTACCAACCAGTATCCCCATACCTTGGCCTGCACAATGGAACAGCAGCCAGAATCCATGTCGAATCCTCTAAGTCCCCCTAACCTACACCAACCTGGTAAGGAGACTTCGACCGACAGGGTACGTTGTTCGCACTCACTCTCCTCATCTGCACAATCACGCCATTCACCCAAACACTTTCGTCATTCATTCCACAGTGCCGCACACCCAGTCCACAACAGCATCCAACACCTTTCACTTTTATGTGAAAACAAAGACACACCAGTCCCTCAGATCCCACTTGGTCATCAAATTTAACTGGTACACTTTTTCATCAAACCCCAATTAATTTGTCACTACGTCCGTCATCCGCTGGCCTCCTCCATACTGCCCTAATCGTTTATTTCCAACCATTTAAACGAAACATCAAAATCTCTTCACCAGTCCCATGGAACCTCTGCATGGTTCCAACCAGGCATTTCAATCCTCCCTCAAACAAGCCACTCTTTGCCATCCACTTGTTTCAGGTGTGTTTAACACTCTGCCTGTAATGTCTCCCTCCACCACTCTTTTTCAATACTCACCCAAATCCACTTGTGCCCCTCTTATGTCTTCTGTCATCTCTCAATTTGCAATCACTTTTGGTACAATTTCCAATCAAAATTTTCACATCCCCATATGGCCTGCTTATTTGGCTCATTGGAAGGGGAGTGAGGGAATGAATCCCTCATTACCCATTACATGACCCCACCGCCTTTCCGCCACGGCTCAAATGGGTCACGTCTCAATGGGGGCCATGATCTACCCCCTCCTTTTCTCCAGGGTTCACGGAAGTCAGGCAAACCCCAATCGGTGGAACGGCCTACCCCTCTTCTCCAGGGTTCACGAAAATCAGGTGAACCCCAATCGGTGGAATGACCTCCCCCTCTTCTCCAGGGTTCACGGAAATCAGGTAAACCCCAATAGGTGGAACGGCCTCCCCCTCTTCTCCATAACTCCCTGAAGACAGATAAACCCCATTCAGCAAGCCAAACCACTCGTGTGCTCAGAAAGGTCTGAACACCAAGTGACACACGCCAGTGCCGCCTGCCACTCATCTGCGCTCCACTCCAAAGTTCCTGTGAGGCTGATAGAGAAATTAAAATCCAATTTCTAAAGCCTGCTCCTGGATGCAGCACCTCCAACTCTGTAAATACCCATGCGGAGCTGTCCATTATGGTTTCCGTCCCCTGGCTCAAGTTCTGTCTTGGTGGCATTTCTATTTCCCCTTGCAACTCAAACCTATTTCCCATGTCACCACTTATTCCATGCTCAGGACTCCCACACACAGCAGGCTGCACACATTCCAAGGTTATGTGTTGACATTCCACACCTTCAACATTGCCTGTGTACTGACCAACTGCCTCGCACTCCAGGGCTACATTCTCGACCACCAGGTGAGTATCCACACACGTTTCGGCCTCGGAAGCACATCCCGGTGCTGTAGTCTGGAGTGTGGCCTCACAGCATTCATTCACAGGCACTCCACACACACACACACACACACACACACACACACACACACACACACACACACACACACACACACACACACACACACACACACACACACACACACACACACACGGGTCACGCATACGTGCACCCCCTCGGACAAAGTCTCTTTGTAAACATAAAATTCAATTTCTACCTTAAGCTCATCGTCCGCACCATGTATGCATGTACCCACGTACCTGCTTCGTTTCAGTCACCTCGGTCCGGTCGCTTCTCTCCAGCAGGTTGCTCATCATCGGTTCGCCACACTCCTCCGGGGCTGTCAGCTCCACATGCTGGACCTGCTCAAAATGTATTTCATTCGACAACAACCCCATATGCTCCCTCAATGTCTCCTTCACCAGGGTTTGCTCTAATTGTGGTGTCATCCAACGAGTGATGTCAATCAAGTTCCGCACCACTAACATTACTCCCTGTGGTGATGTCACACATCCCACATTATTGTGCTGTTCTACTTCCTGGCTCCATTTTCTTTTCCATTAGAGTCGTTCTTCCTCTCTGAGCCTTTTTGAGTTGTTCGTTATCTTTCCAGTTTTTCCATCTCCGTGGACTCCAACTTTGCCCTATCCTTGAGTTGGTCAGTTTCAAATTAGTATTCTTTTTGTTTTCTCTCCCACCGTCTCTCATGTTCTTCATTCTCCAATCTCATCGTTTCCTTCAATTGGCTTATTTCCTTTTCCTGTTTCAATCGTCGTTCTTTCACGATCTCCGCGTACTTCAACCTTGCTTTCTCCTTTAGTTGTTCTTGTCCTTTTTATTTCCTCTTCCACTGTCTCTCATGCTTTTCATTCTCTGATCTCATCATTTCCTTCAATTGGCTTATTTCCTTTTCCTGTTTCATTCGTCGTTCTTTCACGATCTCCGCATACTCCAACCTTGCTCTCTCCTTTAGTTGTTCTTGTCCTTCTTTTTGTTTCATTCCTTGTTCTTTTTGTTTCTTATCACACTGTCTCTCTTTTTCTTCCTTCTCAAATCTCATCGTTTCCCTCAATTGGTTGATCTCCCTTTCCTGCTTCATTCATTGTTCTTTCACTATCTCCTCGTACTCCAACCTTGTAAAGTTGTAAAAGGCTGTTTTATTGTTTGTGTGGTGGTGGAGGACCGAGATATCCCTCTTATTCCTACCCCATCCCGGGATAGGGCGCTCCCAGTCGGCTGAGGGGGTGTGGCCTGGAGAGACGGTGTGGCTCGAGGGAGGAAGTGATGCGAAGGGGAGGAGTTTTGTCGGCTTCGCCAGGAGAGAAGCGGGATCGTGGTCGAAGTGAGCAAACGAGAGAAGAAACGAAGGCTTCGTAAAAAGGGTCCAGTGTGTGGAAATAGTCGCGCTCGAAGCGTGCTCGCGATTCAAAACGAGCGAACGAAGGAGTTCTCAGTTTTGAGAAACGGCAGTGGGCTTTTGAGAGGCTGCCTGCACATCGAGGATTCTGCCGTGAGAGGGACGGCAGCCGGCTTAGGGGCGAGCGAGAAAAGAAAAGGCAGTGGTGCATCGGCCGGGAGATAACGCTGAATCTGAGGGTCGAGTCTGCCATCGGCCGAGAAAGAAAAGGTGATTCGACAGAGAGAAGAACTGAGAGGACGAAGCGCAAGTCAGGCTTCGAGGCGGGAAGGCAGGAGAGGAGACACCGGAGCCTCTGACGGTCCTTACTCACCTCACGGCTGGACACATTGTCGATCCCCCTGCGGAACTCGGCCCCTCGATTGGGGCCTTGTCTTGTGAACGGGCCAGGCCTGGGTTTGTATGCTGAACCCTGGAGAGAGATCGGCTGAGGCCCATCGTTGATCTGGCGGACTTGTGCCGTCGACATTGTGCGGGGGCAGAGTGCACGGAGACCGCGTGCGTGAAGTCTGCGACAAAAGGACAAGCGCCATTTGCCACGCGGCGTGGTTTGAGCTGGGAGTTCAAATCCATGGAAACCGCTTGCTACGAGCGACATTCGTGCTTTTTGACACTTTCCTCTCATCCATGAGACATCATCAAGTACTCTATCTTGTCTTGCATGCTTGCTGTTTGTCTTTGTCTGCACCTTGTCTAAGGCATATTTCGGTTGCGACCCCCTCGAAACCTGTAGTCTGTGGTTCCTAGTTTAAAACGGGTTGAGGATTGTTAATAAAAACAGTCATGAATTTTGCTTGTGGTGTGATCCCCGATGTTCCCCAATAAATCTGGTTAATTCGTATGAAGTTGCCACTATGGATTAATTTGTGTCGCGTCGAGGAACGATCTGTTCGATTGGCATATAAAACCAAAAATGGTTACAGACTGGCAGAAAACGCTCGGCATCTGACACAACCATTCTGTAACCAGGGGTTCTATTTCCCCAACTGGCAAGGTACAAGGATTATGTTGGTATCGCGATTGAAGATGCATGACCTGAGGCCTGTGCTGAGCTGGCCGGCGTTATAAACCCCGGAGACGGCGGTAGTGAGGGTGGCGCCAAGGACCGGGTGAGAATCCCGCCACCCCGGATCCGCAACAATATCAATATATATATATATATATATATATATATATATATATATATATATATATATATATATATATATATATATATATATATATATATATATATATATATATATAAACCCCAGGAACATGAAAAAAATATAACTAGACTCCAATTCGAACCCAAACTTCAGTTTTTAAAACTGTCAAATCCAAATTCCTTGGGACAGAATGGGATTCAGATTTGACAAGTTTTCACTGTATTGATACGATATTTACCTGTATGAATAAGTGCGTGCGTGCGTGCGTCTTCTCCAAAACTCCAAAATCATGAAACCTCGCAGCCAAAAACTTTGCACGCATACGAAGGGAACTCCAAGGGAGTGCCTCGATGAAAAGTGAGTATTTGGGTAAATTTAACACCACTTTTGAAGATATTTAACAAGGTGCACATGCCAGCAAAACAAAAACAGGCTTACCCTTGGTCAGCCCACCCTCCTTTGCAGGGGTCTTAAGCCACCATTTTCTTTTGGCCTGCTCAAAAATGCCCACCTTGGAACCACGATATACTCTTAGAATAATTAAAGTACCGTTAAACCCCGACACATTCGCGGACCCCGTGTATTCGTGGTTCATAAAATGTGACCTGCTTTTACATTCGCAGCCCTATGCTTCACGTATTTGTGGTTATTGCAGGATGCCCATATCCCACCAGCTGCGTGCATAAAACAGTTCTAAAAACATCTCCACCAACAACACATAAAGCACCTTTATGGGCGCATAAACCATCCCCTGCCACCATCTCTCACAAATAATGGTCACAATACCCACCCCTCCCTCCATCTATCTATCCTCAACCTCTGCACGGCTAATTATGTGCAGCATGTCCTGGGTCTCATTCTTTCTTATCATACCAATGCCTTGATATGCTAACTTGAATCCTCACCTGCGTCCCCTTCAAATTGTGTGAATAGCGGGGTCTAACATAATATGAATAAGCAGAGGTTTGACCTCCTAAAATCCACACTTCCGAAGTCAATATGAGTTGCGAATCTGATTAACCACCAATCAGAGGTTTTGCACAATAACCTTGAGAGGTCACCACATTCACCCTTTTATTCAGGCATTTTCGAGCAGTGACTGGAAAAAACAGGGACTCAGGCTCAAGTCGAGGAACATTATTGGAGTTTTGTAAGTTATTCCCCCCTCGAAACACCACTACATTAGTTGTTAAAATAATCTATATACAGTCAGTGGTAATTCCGTTGCAAGTATTTTTACGTCATTATGACCTGTCAAATAGACTTCAGATTACATTGGTATTGGGCATTTGCTTTTAAATATGCAAGGGAATTGAGACAAGTGGACATTTGGCCCCTCATTCATGTGCCACATCCACACTCCAACTATTGCAGTCAGTTCGAGAACATATATGCAAGGCCCATACATGGACTTGACCAGAGCATGAACACTCAAAGGCTTACTTTCCAAAAGATGGCACATTGAACGACCACTGTCGAAATAGAAAGGTGCTCCGCAATGTAGCACTCCCTGCTGGCATTGCGCAAAAACCGCATTGGAGATTTTAACCTTATTGGGCGGGGATCGAACCACAACAGATATCAAAAACAACTAGAAGGGCACTCTTCGAAGTCACCAGATACGCCTCCACCCACATTATTACATCATTATACATACTTGTTCCAAGTTTGATTTAAATCCCTGAACCCAGATTCAAAATATTTAATAATTCTGCCTGCCCGACCAGGTTGAAATTTAAAACATGTATTCCCCATGACTACTACATCATAATTGTGACATTTCATGTCAATTGATGAAGCGGTTCAAGAAAAATATATTTTTTAAGATTATCGTTCAATCCCATAGGGCTGCCAGACCATGTGACCTATTAATTATTTGTGAACACCCTGGTATCCCCAAGTCTTGGTGAACATGTGGGTGAATTTTCCCCTCGCTCTATCAAGCCGTTCTGGGGAAGATTTTTAAAGGTTTATTTATTCTTCAAAAAAAAAAATCAGAGCTGCCAAACCATGTAACCTATGACATCATAGGTGGAGAACAATTTATTCCTCGTGGATAGGGGATCATACCTGTGAAGTTTTACCTCAGTTTGTTCAGCTGTTTCAGAGAAGATTTTTGAAAGTTTTTAATATTAAAAAAATTATGACTGCCAAACTGTGACTGATGTCATCTCCCCCCACACAATTTAGCCCAAGATGACCCGCAAAAATTTTCATTACCAAGCAGATAAAGCATTCGATGACATAACGAAGCCACCAATGACATCATCAAAAAAAAAACCACTTGCTTCCCATGGGAAGTATTTGACGTGCCAAGTTAAAATTTTTCCCATAGAGCAGTTTCGGAGATACAAAGGTCCAAAGTTTTACCTTTTTTCCAACATGGCTGACACACCACGTGACCCATGATGTCATACTTATCATTAAAACATTCTACATGAGTAGTTGCACTGATGCTGAAAATTTTGTCAATCGGATAAGCGGTTGCAGAGAAAACAGAAAATTAGCATGGACAGACGGACAATGGACAGACAATAGCATGGACAGATGGAAAACATGCCTCTTTGTGGACCCGAAGACTGTCAGTGGAGGCATCAAAACGATTCTAGCACTCATACAAACAACAAACGACTCTGATGTGATCAGCTTTGGGATGGCACGAGCACGTTAGGTTTTCCTCTTGTAGCAACCACATCAGTGACATCAAAGTTGTCAAGATGATTTATTCATTCATTGTGGTGTTCTGCCTGAAGGCAGGTTTAGCACTACCAAAGCAGTTTCTTTGCGAGGGGTATGGTGGGTGGCTTGCTGTTGCCTTCCCAGCATTAGTTAGGGCAGGATATTGTATTTTGTTCAGGGTGCTGGCAATAACTCACCGACTCGTTGCAAAGGACACTGTGGAATCGTTAACATTCACCAACTGTTGGCAGATGGGACACCAATTTAACGTCCAGGCACATACATTGATGAATCACCCTGCCTGTGAAACAGGGGGACAACAGTTTATATCTGGGTCGGGATTCAAACCCAGGCTAGAGGGTTCAGAGGGGAGTGTCCGTACCTTGAGGCCGCCGTCAGCCCTTAAGATGATTGTAATAAAGCAGAAAGAATATCAAGCACAGTATCTTGGCGATACCTAATCACCACAATCAACAATCAATGCTACCCATTGTGTTGTGATATGTCAATGAATAAAGCCAATACAGCTTCAATCTATTGAAAGATTCCGACCAGGCAGCAGCACCATGGGTCATTTGGCACAGCTTAAATGGTCTCAGGACTGCTGTTGGTCAAACCAAAGAGAACCTGTCTAAACAAGGATACTACACTACCCCCCAACTATTTGTAAATATAAGACTCCACAAAGGATGGAACAATTACTGATCTGCAAGATCCTAAAAGGGGTCTTCTGTACACCAGATCTGCAAGAACCCAAGGTATGAAAGAATGTCCAGCAGAATGTAATGAAAAGGCCCCTTACATGTGCAGCCAAGTGGAAGGAGATCATTTGATGAGGTTTGTAACAGAAGAAGGTGTAAAATTGCCTCTCAAACAGCATGAGTAGAAAATGATTTCATTGCTGGAAGTGTTCATGCTCTAGCTTTGTGCCATAAAATGTAACAAACTCTGAAATAGGACACCATAATGGTCTAAGGTCTATCACAATTGAAATAAAACAAACTTCTTCATGGACACAGTTCTGGAACTTGAAAAATCAGAAACTAAAGTGAAACTTGGCAATGGAATTGCATTTGCAGCCAGCTAGCACCATCAAGAAAGCAACACTAGAATTGACCATCAAAATTGCCACTGCAGTTAAAAGGCCAAACAGAGTAAATGGTAAATGCTGACACCAGCCTGTGTAAATTAATGTGATGTATTAAGTGTTGATTTTACTTTTTATTTACCTTTCTTTGTTTCTGGTTACTCAAGCTCTCATGCAAAAGTATTTTAGACAGGTTGAAGGAATTTGGCTCGTAATTATTGTGCAAGGACACCCGAGAACTCACACCGACTGCAGGAATGTAATTATATGTTGAAAGTTCCATCTGTATTTTTTAAATCTAGTAATCGAAGGCTTATTTTGGATCTTGTGGTGTCACATCAGGATAGAGACGAGATGTATCAATGCACTTTTACCTGGATTACAAAGACATTAGGAGACGATGGACAAAATAATACACCCGAACGGATTTGACGGTCAGCTTGGATACAAAACTTGATGCAACCGAGCGTTAATCAACCTTAGCGACTACGGAAAGTGAAAACAGAATTCAAATTGAATTTAAAATAAACGCGCGAGGCCGCTCGAAGCAAAAATCTCCATATTCTATGAATCATTCCCAACATCATTATACAATTTTCAAACCCGCGTTTATGGCCGTGAAATAAATACTCTAAATGTGTGCATTTAATGGCTGTATCCAGGACAGTGCTGGACCCCAACTAAAAAGGACCCTCGGGCCACCGAGAAGCTCAATCACTTGCTGCCTGCAAGTTTGCGCGGCATCACGTGACCAGCCAGCTCGCCATCGGATGAAATGTTTTAACAAAATCTTAAAACGTCCGTTTTTCACCGGAATTCTCTGATACTTGTAGAGCACATCCCCAAACCATCTAAAATATAAACATTCATCTCACAGATGCTACGAATAAGCAGTCCCTCACAGGGCCGGATTTAGACATGTGGTGGCCCCTGGGCAGCCTTCAGTAGTGGAGGCCCACCCTACCTGAGAATACTAAAAAGGTGACAAGACATATTTACAGTCATCCATAAAGTATATTTCTCAAGAACAAAGAATCTGAATAACAAGCTCAAATGAGTCAAGATCCTCGTCCTCTTAATGATGTCATAAAAACGAATATTACGTCATTGTGATGTATCAGGTTTGCGATAAATTATCTGTGCTAATGCCCGGCTTGATTCCCGCAAACAAAATTCAAACAGCTTGCCTAGTTTCGGAGATAATGGAACATGCGATTTCCATTAGCGTCGATATTATGACGTCAACTTTTTTTCTTGGAAGAATTTCCAAAATCGGAGATGGTTACTGCCTGCGCGTGGGCTTTCTGCAAATACATGGCAAGTTTAACGACGATCCGATGAAAACTCTGGGTTGTGAAACAAAAAAGTCAAAAAATAGGAATGACGTCATAAAAATAGGAATGTCATAGTGATGTACCATATGTGCGGTAATTCATCTCTGCTAATGCCCTGTTCGAGTCCCGCAAACAGAATTCAAAAAGCTTGCCGAGTTTTGGAGATAATTTTTTATTCGATTTCCATGAGCGGAGATATTTTGACATCATAACTTTTTTTCTAGGAGGAATTTTCAAAATCGGAGATGGTTACTGTCTACGCAGGGTATTTTTACATATATATGCCAAGTTTCAGGAAGTTTCGATGAAAACTATAGGCTGTAAAACAAAAAAGTCCATAAGAAGAAGATGAAGAACTACAACGTGAGTAAGACTGAGAGATCCTCCACGAGTATCTAAAAATGTACATCTATAAACATCATGATCAATCTATATACATGTAAGAATCTAGTTGCTATGTTTCAAGTATAAAGAATCTGAATAAGCGAGCACATGATCAATCTATAAGATGAAAAGAATCTGCGAAGTTCCTATGTTTCCAGCATAAAGAATTTGAATGAGCAAGCAGGCACATCTTTAAACATCATGATCAAACTATAAGAATCTACAAAGTGGGAAGTTCCCATGATTCAAGTATAAATAATCTGAATAGTGTAGTGAATAAGCAAGCAGGTCAATCATGATCAATCATAGAATCTACAATCTCGTACAGTACATAATACCTATATTTACAGACCATTGATGAGACTACCAGGCACTTTATCTGTTCACATAAGATATAAGTGAGTACATGTGACATGCGTGCGTGTCCACTATTTCTCGCCATGATGTGAGCTGAATATACCTCAACTGTTTTGTAGAGCAAAGTGCAAACCGCTAAAGCCGGGTTAACCAAACGTAAACTAACTATTAAAGTAACCTTAAAAATGCAAGGACCATAAATGTAACTTGAAAAATTCGAGGATAATAATAGTAAAGAGACGTGCAAAGTCCCATACTCCCATAGACGTCAACTGACTTCTATATAAAACAGAGAATGAGATAAGATGAATATCTTATATCTGTTCCACAAACTACCAACTACCATTCAGGCACTCACAAATACATTTTTCCATACAATTTTTTTTTCATGAAATATGTGGAGGCCCCCTGGTTGTGGAGGCCCCTGGGCAACTGCCCAGCTTGCCCATGCCTAAATCAGGCCCTGGCCCCTCAGGAGGACAGGTTACGAGGTGAAGCAGTGAACGCAAAGCATGTGGTGTCCCTTCCAGAGTCTCACGGTTATTTGAATTGAATATATTTTCCTCATGCAAAGTGTGTTTCTGAGCGGATTTGCACAAAAATTATCTTCCTTAAACGTGTAGCTACACCAGAAGGTCCCAAAAGTGAAAACAGAAAAACTAGAACTGAAGACAGCCTCGTTATATGGCATGTTCAGTTCAATTTTGGCATATTCAATTTGAATATGCATATTCATGAATATGCATGATTATGCAATATGCATTTGAATATGCAATATGCATATTCAATCAAGAATATGGCATATTCAATTTTCACAAAACTTGATGCAACCGAGTGTTATCAACCTTGGCGACTATGAAAAGTGAAAACCGAATTTAAATTGAACTTAAAATAACCGCGCGAAGCCATGTTGAAGTCAGCGGACCTCGTGTTGTCCAATAAACGGAACCAGACGACAGAGGTAACGAGAAACTAGTTGGTCAAATTAAATCTTCTTAATAATCCCGATGAACCCCATTATGCATTATAGCCGTCCGATGCTTCCTTATAGGCCATTCCACCAATCGGTCATTTTGCACTTGACCCTGTAACCTTGACCCCAAGGTGAAAATGCGAAAAAGGGCTCAGAAGATCTATAGAGAGCAACTAGTATTATCATCGTGTCAAGTTAGAACTCAATCGGCCGAGATGTCTAGGAGGAGATAGAAAAAAATATACCATCAGAGATGGGGAATCCCCTGCCATTGAATGAAAAAGGTCATTCATATTCCAGATAATGAGGGAGGTGAATTGGAAACAAGACACCATTTGGTCATCATCTCGAAAAAGTTCCCCAGGGGTGAGGAACGTAGTAACCAAAAATAATTGAAATCAGATAAGCGGTTTTCCATTTATTACAAAAAACATTTTTTTCAAGATGGCCACCCCAGTCGGCCATCTTGGATCCGGCCACGCCCAAAATCAATAGGGTTCTTCCTTTTCAGGTGGTACATGTGTGACCCAAATTTCAAATCAAAATGGCGAACAGTTTATGAGTTATCACACTCACAGCTATAAATGTTGACGCCCAGATGGACGGACGGACGGACAGCCGGACGACCTGGGTGACAACAATATCCCCCTTCCGCCACGCGGCGGGGGATAATAAAAATTGTTGACAGACGGACAGAAACAGACAGACAGACAGATGGACGCATCTGAGGACATCGAATGGCAATGTTAGGTCAGCTCGCTGACCTAATAATGGGAGTTTTTCTTTTTCTATTTGGTTCAGGGGTTGTTGCCTTTTCATAGGTCGCATTTCAGCTGCACTAAAGGCAGTAAGAACCAACAAGTGCAGATCAGACGAGGAGAGGGAAGTAGGTTACTAACTCAGCCATTAATGAGACAACCGGTGAAATGTTTTTTTGTTTTTTTTTAAACAAACGACAATCCAATAGTGACATGGCAAGTCTCCTGAAACTAATATGGTTTTAAGGTTAGAACCAAAATGCTCAAAAATGATGCCTTCTCCCAGCAGTGAATCCACACCCACGCGTGCATTAATCTACTGTCTTCAATCATTCTTCTTCGTCAGTATGCTACACAAGACATCGGTGTAGCATCATTGGCTGAGGGCCGCTGATGCAATGCCATCTTGCTGGTTCGGGCAGGAATGTGGAATTTGTTCATTGTGCCGGCAATAGCTCACCTACTCTTCACAAAGGATGCCATGGGATCTTTTATTTAAAGGCCACCAACGAATGTTGGCACATGGGACGCCCGTTTAACGTCCATCCAAGGGATGGCACACATGTTGATGAATCACCCTACCAGTGAAACACAGAGGTGACAGTTGATAGCTGGTTCAGGATTCAAACACAGGCAAGACAGCTTAGAGGCGAGTGTGCGTACCTCGAGGCCATCCTGTCAGCCCATTGCCCTCAATTATGCCACCATCATACCTTACCTGTCATCACAGCCTCATGAGCAACGTGAACGGCAAACACACCATCCCCAAATTACATGGATGTTAATAATTGCATTGATCTTAAAAAACACAAGATGTATCCTTTGGCTGTCCCATAGTTAAATAAATCATACCTGAATGTTCTCATCTCTACAGTGATTAAGCTTCCTCCATTTGTAATACAGAATATTCCTTTACATTGAGAAGTACTTCTACATCTGATTGTTAGATACCCCTAACCCTACTCACATGAAAAAAAATAATAAGAAAAAGAAGAATTTGACACAATTTTAAGCAACATTAATTTCCCAGTAATTTACGTGAAAGTTGCAGTGTTTAGCCTTTAGTTGGGTTGGGGGAGGAGGGGTGAGGGAAATTATAGATCTCCCGCAAAATGGAGGTTGGTTTGGTTCTTTGAGGTGCATTTTATATCAGCAAGTTATCATATTCACGTTTATTTCAAAATAGAAATATAAAGTTTTCAAATAAGACATGAGAGGCGTCATGTGTGAAAGGCCACAAAACGCCACGTACATCTCAAAGAGCTTCCCAAAGCAGCAGATGAAACAAGCAAACTAAAATAACCAAAAAATAATTGCGGCAATGTAAAACAATACAATTACAACTTGGCAAACTTTAAATAATTTCACAACCATTTTTCAAAGTACAAACTCAGCAACATGACAACTTTGTTGGAAAATGATAGACGAGGGAGGAAGGGGGAGGGGGGAGCGGAGGGGGGGAGCGGAGGGGTTGCGCTTTTGCGACATCAGATGTTTGGCAAAGCCTCTGCAACATGTCTTGATCGTGGGAGCAGGACGACCCAATAGTGCATGATGGGACATGAGCAGTGAGCAGTGTGGCAAAGACCAATGATTTATGGCAGAGTAGTTAAAAAACAAACAACTGTGGCACCCCTTCACATTTGCAGTGTTTGAGCTGCCCTGGTTCAACCCCAAGATTTAAAAAAAGAAAAGAAAAGCCTTCACCACAAAAACCTGCCCAAGTGGCTTTAGTGCTTTGCAAACATCCTCACATCAGCCAATCCATCACAGTAACTCAGACGCTTGTTCGACCACTCTCTCAAGCCAATCCCCAATCAAAGTGTGAACTTGGCCTTCTACAATCTGCCAAGTTCGGGATTGGTCCCCTGTGGCAACACTTTTTCAATCATCAGCTCGAGCTGCCAATGGCTTGTAGTTGGGGCACTGCTTCATTGGTCTCACACAGAAGCTTGGTCGACTCGATGCCATTCTGCAAGCTCAGTTGGTCATCTGGTTCAACCCACTGCACAAGGATTCAAAGACTCAAGTCTTGGTCACATTTGTAGTCCGATAGAAGTGAAGACATCAAGAGACACAGAAACGTTTGTACTCACATGGTGATGGTCACTGCGGTCCAGGTGGAAATGTTGCTTGCACAAGTTGTTCAGGAATGCAATCCCTGTTCAAACAAAGGCAGGGTAGTATCATGTGTCATGAAAAAAGATGAAAAGAATAAAAAGCTCAGATCGAGGAATAAAAGAAAAGGTTTAGGTCTTTAGGAGAATGTTTGCTTGGAAACATTGCTCAAACCTAATGGTGTGCATTTGTTTTTGTACCATACATGTATACATTAATTGCAGTAATGAATGAAACATTTCAGTAATGAATGAAACATTTCAGTAATGAATGAACAGTGGTTCAAGGTTGAGACGGACACTGTTGTAGAAAATGTAAAAAATATTTAAATGCCAAAATATGTGCACTTTCTTGTGGGGGACTGGCTTTGGGGATGAGTGGGGGATTGGTTTTGGGGAGGAGCAGGGTGGAGAGGTGATGTAGGTGTGGGATGCAGTTGTCACCAATATGCAACTGCCACATTACGATCTCCTGTTCCTGAAGCCCATGCCTGCAGATATTTAATCCATACACATCGAGTTTAATGTCTGTGCATTTCTTTCTCTTACTTTTTTGTGTATACATAGTCGAGGCTCATGGCAGAGCTTGTATTAGTACACTGAACGGATCAGGACTTAACAGGACATCACAGGGCAAAAGGAACAGCAGCGAGAGAGGGAAAACACCAACAGCAGAGTTGAAGGACAATATAGAGGCAGACTTGGACAAACAACTGTGGGGCAGGAGAGGATGCACAGGGTGGACAAGATGGATACAGAAGCAAACTCTCAGGAGGAAAAACTGGAAATTTGAAAAGAGGATGGCTTAGAATGGAGTGGGAGTCGGGGGGGATGGGGGGGTTGATTAATGGGAGTAGAAAAGATCACTTATATAATTTCCTGCCATTATATACTGATCTTTTGCTTTCTGCTGTTTATATAGACTGGCAAAGAATTCATCCTGACGGACAGGTTAATTCTTCCACTTCTATGATGTCTGCGGCGGATTTTAGTATGACTTGTAATATAAGCTACCACCAGTTGTGATACAACAAACAATATCACATAGAGATAATTGTTATCCTCACTCTACCCCAAACTCCAGAGGCTATGATTTAACAGGAGTATTAATTCATTTTTTGTGTCAAGTCAAGCTTCAACATGTTAATATCAAAAATTATTTGGCATAGCAGTCCCCACTTCCGGGAGTATGATATTGTTTTTTTTTTACTGCCCAAAAGCTTCCTGTGCGCATCAAAACTACAACCACAAGTTTTAAACTCATCCTATCCAGCAATTCAGGAGTGCAAAGAAGCAAAATAAAAATAAAACAAAAAACACAAACATATTTTGATGGTTTTGGAACTGTACCCCCGGGGGGAGAGCATACATGGACACATAGGAGACCTGAGGATGAGAGATTTCATTAGTCTATGTGTAGGTAGACCTTTGCTCCTCATCTAATGGTTTGGGGGGGGGGTGTGGGGGGGACATGTGTTGTGGTTAGTTTGGTTCGCCCTGGTATGATGTTGTCCACCCCCCGACCCCACCACTTTCAATACCCCAATCGGTCCATTCCAACAATCCCCCCCACTCTACCTTTCTCAATCCACCAATAATCCCCTTAACCAAACCTCAATTAAACAACACCTCTTTCATCCTGTCTTTCTTTCAACTATGCAGGTTTATTCTTGTCCTTTGGTGCGTTTGTCTTCCACACCACTCAAATACTCTCATTCTTTTTATGATTTACCAGCAACCACCTTTCACTCACCGTAAACAATTGACCCTCCGGACCGGCACCGAATTGCATTTCCCGCATTCTTACTTATTAATCCTTCTTGCATTTCACACGTTCGTGGCACAAAGCACAATGCTCATCTATAACAATAAATGTTAGTGTGTGTGTCCTCCCTATTTCCAAAACCATGAAACCGAGTGGCCTGAAACTTTGCATGCATGCCAAGGGAAGCCTCACTCCAATTACAAGTCAGTTGCCCGGGTGGTGACTCGCTCACTGAAAATGTGCAATTTAATTTTACACCATGTTTCCTCTTTTTGTCCAATCGTATTTTTTTTTTTTTTGCATACCTTGGTCGAGGCTCGTATGAGAGCTAACACACAACTCACAGCAAGGAGGCATGAGACAAGAGGGGCGGGAGTGGAAGGGACAAAACAGTGGGGAACAGACACATTAGGTGAACTGTGGAAGGGAGAGGGATGGGGATGGGACGGGGAACATGGCGAAGAGAAGATGGATATTTCAGGGACTTTCAGGAAGGAAAGTAGGAGAAATGAAGGAAGTGGGCTTGGGTGGATTATCGGGGGTAGAAAAGATCGAGGATTTGGATAGGGGAAGATAAGAGGTGGTGGTGAACAGCTGTTTTGAAAGCCTGGAGGGAAGAATGGGAAAGAATAGAGTGAGGAAGTTTATTCCAAAGGCGGGAAAAAAGAGGAATGAAAGAGTGAAGATGAGCAGTGATTCGTGATTTTGGTAGTTTTACCAGAAGGGGGTTGGTGGCGGACCTTGAGCGCCCTGTGGAAATGTGGTGGGGACAAATCGCAGAGAGAGCAGGGGGGGCAAGGCTGGAGAGGAGTCTGTAGAAGACAGAAAGACCACCGACCAACCTGCGGTGATTGAGTGAGAGGCCCAAAGACTCAGCTTCATTGCGGGAGATGCCGATGATCTTAAATGCCCTGGTTTCGACAGCGTGAAGCCGAGAAAGGTGGGAGGCAGGAGCACCAGCCCAGAGGGGAGAGCAGTACTCCATCAGGCTACGGACAAAAGCTTTGTAAGTGGTCAGGAGCTCAAGAGGGCCGAGGAAGGACTTAGCACGACGGAGGATTCCCAGTCGGCGACTGGCTTTTGAGGCGAGGTTGGAAATGTGACTTTCCCAGGAAAGGTCATGGCAGATAGTGAGACCTAGAAGCTTGAAAGAAAAGACTTTTTCCAGAGGATTGTTGAGAAAGTGGATGGGGGGGTTTTGTAAACGGTCCTTTCGAAGAGACATAGTGAGAGTGTGAGATTTGTCTGGATTGAAAGACATGTTCCACGTGTTGGACCAGTTTGTGATTTTATCCAGATCTGCAGTGAGTGAAGAAGCTGCTGCTTGCCGGTCTGAGGGATGACAGATGGTACGGCAGAGGGTGGAGTCGTCGGCAAAGAGAAATAGAGGATTTTCCAGAGAGTCCGAGAGATCATTGATGAAAACCAGAAAAAGAACAGGGCCCAGAACGCTACCTTGAGGAACTCCAGCCTGCACAGGAAGAGGGGATGAAAGAACTCCATTTAGGGCCACACGTTGACTGCGACAGGAGAGGAAGTCTGCGAGCCATGAGTGGAGATGGCCTTGAATACCATGGGAAGAGAGTTTGGTGAGTAGGGCAGGGTGCCAGACTGTGTCAAAAGCACGTGATATGTCCAGGGATACGGCTCGGATTTCCTGTCTGGCATTGAGGACCTCCATCCATTGATGGGAGAGCAGAAGCAGCATATCCAGGGTAGAGTGACCTGGTCTGAAACCAAATTGATGATTGGAAATCAAGCCATTGGAGAAGAGGAAGGATTTCATATCTGAGGCGATGATGGATTCCATCACCTTACTGATGATTGGGAGAAGGCTGATTGGTCTGTAGTTATAGGGATCTGTTTTTGCACCTTTTTTATGCAGGGCAGTGATGTTAGCAGATTTCCAAGCAGATGGCAGATGACCTTGGGCAAATGAGAGGGTGAATAGAACAGAGAGAGGGTGAGCAAGAGCAGAAGAGCAGGCTTTGAGGACACGTGGGCTGATGCCGTCTGGACCGGTTGCAGAATCTGACTCGAGGTTTGAAAGCAAGCTCTCCACCTTGTCAGGAGAAAAGGATACAGAGTCCAGGGACAGTTGGGTGCGACTGGGTAAAGTGGGTAGAGATAGTGATGGGTTTGGGACACAAGATTTAGCTGCAAACACCGAGTTTAGACATTCAGCTTTATCACGTGTGGAATCAGCAGTGCGGCCATTTGAGGTAAGGGAGGGGATGGAGGGGGAACATACACCAGAAACAGATTTGATTAAATGCCACCAGGATTTTGAGGAGGGAGAGAGGTTTGAGAGTTCAGACTTGAGATGAGAAAGATGTTGTTTTCTGGCTCTCCTGAGGGTAGATACACACTTGTTCCGAGCTTTGTGGAAAGAACTGAGATTGCCCTCAGTTGGGTTTGCTTTCCATGAGGCAAAGGCAAGTTGTTTCAGGACAACTGCCTCGCCACAAGCTTCAGTAAACCAAGGGCGGGAGGAAGGGTAAGACAACTGAACACGAGAGGGGATAAATCTGTGCATGAGGGAGAGCAAGTTTCTTTGAAAGAATTCCCAGGATGAGTTGATGTTGGAGAAAGTAGTGATAGGAGACCAGTCTATAAGTTTGATGGCTGCTCGGAGACCCTGCCAGTCGGCTTGAGTGAAATGCCAGACTCGACGGCGGTGAGGTGGTTCTCTGATAACAGCCAGAGTGATGTCCACTTTAACAAGGACGTGGTCAGAAGAACCAATTGGAGCGAAGGAAGAGCAGCAGATATTGTGAGGGAAATTTGTCAAAATCAGATCCAGAAGAGATGGAGTACCATTGGTTGAGATCCGGGTCGGGAAGTTGACCGATTGAGTCAGTCCTAATGAGTCACAGAAAGCTTTTGCTGAGGTGCCATGGCAGGTGAGAGAGGTACCCACACCTAGCCAACTGGCGTGATGACAATTGAAGTCACCACATAAGAGGAAGAGAGAGTTTGGATGAGAAGAGAGAAGATGGTCCATGTTTTCGGATAGTGAGGTGTAGATGGAGTCATCACTGTTCGGTGGACGGTACAGTACACATATAAACATGAGGTGGGAGTGGAGGGGAAGCCGAAGCCAGAGGTATTCCTGGGGGTGTGGGGGAGTGAGAGCAGTGCATGGAGAGTGAGGAATAGAGTCTTTGATGAAGAGAGCAACACCTCCACCAGGACGAGGCTCAGGTCTGTCATACCGTAAGAGGGAGTAGCCAGGGAGAGATACTTGGGAGTCAGACACATCTTGGGAGAGGAAAGTTTCTGTTAGGCAGATAATATCTGGTTTGTCAGTGGCAACCTGTATGGAAAGATCTGAAAGGTTTGAGCGAAGGCCCCGGATATTTGAGGTCCACACTTTTAATGAAGAGGAAGGGGAGGAGGCTTTGGGTGCAGGAGGTGGAGGGGGAGGGGGAGGTTAGGACAAGGGACGAGGGGGGCAGGTAAGGAGGGTTGCTGAAGGAGTGTGGGGTATTGCAGAACAGCGAGGGGAGGGGGCCGAATGAGGAGGAGAAAAGGCTCTGTGGTGCTGGGGGAGAGGGGGACAAGAGACAAGGAAGAAGGCAGTTGAGGATTTGAGGAGGTGGAGTGAAGAGATGGAGGTGAGAGGGCAGTGGAGGGAGGCAGGTTGGTGGATGAGAGGGGGGCAACTTTGAGAAGGAAGAGTGAGGGGGATGAAAGGTGGGAGAAAGGTGAAGGGGGATTTTTGAGAGAGGTGAGAGGGAGGCTTGGAGGGAGAAGAGTGGGATGGTTGCTTTGAGAGTGAGAGTGAGGGGTGAGGGGGGTGAGTTGGCACTGAAGTTGGAAAAAAAAGAATGTTTGATGGAAAGCCAGCATCCATGGCAAAGTGTGGTTTTTAAAATTTCATTTCAATTTAAACAATTTAAAATTGTATTTCATAATACGACATGCCACTTCGGCATAGAGGGATATACATATTAAAATTAAACGTTTAGTTTTTTAAAGATTCTTCAACTCTCGTTGCTTGCTTCAGTCACTTGGACAGTGCTCTTCCAACTTCGATGGAGATACCACGGCACGGTTCTCTGTGGGGCCATTTCCTTAGTATAGCGAGAAAGGCAAAATACATGAGATGATTACAATGAGTAAAAAAAATGTGTTCAGTCATGACAAAGCAATGCATAGCCACAGCATGGTATGACAGCCGAGAGGTATGCATGCTTGCTCGAAGCTGCTAGCCTGGGTTTGAATCCCAACCCAGCTGTGAATGGTCAGCCTGGTGTTTCACAAGCAGAGTGATTCATCAATGTGTGTGCCGTCTCTCGGATAGATGTTACACTGAACATCACATCTGTAGGAATCTCCCCCCTCCTCACCACCCCTCCCCCCTCTCTCACCCCCACCGTCTCTCTCTCACCCCCCGTCTCCCTCTCTCACCCCCCCGTCTCCCTCTCTCACCCCCCGTCTCCCTCTCTCACCCCCCGTCTCCCTCTCTCACCCCCCGTCTCCCTCTCTCACCCCCCCGTCTCCCTCTCTCACCCCCCGTCTCCCTCTCTCACCCCCCGTCTCCCTCTCTCACCCCCCGTCTCCCTCTCTCACCCCCGTCTCCCTCTCTCACCCCCCCGTCTCCCTCTCTCACCCCCCGTCTCCCTCTCTCACCCCCCGTCTCCCTCTCTCACCCCCCGTCTCCCTCTCTCACCCCTCCCCCCGTCACCCTCTCTCACCCCCCGTCTCCCTCTCTCACCCCTCCCCCGTCACCCTCTCTCACCCCCCGTCTCCTTCTCTCACCCCCCGTCTCCCTCTCTCACCCCCCCCGTCACCCTCTCTCACCCCCCCGTCTCCTTCTCTCACCCTCCCCCGTCTCCCTCTCTCACCCCCCGTCTCCCTCTCTCACCCCCCGTCTCCTTCTCTCACCCCCCGTCTCCCTCTCTCACCCCCCGTCTCCTTCTCTCACCCCCCGTCTCCCTCTCTCACCCCCCGTCTCCCTCTCTCACCCCCCCGTCTCCCTCTCTCACCCCCCCCCCGTCCCCGTCCCCGTCTCTGGGATGTCCGAGGTGCAGTGGAACATGGAGAGCGAGAGTGTTAGCAGTAACTCCGCTTTATTGAGTGCCCGGATGTACATCACTGCCACCCCTAGCGGGCGAGTTACATGATATACGAAAACCCAACCACGTGATACAGCATACTCCTCCCCTTGCAAAATGACAATTCCAATGATGAAATGACAATAATAACATGACCAAACGAAACCAATCAAGATTCAAAAATCCTCCAAGTACCACGGTCGTTTCCTGACCCGCCTCGGGCGGGCAGCGCTGCCAGATGGCCTAGGCTCAGACGCCTCCCGGCCAGGTCGAGGTGACACCCTCGCCGGACTTGCCCCATCCGCAACAACAACCGCCCTCGGCCGATAAGCTTGCTCGTCGTCCTCGGGCAGGACTGAATCAGGTGAACACCCCGCAGGCGTCGGCACGTCTGGCCCTGGCGATACAACTCCTGGCCACGGCGACAACACAGGAGGGGGTCCCGCATTACTCGGCACGGGAGGGGGGCGGGGGGGGAGGGGTGTGACGCTGAACAGCGATCATGCATTTGGTCCACGTGCCGCTTCCACACCTCCCCACTATCAGTCCGCACCATGCAATTCGCCGGCCCCAGTACCACAGAGACCACAGCCGGCGCCCATTTGAAACCGTGGAAATAATCGCGCACCATTACCCGCTGTCCCACATCAAAACCGTGCAGCAGCGTCGGGCGCGATACCGCCCCGCTCACCGACCCTCCAGGTCGCAGCAAATCTAGTCTGGACCGCAATGCCCGTCCATAGAGATGAATGGCAAGAGAATCGCCCGTGACAGGATGAATAGCGTTCCTGTATTGGAGCAAAAAGACATCGACCATCGTCTGCACAGGTGCAACACCCCCCCCCCCTGCGCAAAGCCCGTTTCAACATTTTAACAAATGATTCCGCCTGCCCATTCGTCGCAGGATGATACGGTGCGGACCTTAGATGTCGAACACCATTTTGATGCATAAACTCATCAAATACACCTGCGATGAACTGTGGACCATTATCAGAGACCAGAATCTCGGGTAATCCTTTATTAGCAAAGATCGTCTGCAGTTTTTCTATTGTAATGTTTGCCGATGTATGCTGCATTAAGACAACCTCCGGCCATTTAGAGAATGCATCGATCACAATCAAAAACATTTTGCCATTAACCGGCCCCGCAAAATCCACATGGACCCTCTGCCAGGCCCTGCCTGGAGTTGGCCACAGTTCCGAAGCTTGCCGCGGGTTATCAGCATCTGTTTGATACGTGGTGCAATGCTTAACCATCTGCTCAATGTCTTTGTCCAACCCCGGCCACCACAACAGGCTACGAGCAAGACTCTTGGTCTTCACGACGCCAAGGTGACTGACATGTAGTTCTTCCAAACACTGCTGCCTGAACTTCGGTGGAATCACCGCCCTCATTCCCCACACAACGCACCATTGGACCAACGACAGCTCCGATGTGCGCGACGCGAAAGGCTGAAATGCCGGTGTTGAAGGTAGATTGCTCCAATTCCCCGTAGAAATCGCCTGAACGACACAGGCGAGCACTGGATCATGAGCCGATTCCACCTCGACCTGTTTGGCCATGAACGGCCCGCTTTGGACCTGGCTCAGCTCAAACACATCAACCCGGTCGGCCGATTCAGACGAAGCTGGACCCTCCGCGCAAGGCAACCGCGAGAGCCCGTCGCAGTTAGCATGCTTTTCGGTGCTTCAGAACTGAATATCGTAGCTGTAAGCAGCAAGAAATAGACACCACCGCTGTATTCGCGCGGCTGCCACCACCGGTACCCCGCGTTCGGGTCTCAGGATGAATTGAAGTGGTTTGTGATCCGTCTGCAAAGTGAAATGCCGCCCCAGCAGGTATTGATGAAACCTCCGCACACCCCAGACGAGGCTGAGAGCCAATCTCCGCACACCCACACACCCCAGACGAGGCTGAAATCCCCCCCCTGATCCTTGCCGAATCGGCTCAGCAGAGTACATTTGACATGGCCCAGTTATTCGCAATGCTGGCGGAAATTAATAAAAAAATGGATAAGAATGCGCAACAAATGGATGAGAATGTGCAAACGCTGCGGGTGAGATGCAGAGCATGGGGTTGGGCCTGCAGGAAAGCTTAAAAAGTGAAAAACGAAATGAAAAAGGAAGTTGGCACGATACGAGCAGAGGTGAACGAGTTGAAAGGGAATGTAAAAGAGGTGTGGACCGCGGTGAAGGCGGGTGAGGAAGAGATGACTGAAATGGTTAAAGAGATGGGACGGAAGGCCGAGATTGAGACGCAGGGAATGGGAGTGTGACTGGACAGAGATATAAAAGAGACAGAAGAAGAAGTTAAATTGGTAAAAGGTGGATTGGGAGAGACTCAACGGGAGGTAGAGAAGGTTAAGGACGACTTGGAAAAAGCAAAAGACGTGCAAGCACGAATGGAGGGAAGGTAGAGGATATGAAGGTAGAGTTGGTGGACCGTGTTGAGACCCAGTGTAAGAGGCAGGATGGCCGAACCAGGCGGGGCCGGTGTCACTGAACGAGGTCAGGGGGTTGCACAACGCGGGGGTGTGCATGCCGAGTTTTGGGAGGGCAGAGGCCACGGGGTCTCTTGGCCTAATGCGGGCCCCCAGTATGACTGTTCCTGCGAGTATGCAGAATACGAATCTGATGGCATGGGGGAGTAAGCAGGACGGTGCGGAGTGTGCACCGACGCAGACAGGGGTAGTAAGCTCCCCGGGCGAATGGCTCGGGCTCTGCGGGAGTAGGGCACCATTGGAATCTGGGGGGTCCGTCCCTCCATGTCCTCAGGGACTGGGAGGTGGGGTTCGGACCCCGAAAGGCCAGAAGGTGCCACTGCCTCCGTATGATGGGAAGACGGACCTGAGGGCGTATTTGGCCCAGTTTGACTGCATGGCCAGAGGAAACGGCTGGGACCAGGTGCAGGGCATGGCACAGCTCAAGGCGGCACTGTGCGGTGCGGCATCCGAGGTCTTAACCACGATACCCTTGGAAGGGGCAACACTGGCACACCTCTATTCAGCCCTAAATAACCGGTTTGGTATGGAACGGCAGAGCGAGCTTGTTAAGGGCTCAGCTCAGTGGGCGCAAACGACACCCCCATGAGACGATGGGGGAATTGGTGCACGATATTCGCTGCGCGGTGGGGATCGCACACGTGAATATGGCGCCGGAGTACTGGGAGGAGCTCGTCCTGGACCATTTTGTCCGGGTGCTTGCGGGCACCGATATCGCGTCAATACTGACCACATGGCGCCCGGAGAACCTCCAGAAGGCGGCTGACACTGCAGCCCGTTGGGAGGCATCAAGGTTGCCGGCTGGAGGGGCTGGGCGACATGCAGTGGCAATCCGGCAGGTGGGCCCCATGGACGACGGTGCGCTGGGAGCCGGGGCGACCCTGGGCGACCAGGCGCGGTTGGATAAGATAGTCCAGGGCCTGATCGACCGTCGGCTCTAGAGATCGGGGGAGAAGCGGTCGGGCCATCAGGGGGTACCCCAATTCGGAACGAGAGGGGGTATAATTCAGAGTACTGGAGGCACACACCTTACCAGGCAAAGTGTTTTAACTGTGGCAAGGAGGGCCACCTGCAGTGGCGTTGAAACGCCCCGCGCAGGGAAGAGCAACGGCCCCCAGGATCACCAACTCCACCCCGGGCCGATCGGAGTAGCCGGAGCTGGAACAGCCGCTCCCGCAGAGGCGCAAGGCTCGCAGAGCCTTGCTGCGAGTACACGAGTCCCAGGCAAGGGGTGGAAGACCCCCTTGTTTGGGGGCACAAGAAGTACTAGTTAGGAGGATGGGTTAGAGTTAGTGAGACCGGCTTCATGGGAACATGGGTTGTACCTCATGGAGCCCGTAGAATGGATTAGTTAGAGGGATTTCAGTTTAGATTTAGGAAATGGAATTTTTGGAAACACGGACAGACTGGAAATGTGTAGTGGAGACGTAGCTTAGCAACGTAGAGTAAATGGAACGTGCATGAGTTTTAAGGGATGACGAGGGAGCATGAGTTAGTCAGGGGATTTAGTTTGAAGGATGGCAGTGTGGAGTGTTGGTGTGAGTTGCGAAATGGAAAGTGTGTGAGGAATGAGTGTGGGACAGTGGGCCCAAGTGTGCGAGTGGAGCGAATGTGGTATGCATGGTGCGAATGACTGGTTGGGGTGAGGAGTGATTCCCACCCAAGTGACCCCGGGGTCAGTTTAATGTTAGCTCGTGGGTTATTCAAATTTATGAACAGGAGGTCGTTTTGTTGTTGGTGTCGAGAGAAGGCACGAAACCCGTTTGGAGGGGTGCAAGAGTTCATGGACCGGCTGGGAGCGTGTCTGTGGAAAGTTGAGTATTTGTTTAGTGGGCACCCTGGACACCGGACAAGTCGGCCAAGGGCCCAAGAGGGGCCGGGATAGTGTCGTGGACACGGGCGACCCGTCGGAAACGGGACCCAGAGCGCCAGAATGCCACGGGGGCAGTGTAGTGGGCACAGGCGACCCTCGGAAAGGGACCCGGGGCATCAACACGCCACGTGGGCATCTGAGGAGGGCAATGCCAGAGAGGGCAACCCACCGCGTTGTAGGGAGCAGCTAGGCTCGGAGGTAGCCTGCAGGCCTGGGGGTGCCATGATTGGAGTTTGGCAGAGGGGGAGTTCCTGCCAGTTGAGCCACACTGCCCAGCCAGGAAATTGTGCGAGGGCACGTATGAAAATTTGAGGGCAAGGCCCAAATTTATAATGGACACCAACACAAGCGACAGGAATCATGGTTTTTAGAACCGATAGTTTTAAAGTGTGAGCGGCTTTTGGAAAGCCCCGGGGTAGTTTCAGGTTAATGAATGTAAGGGTAGATAGGAGATGTACCCCTTCGCACCAGCCATCCCTTCGCTCGTTGTAGGCCGCTGGACTCACCTTGGTAGATCGATGAACTCTGAGGAGGCCATTCTGAGGCTTCGTGGGGCCTCGAGACAGGATGCTAGTCTCTCCTCATTCCCCTCCAGAGAGGGAACGTAGGGGTTGGGAGTAGGCTAGGTGGACATGATAGGCGAGCTGGACAAAGATAATAAAGGGGGTTAGGGAGACAATTATAAAAGGGAAATAAAAATAAAGAGGGGCAAAATTTTGTTGTGTTGAGTGGCAAATTAAGGGAGTGGGTATGGACAGAGACAGGCAAAGGCGATAGAGTGGGGGGAGACAGTAGGCTAGGTCCGAGCCCGCCTTCAGAGCGGTCGGCACCACCGCACTCCCTCCAGACCTGATGGAACCACACCAGAGGCCGGCCAGCTTCACCTGCCGGCCTGTTGTGCTGCAGCTGCCTGTTCTGCATGGGCTTACCTTGCCATGCCGAGTTGCCTGCCTCTGCCATGACCCCATGCCTGCTAGCCCTTGTTTGCGTTTGCCCCTGTGTCGATCCATAACCATGCGCGCCAGGACCATCCAGTTTATTGAGGACTGCCCTGCAGGCAGCCTGTGCATCCAGTCCATTTTTTTTGTGTTTTGCAACCATCTCCATCCATTCCCCTGCACCAAAGACTTTGCGATGACTTTCCCCTTTCACAGATTACAAGTCCTGGGCCATAGTTTAGTGTAAATTGTTAAGTTAAGGTTAAGTTTAGTGAAAATTGTAAATACGTGAACCCCCGCATGCATGTTTGTTTAAGCGCCGGCAATTTTAGTTAAGTTGTCCGAATGAGTCTGAGAGTTTGTTAGTTACGCAGCGCATTAGGTTATTTATTTTTGGGCACGTATAAAGAAATGTCGCACTCAGGGATCTGAAGGTAGAACGTACTAGGGGAAAACTTACACATGCTCGTCACACAAAAATTTGACGACTCGGGACGAGTCTGTAAAAAGGGGAGGGGAATTTGGAATTCAATTGCACACAACATACAGGTTCCCTTTGTCAGCTATGTCGATAAGTGCATATTCCCTCGATAGCTCACCTTCCATTGTTTAAATGTTTTGAAATCGATTGGATGAGCTGCGGAGCGATTTACTAGTTCGGGAGCGAACAATGGAGACGTCCCTCCCCCCTCTTCTGCGAAGAGGAAGAAGAACCCTGCGGTGATGTCAACAACTCCCTCCCACCCGCGGTTGAGCGGGGGGTGGATCACGAGGGCATGAGTCACGCCGGGTGCGGGGGAAGGTGCAAAGGATAAAGAGGACATCTTTTCTTTGCTCAAAAAAAAGTCCCGGGGGGAATCCTGTGGTAGGGCTGAGTTTGTGTGGGAGTCCCATGGTAGGGCTGAGTTCGTGGGCTGAGTTTGGGGGAGTCCCATGGCAGAGTTCGTGAAGAGTCCCGTTCTGAGTCCCGTGTGCAGAGTTCGTGTGCTGAATCCCGTGGGAAGAGTAAGCTTTTTGCTTCGGAGAGAGCAGTCGTTCAGCAGGCCATCGGGTCCTGCTTGACTTGCTTGGCTTGAGGCCTTCGGAAGCTTTTTGCTTTGGCTGGCTCAGTGAGCTCTGGCTGCTGCTTTGTTTTGGAAGGAACTTGAGCCAGTTGTTCGGCTTGAGCTGCGAGTGGCGGCTTCTTCCTCTTCTTCTTGGTTCGTGGAGCTTTTTTTTCTCCATTTTGTTTCCCGACTTGGTGCGACGCATTGGCCTCTTCTTGGAGTTGGATCCTCGGGGAAGCGACGATCTACAGGAAGGATCGGCGCCTCATCTCACCGGCACGTGTTGAGAAGCGCGGGAGGATTCGCGGGAGCTCGGGAAGGATCGCGGCGATTGGATCCAGCTCGCTCTCGTTGGAGCCTGGGTCCTGACAAGTTGAAGACCACACGAGGTGGAAAGGAGTTTCAGCTCACCACACGAGGAGTTTCAGCTCACCTGTCCTCCAAGCTGGAGTTCGTGATTAAAGGCCTCGGCCACCGTTTCGTGTGTGTGTGTGTGTGTGTGTGTGTGTGTGTGTGTGTGTGTGTGTGTGTGTGTGTGTGTGTGTGTGTGTGTGTGCGCGCGCGCGCGCTCGGGCACACGTGTGTCCGTCGGCCCGTCTAATAAGTAGGAACTGCTGTTTAGTGTAAATGACTGCACATAATAAGTCGACGGTTGTAGTTCTTTTGTCGTGCTTTTGTTGCTTGTATAATTGCATACGTGTTGCCTTATTTAATTGCATACGTGTTTCATTATAATAAATGTCCTTGTGTAAATGTAAACCTGTTCGTTGCGTCCATTCCCTCATTGACTGAACATTTTGTGTGTTGGGAGTTAGAAAGCCGTTGGTTTGCCGTAATAGGGGGACATTTGGACCGACGGTTCTCGGCGACTACGCCGCTCGGAATCGCGCACGGACAAGCTCGCCTCGGTGGTTTGTTCCGTACGAGTTCCGTCGAGGGTGGAATACCCCGGTAGTTGGATCACGTGGGTATTTAGGTACATTGAAGATTGGCAATCGACCCTACCCCACGTGATCTGCCGATTGGCGCATTTCGGTTCTTGTACAAGGACCCATCGCCCGGAGTTATCCGGGCGGCGATCTATATTCCGGGCGATCGGTCGGGCCGACTCGACTTGCGGCTCCATTCAGAGCGGTCGGTTGGCGGCGACCCCCCGGCCAGTAACTACACGCGCACGCGCGCACGCACACACGCACGCACGCACGCACGCACGCACACGGTTGGGCACGTTTTATCACCTTTCCCTTCCCGCTGCTTTCCATTCCCTGCCAGTCACGCCACCTACTCAAGTTGCCTTCCCTTCCCTCATGTTTACCTCCTCCAACACCACTCCCCTCTTCATCCTCCATGGACATCGCCAAGCACTCTCTGCGTTCCGTTTTAACGTACCCCATTTCGTTCAATCCTCTACTACCCCCCCCCTTTCACAAGTCGCACTGCCAAACGCAAGTCAAGAACCCCTTGCCTCATGCCTACCTCCTCCCAAACCTCCTCCCTCTCCACACTTCCCCTCTCTGCTCCCTCCCTCATCCACCTCCCAGAGTGTATAGGGATGTTTGGTGAGGCATCGCTCTCTCCACCTGCCTTCTCCTCTCTCAATTCCACCCTCCCCATCCCCCTCCCCCCAACCCCTCAATCCTCCCCTTCATACCCTATCCCTCCCCTCACCTCCATCCACTATCCCTCCCCTCACCTCCATCCACTATCCCTCCCCTCACCTCCATCCACTATCCCTACCCTCACCTCCATCCACTATCCCTCCCCTCACCTCCATCCACTATCCCTCCCCTCACCTGCATCCACTATCCCTCCCCTCACCTGCATCCACTATCCCTCCCCTCACCTGCAACCACTATCCCTCCCCTCACCTGCATCCACTATCCCTCCCCTCACCTGCATCCACTATCCCTCCCCTCACCTGCATCCACTATCCCTCCCCTCACCTGCATCCACTATCCCTCTCCTCACCTCCATCCACTATCCCTCCCGTCACCTCCATCCACTATCTCTCTCGTCCTCAATCCCCAAATCCTCCCCTCCTCAATCCCCAAATCCTGCCCTCCCCTCCACCCCTATCCCTCCCCTCACCTCCACCCCTATCCCACCACCCCCTATCCCTCCCCTCCTCACCACCCCCTATCCCTCTCCTCCCCTCCATCCCCTATCCCTCCCCTCTCCTCCATCCCCTATCCCTCCCCTCTCCTCCATCCCCTATCCCTTCTCCATCCCCTATCCTTCCCCTCCCCTCCATCCCCTATCCCTCCCCTCCCCTCTCCTCCATCCCCTATCCCTCCCTCCCCTCTCCTCCATCCCCTATCCCTCCCTCCCTCTCCTCCATCCCCTATCCCTCCCCTCACCTCCATCCACTATCCCTCCCCTCACCTCCATCCACTATCCCTCCCCTCACCTCCATCCACTATCCCTCCCCTCACCTCCATCCACTATCCCTCCCCTCTCCTCCATCCACTATCCCTCCCCTCTCCTACATCCCCTACCCCTCCCCTCTCCTACATCCCCTACCCCTCCCCCCCCCTACCTCCCCCACCCTTCCCCTCCATCTGCTATTCCTCTCTCCCCTCCATCCCCTATCTCTCCCCTCCATCCTCTATTCCTCTCTCCCCTCCATCCCCTATCTCTCCCCTCCCACACTTTATGTTCCCATCAACAAAGCGATGGGTTGTATTTGCTGATTGCATTCACAACAAAGTAGAACGCTCTTCCCATATGCAATAAAGTATGACGCTTCTCGCATGCGAACAGGACAAACAGTACTTGCCGTACAAAGGAAGTTTTATGCAGGAAGATGCTGAGGACACCTTCCATATCTTTGCGCTCGAGTGGTGGCGTGAGGGCTGCATTGAAGGATCCTCAGCGACAGCAGCATTTTCCACAAGCTGCATTGTGGACGCGGCCCCATCGGATGCGCATCAATGACAAAGAGGCTCGCACGAGACGGGACTCGAGAAAGTGATATCCTGAGAAGAAAAGAAAGCCCAGAGTGTGGACGGAACAGAGTCGTGTCAATGCTTGTCCAATGAAGAGCAGAAAAGAGCGAAGAGTGCAGAGGAGGAGAGCAGAATAGGAAGCCAAGAACGTGGCTTGGTTCGTGTAGAGCATCTTGTCCCGGGTGCACAGCAGAAACAGAGTGGCGTGCCGTTGCCATATCTGGGATGATGGAGAAGACTTGCCTTCTGGTGCTGGATGCCTCAGAGATGCAGCTGAGCATTCCATCGCATGGCATCGCCATTCCACAACCAATCTTTCCCATCCTTCCACAGCCCCCCCCCACCCCACCCCAACCCCCCACCTTTGTATATTTGGACCGACACAGCCCTGTTAGGTTGTGTGAGGTCATGGAAGGAATCGACCCCATGCTCCGCTTTTTTCTTTCTTCTGGTCTTCTTCCCGGATTGAATGATGGCCAAATGTCTTTTATCCAAGTAATATTGTTATAGATTCGGTGGCACTTCACAGCACCGCCGTCTCAGGGGTTATAACGCCGGCGAGTTCGGCACAGGTCTCGGGTCACGTGCCTCAGATCACGATACCAAAGTACACCTGGGCCATACCAGTTGGGGATATAGATCCCGGCTACAGACTGGGTTTGTCAGAGACCGAGCGAAGTCTGCCAGTCTATAGCCCATTTGGTTTTAAATATAAATCAAGCCGTTGTTCCTCAACATGGCAAAAATAAATTCAAGTCGGCGAACTTTCATATTAATCAGCCAGATTTATTGGGGACCCATCGAGGAAACATGACACAAGCAAAGCATTCACGAACGTTATCATTCATCTATAACCCGCTCTTAACTAGGGAGCTACGGATACAGGTTTCGAAGGGAGCCCTAGCGAAATAAAACTTTGGCCTGGCCACATGCAGACAAGACACGGATTACTTGATGATGCCTCATGGACGAGAGGAAAAGTGTCGAAGGCACGAATGTGGCTCGTGAGAAGCCGATGTCAACAGATTCAACCGCCCAGCTCGAAGACGCCGCATGGCAATATGGCGGCAACGGCCTCCTTTTTGTCGGCACCGCCCACGCACACCGCGTGGCAAGATGGCGACGACGTCCTTTTGTCGCACCGCTCACGCACCAGCCTCGGCGTGTCCAGCCCCTGTAAGGTCGACGGCACAAGAGAGAAAGATCTATGGTATGATCCAGCTGGTTTCTCACAAGGTCCTGTATGCAAATCCAAGCCTGGCCTGTACACCAGACAAGGCCAATCCGGGTGTTGGGCTCCGCAGGCGGATCGATGGGATGAAAGACGTGTCGAGCCATTCAGGGAGTCAGGACAGTCAGAGGGTCCATGACTGGATTCAGGATGAACCTGTGTATGACCTCAGGCTGGATCCATAACCGAGGAGAAACAGCTGACCAAACCACTCCTCATGAAGCAGATCGCACTCACACAGCCGTCCCTTCCTTTGCTTTTCGGTCCGCCTCCGGGGACCCGTGATTGGTCCATCGTTCGAGTTTGCAACAGCTCTCCGCCAATGTGTTGCTGACACGTCTTGTTCACTGACTGTCAGGGCACTGGGTGGGGGCTAGTTAGGAGGGGAGGGGGGAGGAAGAAGAAGGCACCTCTCGGTACACCACCACTGTATGAACAATGGACAGCCTGCTACACCTCCCAACACACACGTAACGTCCGATTACCAAATAACCTGGCTAAACATGCATTTAAGGGGGGATCTGGGCTAATCCTATATTTAATAACCCACTAAGGGCCCATTTCCACAACAATATTGTCTAAGAATACGTGTGAGAGTTAAGTCTGTTCTATGCATTTTCCCTGTAAATACTCACTTTTATGATTGTGTGTGTATGTGTATGTGTATGTGCGTGTGTGTGTGCATGTGTGTGTGTGCGTGTGTGTGCGTGCGTGCGTGCGTGCGTGCGTGCGTGCGTGCGTGCGTGCGTGCGTGCGTGCGTGCGTGCGTGCGTAAATCAATCGATTGTTGGTTGTTGGTTGTTCTTTCAAATCTGTCTCAGTTGTCCTTTCCTTCATTGGTCCGACACAGGAAACAAACAGTTTGAGGGGAAGTTGTATCCCACATGATTTGCTCTCGCTTGCCAGCGTACACTCACTGCATCTCTCGGCAGTAATGCGAATATGTACCGAGGGCACGCAACTTGGTTGATTTAGTCACCTACTCAGGTAAATGGACTTCGACGGATAACCCCAATAGGGTTAACGAGGTTCATAGATATTCGTGGTTGCTTAATCAGCCGAACTGCAGAGTTATCTGGGGTTGGTGGCCTCAGTACCAGGTGTTCAGAAGAAACCTGAGGACTTCCTCTTGAGGCGAACATCAAACCCCTGGCTGTAACAATACAATACAATACAATACAGGAGGCCAATTTCCTCTTCACCACCCTCCTGTGTTGTTTATGGTTTTCATGCAGAGAATTGAATTACCGGCTCCCACTAGGTGGCAGAGATGTCAACAAGTTACTTGAGTCAACAAGTCTCAAGACTTTGAAGACAAGTCTCAAGTCACTGCAGTATTACTTCAACTTGTGTCAAGTCCCACATCTATACAAATAAATGTGTGTGCGTGCGTGCGTGTCCTCCATAACTCCAAAATCACGAAACCTATCAGCCTGAAACTTTGCATACATACCAAGGGAACTCCAAGGAAGTGCATGAAAGAAAACTGTATGTTGGGTTAATTAAAACACCCCTTTGAAGATAATTAACAGCCTTATTTAATAATATTTTTTAGCAGCAGTTCCACCACCCCACCACCCCCACCACCCCAAACATACCGGAGCCGGTAATTCAATTCAAAATTGAACTTAGCTGCAGTTCCAACTTCTAAAAAAAAAAAAAAGTGTTCATTTGTCCAATTCGGACATATTTAATATTTTGGGCATCTCTGGGAGGGTGCGTTAAATATGATGGTTCAGAGATTGCTATCGCTTGCCAATCGAGCCGTTCCTTATCAACCGTTTCGTCGGAGTGCTTAAGCCACTTGGTTAACGCTCTACAATAATCGCACTGTCACTGAATACTGCATGTTGATCGACTTGACTTAAAACGCTGTCACACCTTGACGATTTAGCCAGCGTATGCTGACTTATGAAAAATTTGTCGAAAACGCTGGAACACGTCGAATACGTTATGGGTAAGTTTTGTATACGTTAAGAGCACGCTGAAAAACACTGCCATACGTCGTAGTACACTGGCTTTCATCGTTGTACTTTGCGGTTGTCCTCAAATTTTAGCATGCTTGAAATTTTACGACGTATGCCAGCGTATGACTCACACACGTTCCACGACGCTGGCCATAAGTTGTAGGCACGTTATGCGATTGTTGACACACATTACTTGTAAGTTACTCATAAGTCGAAACACGTCGAGTTAATGAGTAGCGTACCCAAAACTTATTTCTAACCTATGAGTTAAGTGCTTTGAACCTCTGTGAAACGTACCTCCAGCGCATATTGATGTATGTAGACGTATTTGATTGACGTCTTCCGGACGACCACAGAACTTACTGAACGTGTTTCTCATTTACAGCTACCGTATAATGGCGTATTGGCAGCGTTAAAAAAAACAAAAAATAACAACTTCCGATATTTCGTCACGTGCCATTACGTCACGTCCGATTGCCTCTTCAGTTTGCTCATGTCTTATTCTTAGTTCCTCCTCTGTGAATATTTTCTGTTTGAGGATATTGTCACATCGACATCAAAACTTAAAAACAAATGTCCGAATATATTTTAAAATTCGTGATAGACAAAAAAAAAAAAAAAGTCACATATTTCGTCACATGCCTTCACAGAGGAGGAACTAAGAATAAGACATGAGCAAACTGAAGAGGCAATTCACTTCACTTCACTTCAATGTGCCTTGACGGAGAAAATAAGTTTCGGGTATGCTAAACATTACCTCGACGTGTTTCAACTTATGAGTAACTGACAAGGAACTTGTGTCGACGTGTGTCAACGATCGCATATCATGCCTCCAACTTATTCCCAGCATAGCGGAACGTACGAGCCATACGGCAAGTACATCGTAAAATTTTCAGCATGCTTGAAATTTCACGACGTAAGAGACGTACCACGAAATATGACAGCATACTTCATCGTTTTTAAGTGTGCTCTTAACGTATACACAACTTACCCATAACGAATTCGACGTGTGCCAGCTTCGTTCGGCAATTTTTTCATAGGTCGGCATACGCTGGCTAAATCGTCAAGGTGTGACTGCGTGGTTGACACTTTCAATTTTCAGGCGGTTATGATTTAAATCGGCGTGTGGCAGGTTTTTAACAGGCTACGCCACGAGTTCGTCGGTGATACGTGCAGCGCACTATGCCCAAGTTAAACTATCGTTGGGCATAGGTTGTGAACGCCGACAACAGGCTAAGCATTCGTTCGTATAAGTTATCTACAAGATAACGAAATGTTCTGTGCCCGTTACTAATATGTTATGCATACGACCAACACGTTATGAATACAACCAAAACTTTTTTAAAAACATCAAAATTTCAGCGTACGCCAACGTTTTACATATTTTTATACGTTGCCATTGCTGGCTAAATCGTCAAGGTGTGACAGCGCCTTAACGTTCAAGAGGCACTCGCCTGCATTGACCCCGCATTGTTCTGCGGTGTATCGGGCGATAGCTGGTTCACTGAAAATGTGCAATTCCCCCATTTTATGAAATATTCTTTCGTTATACGACCCGTTACTTCGGCCTAAGAAAATACCAAAAAAAAAAAAGTTAAATATTTCATCAACATCACGGCAGGATGGCCGAGAGGTACACACACTCGCTCTAAGTTATGTACCCTGGGTTTGAATCCTGACCCAGCTATAAACTGTCATCCCAGTATTTCACAGGCAGGGTGATTCATCAATGTGTGTGCGATTAAAATGAACGTCATCTCCCGGAATCCTTTCCCTTTCCTCCCCTGTTAGCATCACGGCAGGAGAGCCAAGAGGTATGCACGATCTGTGTCGCCTCCTTTTGAATACCGACCCAGCCATAAACTGTCATCCCATTGTTTCACAGGCAGGGTGATTCATCAATGTATATGCTGATAAAGTGGACATCACATCTCCCGGAATCAATCTATCTCCGCACGGATCTGGACGGCTGTCACCTCCGCACGGATCCGGACGGCTGTCACCTCCGCACGGATCCGGACGGCTGTCACCTTGTGAAAGGTGAAGAATCACTTTAAAATTCTCTTATCTGGATCGGGATCTTCACCAAAATCTAAACAATTTGTTGTCACACACTGAACCTGTCCATCAAATTTCAACATAAAAACCATTAAACATAAAAATCATTTACCATGCATTTTAAACCCTGTTAATTCAATGTTGATTGAACGATTATTTCCTGAATATTGTGAACACATCATTATAACCACAAATTGCATGCAAGTTGCAAGCAATTCGCAAGTCCCAAGACACCAAGTCGCAGTCTCAAGTCAATTTCATGAAGTCCGAGTAAAGTCTCAAGTCGAAAAATTGTCTCAAGTTCGAGTGGCCAACTCGTGTCCCCAACTCTACTAGGTGGTGCTGTATGATACACATTCAGAAAGAGAGTGGGGTCCTACCCACCATGTCCAAAAGCTATCCCATGCACACCTCAAGTACACCCACCTGTTTTAAACTCATTCCATCCATTGGTTCAGGAGTGTATACAAGTCAAATGGGGTGAGAAACAGCACCATTGTTGTGGTGTTGCTGGTACACAGTGCCCCAGAAGTGATAGCATTTCCCACAAACTCTGGCTGTGTTTGTCTCGTCTAACAGTCGTGTTGTGTCGCGTGTATTTGTCTGTATAGCCATGTGTGAGCAGCTTAGATGAGCCTTGTATGATGTACAAATAAATAAATAAATAAATAAAAAATTAAACACACAAGTAAACACAAAAATAGGAACAAAACCCCTGGGCGCTCAATTGGTATAATCATGATACTGAGGAGGAAGTCAACATGGGACGGAATCAGCAAAATGTACCAATGAAGCAATGATATGGTCTCAATTTTTCAAATGTAATGAACAAACTTTGGTGCAATCATGGGTGGCGAAGGTTGTGGTCAAGTTTCATCAGAAATGTGTGTAGTTTCTGAGAAGAAAGCAAATATCTATTTTGGAGGGCAACCCCCTTCACCCCTGTAAAACCCCTTAGACCCCAATTTTATTTTTTTTATGCTGTGAACAAACTTTGGTACATCACGAGTAATGAAAGTTGTGGTCAAGTTTCATTGGAATTGCGTGTAGTTTGAGAAGTTGCAAATGTTTATGGACAGATGGACACGGCATCCCATAAACTCCCCGGAACGACAATAACAATAGTTATTGAATTATGTACAGTATGACTAATTACTTGCTTATAATGTATTTTACATCTTTGTGATTTCTCCTTTAACAGTCATTGTTTCTGCAGTTAAATCAAAGCTGCTTGTCCACATGATTTAACATATTGTCAGCTGCTTGCGCACACTATTTGACATATTATCATCTTTTGTACTTACTTCCTCTGCCACCGAAGTTGGACCGAGGTTATGCTTTCACCCCTGTATGTCTGTCTGTCTGTCTGTCTGAGCAGGATATCTCTAAAATTATGGACGGATTCAGACGAAATTTGGTGGACGGGTTCAGGATGTGACAAGGACGAATTGTTTAGATTTTGGTGAAGATCCAGATACAGATAAGAAAATTTTAAAGTGATTCTTCACCATTGAGAGATGAGGCCAAAAACGATACTTACAGTGCCTACATCTCCTAAAATTTTCACTTTTGTTGCCTTATAGCCTGGAATAAAATTTCCTTAAATCAGACTTTTTCCACATCATAACCCACAACTTCCAAATGAAAAACAAATTCTACAAATTTCAGAAAACTAATTAAAAATAATAAACGAGAATATTTTGGTTGGATAAGTGTCCACCCCCTTGTAACGGCAATTGTAAATTAACTCAGGTGTAACCAATCACCTTCAAAATCACACACCAAGTTAATTGGCCTCCACCTGTGTTAAATTGGAGCAATTGATTATTTCAGAATAAAATCAGCTGTTCCTGGAGGTTTCCTCTGCTGGGTAATGCATTTCACAGCAAAGGCTCAACCATGAGCACCAAGAAGCTTTAAAAAGACCTCTGGGATAAAGTTGTGGAAAAGCACAAATCAGGGGAAAGGCATAAAAAAATATTTCAAAGGCCTTGGAGCACAGTCAGACAATCATTAAGAAGTGGAAGGTGTATTGTATCACCAAGACCCTGCCGAGATCAGGCCGTCCCTCCAAACTGGATGAAGAAGTAAGGAGGAGACTGATCAGAGAGGCCACCAAGAGGCCTATGGCAAATTTGAAAGAGCTACCTACATGCCTTTATGGCAAATACTGGTCACTGTGAGCATGTGACAACACTATTCCAAACACTCTATTAAGTCTGGCCTGTGCGGTAGGTTGGCAAGAAGGAAGCCATTACTCAAAAAAACCCACCTCGAGTCCCGTTTGAGGTATGCAAAAAAAGCACTCCCGAGATTCTGAAGACATGTGACAAAAAGTTTTGAAGTCTGACGAAACCAGGATGGAACTTTTTGGCCTAAATGCAAAACTTTACATTTGGTACAAACCCAACACAGCACATCACCCAAAGAACACCATCTCGACTGTGAAGCATGGTGGTGGCAGCATCATGTTATAGGGATGTTTCTCATCAGTCATCTTATTCCCCAGGGGCTGGGGCACTTGGGAAAATGGATGGAGCAAAATACAGAAAAATCCTAAAGAAAACCTGCTGCCCTCTGCAAGAAAGCTGAAATTGGGATGGAAGTTCATCTTTCAGCACGACAACGACCCAAAGCACACAGCCAAAGCTCCACTGGAGTTGTTAAGGAACACGAAGATAAATGTCCTTGAGTGGCCGAGTCAGAGCCCCGACTTAAATCCAATCGAAAATCTGTGGCTTGACTTGAAGATTGCTGTCCATCAACACTCCCCACATAACTTGACCGAGCTTGAACAGTTTTACACAGAAGAATGTGCAAATATTGCCTAATCAAAGTATGCTGTTGATAGAGACCTCTCCCAAACGATTCACAGCTGTACTTGCTGTCAAAGATGCTTACACCAACTATTAACTCAGGGTGGTGGACACTTATCAAACCAAGATATTTCAGTTTTATATTTTCAATTAATTCTCTAATATTTGCATAATTTGTTTTTCACTTGCAAGTTGTGGGTTACGATGTGTAAATAAATGTGGAAAAAGTCTGATTTCATGCCATTTAAGTCCAGGCTATAAGGCAATAAAAGGTGAAAATTTTGAAAGGGGGTGGAGACTTTCTATAGGCACCATAGCATGATATTTCAAAAAAGTTGTGGACAGATGACAAAACTTGGTGGATGAGTTGGTTAGATGGCAAGAACAGTCCGATTACATTGTTTCCCAATGAAGGGCCGGCTTTGCATCCAGACCGAAACGAAAATCTAAACTGTTCAGCCTGGCAGAGGTTGGCGCTCTAGTTTATTTAAAATCAGAAATGTAAAGCTTTAACCTCCAGCAATTCAAAGCAGTAGTTGGAATATTTTAGCTGGGAAGGAAAGAACAAGCAGACTCGTGGATGATAGCATTTCTTCTTCTCTCACTCAAATAAAAAAAAAACACAAACAAAGAAAACAAATAAACAAGTAAAGAAAGTAGACACCAGCCTTTGTGTCGGGCAGCATGGTACAGCAGCTCCCATTGGTGCAGCAGGATATTGTAGTAACGAGGTATCTCTAAAAATCTCAGGTAATGAACCGTAGACACGGTTGGGAAGACCCTCTCAAACTGTCCACATCGTGAGAGTTCATCCTCTGCTTGAACGAGTGTCCACACATCATCTGGTGTGAGAGAGTCGAGCAAGGATGGAACAGCCTGGTAGAAAATGACAATAAACAGATTAGGAATAAGAATCGCTGATGTATTGCAGAGTCAATGGAATGCCTGCAGACAACCCTTTTCACACAACTCACCTTGAAAGCAATTAAACAATGTTTTTTTTTTTGGGGGGGAGGGTTGGATACAAAGTCAAGGCTCGTGGAAGAGTTAGACCACTGAATGGATCAGGATGCAACGGAACAAAAGGAACAGCAGAGAGAAGGAGGAAGCACCAACAGCAAGGCTGAAGGACAAAATAGAGGGAGATTGAGACGTATGGGTGTGGGGACAAATAAGAGGTAAGGGGTGGGGGGTGATGGATACAGAAGCAAACTCTTCAGAAGGAAAAACTGGAAATTTGGAAGGAGGCAGGCAGGCTTCGGGGTGGGGAGTGTTGGAGTTAATTGGGTGGGTGGGGGAGTAGAGATCATGGTTTTGGATAGGGAATGATCTGAGATGGTGGTAAACAGCTATCTTGAACATCAAGAAAAATTGAAGAGAATGTGCAAGTTGGTTCCACAGGTGGGAAAAAGAGGAATGAGTGAGTGGAGGTGAGCAGGAAAAGCATTCAAATCGAGCTTTCACCATCAAGTATGGTCATTACTCCACACATGTGAAGTGACAAAACGGGGTGAAGCAAATGGTTCACTTCTATCTGTCTCTCCAAACTTCAGTTTATGATTAAGGAACAACATAATTTCAAATGAATGATATATTCTGAACATGAATCGGAAAATGAACCTGTAGTTCAGCAATACTTTGTCTCTGAATTAGTCCCGATCACACTTGTCCAGAGAGGAGAGAGTTTTTTTTTTAATTGTCTGGCTGCTTGGCAGTCAAACAGAATTGAATGTACACCATTTTGTGAAAGAGAGAGTATGCCTAGGCCTCAGGCTTCAGGCCTCTGGTGTCAGCCCATAAGCCAGTGCAATTGGAACTTTCCGAGCTATATAACCACGAAGTATGATGCATGCACAAAAACAGTAGGCAGGTTTTTGCTTCATCTACGAAACCCGGGTTATTTTAATTATTTTCAGGAGTGACTATTGCCAAAATACTGCTCAAATAAAGGAAAGAGCAATTTGTGTTTTTAATGAAGGATTTTGAATGTAATTTCGGTTTTAGCCAGAGTTTTCAAGGGTAAGTGTGGATATATAGAAGGGTAGCCCATCAAAAGCATCAGGCATGTTTTTGCTTCATGTACGTAAACTGGGTGACCACATTTGACCATAATATTGTTGCGGTTCTCAGAACCGCATGCATACAACAGATAGTGGTCCGAAGACAGTTATTCCATTAATATACATGTAGATAGTCCCTTCCCTTTGTCTAGCGGGACAACAGGGGTGTGCATTGCGATGATCTCATAGCTAGGTTTGCTGACATCATTTTTTTCTTCATTTTGTCCCTACTCTTCTTTTCGTCTGATTATTCCTGAGGTAAATCTGACCCACGTGCGCCTTCGCTGTGAGATGGGTCCTCAGGGAGGCCAGCGCGTGCGCGCCGCTGCGAGGAAATTATGATGCGTGGGCATTAACAGTGCAGAGCCCTCGTTCCCAAGTGAGCCCTAAACACAACGTGTGCCGCGAGTCATACAGTGGTGCACTTGGCAGTGCGGGATTATCGACTTGAGCTTCCGATGATCTGGGGAAGATTGTCGGTTGCATTAAAAAGGCATGCGAATGAATAACTCTGAAGAGGCTGCACAAATGGTGTTTTTCACAACACAGGAAACACAGCCAGCACGACGCCCACACTGCACGAAACGCGTATGGAGGCCGATAAAGGCGACTCCATGCCACGTTGGGTGGGATACGAGTGTGCGAAGTAAAGGCGGCGCATTCCTTTTCAACCAAATATCTGATACATATCAGTGTTCACCCCCTGCACACGCTAGCAGAGTCGTGCGGACGTGGGCGCTGGCCACGTGCATAATGGCCGAACCCTGCGCACTGTATAGAATGTGCTCGAAGGCAGACACGTACGCTGCTCGTGAAACATGCATGGATTTATCCATGACGATGTACCTTCGTCCCTCGCTGGCAGCAGCGGATTCCCCACGGATGGTGAATGTCTTCTCGTCTCCACAGCCAGCGAAGCTGCGATCGAGCTGGGGAATGTTGTACAGTGCGGGCCACGTTGGCATGCGCGGAGCGGGCGTGTTGATCGGCGCTGGTCGGACACCCGAGCGGGTATGCGGGACCCTTGGCCGGTCACCAGGGAACGGCCTGGGCGTTTTTGTGCGACGATTCACGCGCCAATTTCGGTGTGGGCGATTCGTGTCGTCATGTCATGGGGTCGGAGCAGAATATTTCCGCTGTCCGAGATGACCTTGCCGGAAACGAAGTGGTGCGGTTTCCGGCCAAAGTTTGCGGGCCACGTGAGGGGTCGGGGCCAATCTGAGCACCCGATTCAGATGACGACGCTTCGCTTTGGGGTGCCCCCCCCGCCCCACGCTGCAGGTCCTATAAGTGTTGAAGCGGTCCCTCCGCCTCTCTCTTGCCTCGTCCTCGTCTCTGCTCGACATCGCCACGACCCGTCTCCTGCTGCCTGGACTCCATCTCTCTCACTCTGGCCTCACCCTCGTCTCGCTGCACGACCCGCCTCCTGCTGCCTGGACTCCGCCTCTCTCGCTGTGGCCTCGCCCTCGCCTTGCTCTGCTCGACATTGCCATGACCCGCCTCCTGCTGCCTTAACTACACCTCTCTTTCGCCTCTGCTCGACATCGCTTCGACCTGCCTGGACTCCACCTCTCTCTCGCCTCGCCGACACCGCCACAACCTGCCTCCTGCTGCCTGACTCCGCCTCTCTTTCATCTCTCTGCACGACCCGCCTCCTGCTGCCTAGACTCTGCCTCTTGTTCTGGCCTCGCCCTTTCCTCGCTCTGCTCAAAATCATCACGACCCACCTCCTGCTGCCTGGACTCCACCTCTCGTCTCTGCTCGACATCACCATGACCCATCTCCTGCTGCCTGGACTCCGCCTCTCTTGCCTCACCCTCGTCTCTCTGCACGACGCGCCAGCTGTCGGGTTCCGCACCACAGAGTTCCGCACCCCGAAACATATTGGTGGCGCGTCGTGCTATCAAGTACAAAGGAACCGAGATCGTAGCCTCAACTCCTCTCCCTTCAATACTCCCTCTTCATCGGGTTGTGTGTGTGTGTGTGTGTGTGTGTGTGTGTGTGTGTGTGTGTGTGTGTGTGTGTGTGTGTGTGTGTGTGTGTGTGTGTGTGTGTGTGTGTGTGTGTGTGTGTGTGTGTGTGTGTGTGTGTGTGCGCGCGCGCGCGCGTCCTGGCGCCTGTCTGCTTAAGTAAGACTGCAGTAGATCGTTATTGTTATCATTATTATTATTATTTTCGCGTTAAGTCTGCTCTGTGTCCCCCTTTTGCAAGTTGCTTGTTTATTTGCTGCGCCACACCTCTCCCCCCTATCTCTGCACAAACACACCCCAATAAATATTGATCGTGCCACATACCTTTCCTCGCCCATTGTAATAAATCATTTTTAGGAATGTTCCCTGCTCGTTTTTGTCTTTTCTTCCATTGATCCAGCATGGTCCGAATCCTAGTTTAGCCGGGACTTTATCCCCAACAACCCGTTCCTTTTAGCCGGTACGTCCTTGGCAGTGTCGCTCGGCTGCATCTGATCCGGGAGAGTGATCCGATCCAGACAAGGCGTGTTTCCCGATAATTAAACCACGTGATTAATTAGGTAATCCGATTAACCCATAGACGGGAGGACCCTGGGTCACGCGATTGAGTTATTGGCATCCACGGTCGGTTAAGCGACCCGCCGCGTCACGGAATATCCGTGTGCGACGGCCTACAATTCCGGGGAGTCTGGTGGGAGCCGAGATAGCTTTCTCCCGGAGTGATCTTCTCACCTAACCCCTAACAATATTGTTGCAGTTGTGGGGGGTATATGGAAGAATTTAATAGGGAATATCGCATTGTGGAGAGTTGCTTGGTCCGTAGACATGTAGGAGACATCTCAATGCAATTAAGTAGGGAGCCTGTGAGCTTAAGTGTTACGTGTCACCACATGAACGGGTGGTGTCGTGTCAATTAGCTAGGGTTTAAGAACAAGCTTCCCCAGTATGTTATCGCCCCTCTGTGATTTTTCGCTATGTTTTTATATTTGAAGATTGACAATAAAGGTGGGGTACACGTCCCTAAAGCCAGGCGTGCCGAGCGGGCGGAAGCCCCGCCTTCCCGGGTTTCGTGCAAGTAGGCCACGCCACGGTAGTGGAGGATTGTTAGGGGGATGTTGTAGGCTTCCTACAACATAGGACGAGAGATCGGCAGAGCACACACACGAGGTCAGTGTGAGGAACGCACGAGGCAGAGGATTCAGAAGAAAATCAGAGGCGGGAGTTCAAGGTTGGCTTGTACACTTTTGGAGAGCCGTGATTAAAGAATAAGGCTGGCATATTCTGAGAGGCACCAGACTCAGTAGGCTGGCGCATTTTGGAAAGTGGATGGTGAGAACACGCCGAGGACGAAATGACCCTTGTATTCGTGTTGAGGCGATTTGGCTCACGTGGTGAAGGAAGACGCTGGCCTTTGGCTCTTGGTTGAGTCATGAGAAACGGACCCCCAAGCCTTGTGTTTGTCATAAGTAGCTGCACTGGGGCTCCGAGCCTTAGTGTTGAATGCTGCTCGTGGATTGCCTGGCATACGTTCGTCCTGCTACGAGTGACGGCGCCAATTGCACGCGTCTGCACATGCGAATAGAAGTGCCTCCATTCCAAATTCCACAGGGACCAGCTCTGGGCCAAGCAAAGCACAAGAATAGTTAAAAGGAAGGGTTTTCTTTTCATTTTGTTTCCCCGTTGTCTGTATTTGAGTCTGTGTGAGAGGAGCCTCGACTGTAGGACTTATTTACTTTATTATTATTATCATTATCTTTTGAATTATTGCCCTTTGTAAATATTTGTTTTTGTTCATTAAATATGTTCATTTTGAAAAACTGTATTCGTGTATTTGTTTTGGGGTTCGAGGATAAACCCCCTGTGCATCCGTCCCCCTCCCCTCCCCCTATCTGTCCACCATTGCGCCCTGCCCTCCTGCACGCGTTATAATCTCAGAGGATAAATGTGTCTGCCCCTATTATTAAGGAAAGACCGCTCGACCGTCCAGGGGTTGTCAGTGTTAACCACCCGTCACCACAATTTGGATCGGGGGGTTAAGCTGGGCCGGCCACCACCATGACAATATAAGGAAACCGCTTTACATTACACTCAAGAGGGCTTGTGATTTTCTGTACATTTGAAGACTGAACGACGAGTCTACTATCATGAAACATACATTTTGATTTCAACACGTGCAGAGGAAAGAAAATGGTTTTCGAGGTAATACATGTTGATGCTACAAAGCAAAAAAATATATGTTTGAAGTTAATAATAAAACAACTCCAAGCCATCATTTTGACAGCCTTTTATGTTATACATCAGCAAAATAGAGGTTTTTGTACGTAATTTTGGTTTTAGCTCAAGTGTTTCAAGGCTGAATAGTGTGAAATTAGTCAAAGGTCGCCCGTCATTTTCACGGGTTTTTCTGTCAGTTATTTAATAAAAATAATTTTTCAAAAATAAAAATAAAATAAAAATCGCACCTGTGTCTGAAGGAAGTGGTGCAGTTTCGCATTTCTTTGATGTGATGTGAGGCAGCTCGAGCCCCCCCCCCCCAGTGTCAATTCAGCAAATTGATTTGAACGCATAAAAAAACTAGAACGGGCACTCAGTAGAGTGCATACCTTCGCCAACGCTACATTTTGCCCCCCCCCCCAGAAACCGTTGATTGTGAGGGTATTTAATCCCATACCACATGTGTTATGATGGCTTAAAAACATTAAATTTCCTGCTGTTTGACAATGATTCACGTACATTGTACAATTTCTGTATGAACTCCCTGACCTTTTTGGGTGTCGGTGTCAAGTCAATCTGATGACAACTGATCACATTATAAGATATCAAATATTACACATCACAGGATAGGGAATTGAATTCTAAACATTTTGAATCTACTTACATGCAAATTGGATAAGAATTGACCGCGTTATGATAATAAAGGTCGTTGATCCCCCTGACTTTTGACCCAAACCGCTAACAAAGGTAATGACGTCATTGTGTCATATCGTATATCACAAGATTGGGCATTGAATTCACAACATTTTGGCATTGGTTGCATGCAAATTGGATAAAAATCGACCGCACTATGGCAAAATGACGATTTTGACCTTTTCATGACCTCGACCTTTGTACTCTTAATTTTGTAATTGGTATTAGAGTGTGGGGAACAGAACAGTCAACATTTTAGTGTTGGTTTCATGCAAATCGGATAAAAATTGACCGTGTTATGACTAAAACCGCACATTTTGCAATGCCATGACCCCCCCTGATCTTTGACTCCCAACCGCTAATAAGGGTTATTATGTCATTGTGTCATGTCACATATCACAAGATGGGGCATTGAATTCTGAACATTTTGGCATCGGTTGCATGCAAATTGGATACAAATTGACCGCGCTATGGTAAAAAGACGATTTTGACCTTTTCATGACCTTGACCTTTGACCCGATCGCTCCCAAAATCTAATCAAATGGTCCTCGGATAATAACCAATCATCCCACCAAATTTGCTGCGATTCAGTTCAATACTTTTGGAGTTATGTAAATAACAAACAAACAAACACACATATTCACAAATAAATAAATAAATAAATAAATACACAGCGATCAAAACATAACCTTCGCAACAAGTTTGCGAAGGTAAAAATTTACGGACGGACGGGCATACTGAATATCGAAGCAGCTACACTGCTGAAACACCATGCTGCCAGCTGGCTGCAGGACCCCATCCATCATTGGGAATCCCTCCCACAAATAAACCAGAGTTCATAGAACACCTTAACCTCAAGCAGTCTTTGTCCAGTAGATTTAGCCCCAGAATGGCTGAACCTGAAACAAATTGCAATAGTTTTTTTATTGCTGGATCTTGTTCAGGGGGTCACTCTGAATGTCCCAATATAAAATAGGACAAAATAGGACCACTGGAAGTGCCCTAATTTGCATAAATTCAAAATGGCCGCCATTGAGCACTTGGGGGGCTGATATCTCCTAAACAGTGCGTTTTAAACCCCATAAATGTATTATTAGCAGATAGGAAGGTGACCCCAAGGAATCCAAATATGTCATCAAAATTTGTATATGATGTCATATATGTCATAAATGACGTCATTGGCATCATATATGACGTCATAGGTATCAAACAAATTCAAATCAAATTCAAAAGAGTTTATTTTCCCTTATCATCTATATTAATATTTCAGCACACCCCTTTTTTTGTTCCACCATCAGATTTTTGTTACTGCATGAAATGAAACAACCTTTGACATATATAGTAATGATATTATTGTCTTCCTTAAGAGGCCCCTCAAAATTCATTTGATGATTATGGTAGTTAATCTATATTAATATTTCGGCACGCCCCTTTTTTCGTTCCACCATCAGATTTTTGTTACTGCATGAAATGAAACAAGCTTTGACATATATAGTAATGATATTATTGTCTTCCTTAAGAGGCCCCTCAAAATTCGTTTTGATGATTATGGTAGTTAAACAGTTCATGTTCTCCATTTGCAAAATGGGAGGAATTATTGCACAAAAAAGAAATAAAAATGTTTCCCATTTTTTAGAGGACCACTAAGATGAGTTCGGCTCATAGAATCACGCTCCATTTTGGGAGAAAACAGCTGAGTTCATACCTGACGAATTTGCACTTTCCATGTGCCGTAGTTTCTTCACAAAACCATGACTTTGACTAAATACAAAGTATTTCTTTGCTTTTTTATACATGGTTGCGGTTTTGAAATTTTCATCGACCGATACCCGCTGCCCAGCCGGACCAACTGCCAACAAAGTATCGCCCGGTCAGTTACGGTTAAACCCAAAATCATGATCATCGTTTTTGTGTGGAGGTGAGTACTGACAGTGTACTTGGGTCTTTTCCGGGTGGGTGCGGGGTTGAGCACGTGCACATAAAAATCTCGGGTCTCCGCATGGTGGCGTACAGGCTAAAGTCGTACTTCTGTTTACTACCGTAGAAAATCAAAGAACCATCCGATCGACATGCTGTTAACAGTTTCAGAATCAGCTAAATTCTACAACATATGAATATGTAGACGAAACTGATCTGGCCAGCTAAAATCTACAAGATATGAATATGTCGACGAAACTGATCCAGCTTTTTGGATCACTTTAAAGTAGGGTGCCCTGTAATTTTAATGCGCTCTATGGATCCTCCGGAACTCACGAATGGTACACGTTGTTTAGTCACTAAACTACGTAGTAATGTCATCGAAGTGGAGCTACTGCGGGACAGTCGAAGGGGAAAACCTGAATGATAATCAATGGATAAAAATGATATAATATATTGTTTAAAATACATTCATGCTATCTATCTTTTACCATATGTTGCCAGTGACGCCCGTCGAAGACGGGCACCTTTACTAGTATAGTATACATCGGGATTGACAATTAAACGATGCAACACAACATGGAACACAACAAACCCCCTCCCCCCCCCAATCAGGGTAACCTACACCAGCACATTTCACCAAAGGTAAATGGACTCAATGGCCAGGTGACTTTGTTCAGGTGATCATGAGTGTATCTGTACAATACATCAGATTTATGCGGCTATTTTTACACTGTGGGTATGACTGATTTCATTTTGCATGCTTTGTGTAGTGACTGCTGTAGAGTGTACTGTCTATATGGTGTTTGGTTCAGATTGTTTGTGTGGGGTATTAGACGTCGTATGTACGCGCATAACATTAGGTAAACGACTCGACTGATTTTCGTGGAAATAGCATAGCTTTGACAATATCCTAAAAACTAATTTTCCATCCACAGGGTGACATCTCCACCATGGATGACAAAGTGTGCCATGTGCGAGAAACAGCTTGATGATGACCGACAAACGTTTACTTTGACAGAGAAGGGTGCCCATAGTGTGAGGGAAGCTGCAAAAATCAAGAGGAGTTGCCATCAACGTGATGGTGGGGCAGAAGTTCCACTCTGAATGCAGACTAGACTTTTGCAACAAGAAATCTATACAGTTTTCGTTAAAACGAAAGCTTCGGGAGGAGCCAGAGCCGCCAAGTCGCCGTTCTATTGAACCCATATTTAACTTTTTGGAACACTGCTTCCTTTGTGGGATGTCAGCAGACACCAACTCTGATGATTCTTACCCTGTTCAAACGTGGGACTTCCAGAGGTCTATCTTTAAAGCATGCGACCAAAGGCTCTCAAACGATCTTTGGGCAGAGAAAGTTCGGGGACGTTTGGCATCTTGCATTGACCTTCACGTGGCAGATGCCATTTACCACATAGTTTGTAGTGTAAACTTCAGAACAGGGAAGCAAATACCACTCTGTTACAGAAGTGACACCAGCAGCATTATTCCACCGACTCAGCTCGGGAGGCGGACAAACATACAACGACAAGAGGCATTCCTGCAGGTCATCGCTGACCTACAGGAAAATGACTATGAACAAACCACAGTCACTGATCTTGTTGATGAAATGTCAAAGATATGTGAAGACCCATACTCTCCAATGTATATGCGTGTAAAGTTATTTGAACATTTTGGAGAGCGGGTTGTGATCACGAACATAAATGGCAGACCGAACATTGTGACATTCAGGAAAGCTCAAGCGCAAATCCTCCAGGAATTTATGACACTCCTAAAATGGACAATGAAGCTGATGAGAAGCGACGAATTATATATCACGACTGCAGGTGAACTCATCAAATCGGACATTAAAGCGCAGGACACTTCCAAACCAACATACCCAGACCCAGTTCAACTTAGGTCTATTGATCTTAACTTGAAATACTTGCCAGAATCACTTCAGCTTATTTTGTCTGGTCTTTTCCCAGGTGCAAATGACCTGAAGGTTGCCACAATAGGCCATTGTATCATGCAAGCTACTAGGCCTCGAACCGTCCTTGCGCCCATCCCATTTGGGCTAGGTGTCCAACTGCACCATTTGTATGGTTCTAGATTTTTGATAGACAGTCTTTATGCTCATGGCTTATGCTTATCCTGTGATGAGGTCACTTTCCTATCTGCTAATAATACATTTATGGGGTTTAAAACGCACCGTTGGAGATATCAGCCCCCCAAATGCTCAATGGCGGCCATTTTGAATTTATGCAAATTAGGGCACTTCCGGTGGTCCTATTTTGTCCTATTTTATATTGGGACATTCAGAGTGACCTCCTGAACAAGATCCAGCAATAAAAAACTATTGAAATTTGTTTCAGGTTATAGTGTAATTCTACTGGACTATCTTGAGAACCACGAACAGGGGTGGGGGTCTCCAAACGGAATATCTGATTGGTCGTGATGATGTATAATCCAATAATGTTTTGTCCTAGTACTGCTCCATGGAAGGGTTTTAAAAGTGCAAAAAAGGTGATTTTTGTTCTACGGCGTTCTACAGTGCCTAAATAAAGTTGACACCCCCTTTTAAAAATCACCTTTTGTTGCCTTATTGCCTGCAATTAAACTGCATTAAATCAGACTTTTTCCACTTTTCTTTACACATCATAACCCACAACTTCCAAGTGAAAAAAAATTCTACAAATTTCAAAAAATTAATTGAAAATGCAAAACTAGAATATCTTGGTTAGATAAGTCTTCCAGCCCCCCGCACACCTGAGTTAATATGTGGAAACACCTTTGACATCAATTACAGCTGTGAGTCTGTTGAGATATGTTTCCACCAACTTTGCACACCATGATTGGGCAAAATTTTCCCATTCGTCTGCACAAAACCGTTCAAGCTCAGTCAAGTTGTGTGGGGAGCATTGATGGACAGCAATCTCCAATTCATGCCACAGAATTTCGATTGGATTTCGGGAGGTGCTCTGACTGGGCCACACAAGAACATTTATCTTTTTGTTCCTTAGCCACTCCAGTGTAGTTTTGGCTGTGTGATTCCAGTCATTGTCATGCTGAAAGGTGAACTTATCTCCCAATTTCAGCTTTCTTGCAGAAGGCAGCAGTTTTTCCTCTTGGATTCTTCTGCATTTTGCTCTGTACATTTTCCCTTGTATCCTGACGAGTGCCCCAGCCGCTGCTGATGAGAAACATCCCCAGAACATGATTCTGCCAGCACAATGCTTCAGAGTAGAGATGGTGTTCTCTGGGTGATGTGCTGTGTTAGGTTTGTACCAAATGTAACGTTTTGAATTTAGGCCATAAAAGTTCCATCTTGGTTTCGTCAGACCACAAAACTTTTTGCCACATGGCTTCAGAATATCTGCAATGTTTTTTTGCATTCCTCAAATGGGACTGAAGGTGGGTTTTTTTTTTTTTTTTGAGTAATGGATTCCTTCTTGCCACCCCACCATACAGGCCAGACTTGTGGAGTGCTTGGGATATTGTTGTCACATGCTCACAGTGACCAGTATTTGCCATAAAGGCCTGTAGCTCTTTCAAATTTGCCGTTGGCCTCTTGGTGGCCTCTCTGATCAGTCTCCTCCTTGATTGGTCATTCAGTTTGGAGGGACAGCTTGATCTAGGCAGTGTCTTGGTGATACAATCCACCTTCCACTTCTTAATGGTTGTTTTGACTGTGCTCCAAGGGATATTCAAGACATTGGAAATATTTTTATGCCCATCCCCTGATCTGTACCTTTCCACAACTTTATCCCAGAGGTCTTTTGAAAGCTCCTTGATACTCAGGGTTGAGTCTTTGCTGTGAAATGCACTACTCAGCAAATGAAACCTACAGGAACACCTACTTTTATTCTGAAATAATCAGAACAATTAACACAAGTAGAGGCCAATGAACTTGGTGTGTGATTTTGAAGGTCAATGGTTGCACCTGAGCTAACTAACAATTGCTATTATAAGGGAGTGGACATTTATCCAACCAAGATATTCTAGTTTTGTATTTTTAATTAATTTACTGAAATTTGTAGAATTTGTTTTTCACTTGGAAGTTGTGCATTAGGGTGTGTAAATAAAGGTGGGAGAAGTCTGATTTAATGCAATTCAATTCCAGTCTATAAGGCAACAAAAGGTGAAAAGTATAAACTTTAAAGTGAGTGTAGACTTTCTACAGGCACTGTACATAATTCAAGTGAAATAAAATAAAATATTTTGAAGGCCGTAGAAAAGAAAATATTAAAGAAGTTTACCACCGCTGATGCAATGTCTTTTATACCACCTTATTCAACACGTTACATTAGTTATTTGTGCCTGTTGTTTGTGTCCTTTTATGACATCACTAAAAACAGTACGTTTCCTGTTTGAATATCTGGTTGTCAAACAAAATCGAAAAATCATTCCAGAGTTAAAAAAAGAAAAAATTCACTCATCTCTGAATTCAGAGCCAAAGTACTGCAAAACTCGAGGTTCGTTTTCCGATTCATGTTCAAAATCTAACGTTCAATTGTAATCAAGTTGTTCCTCAATCATAAACTGACATTTGTAGACAGACAGAGACAAAGTGAACCAAATGATTAATCATGCTTTTTGCTTTGTGTGCATGAGGTAACAATATTTTCCCAGTTCCACATCAGTGCTGTCTGATGGCCAGTTATTTTTCTGAACATAGACGTGGTACCTTGTAATCAACATAAACCAACTTTTGGGGGCACCCTGTACATGTTATGCAATGGTGTAGAAGACTGCTTTGCAATTCAGAATAACTGAAAATATCAATGAGGCAGGATGCTTTGTACACCTGCCTCCAGAGCTGTACTCCACAACAAAATAAGTCAGTGCTCAAAGATGTGACATCATTTTCTCCAAACTCAGTGGTTGCGTTTGTCTGAAGTCAAGTCCGGTGTAGTCTCATGTACGTATCTGCGATTTGTGTTACAGCTGCTCCTTGAGCCTTAGACTGTACAATTAATCAGATGCCAATCTCATTTTTCTGGAGTGCAAAAAAAAAAAAATGCCCAGTTGGTCTGGTCAGTTTGGTGAGATCAGAATCCTAGAAGAAAAAAAAAAGTATGCTATGATACCTGTTCAGAGAGGAATGCAGAAAGGTAGTAAGACTGCTTTGCTTTTTCATTTTCAGTCAAGTTCCAAGGCTGCCACTCTTTCCTGCATGAAAGATGCAAATACAGATAACCTCAACAAAGAATACAGAACAATGCTCAGGAAGCAGTGTGCCAGCTACCATTTTAAGCCTTCAAATATGTTCATTTCAAGAATCAACAAAAGTCACCAAAATAAGCTTTACAGATGAAAGTACAAAAAAAAGGAAAAATGACATATAAAGAAGAGTAAAAGCAAGCAAGAAGAAAAAGGGAATGAAGGAGTAGTAGTAGTAGTAGGAAGAAAAGGAGGAAGAAAAAGAAAAAGTACATCAAGAGAACCCACACAGTGAGTGCAGGGTCATAGTGGAAAAATGAATGCAGAAATTTAATAGTGACAATTTTTAGCTCACCTGGACTTTAGTCCAGTGAGCTTATGACATCGAGCAGTATCCGTAGGTAAGTGAGCGAGTAAACACTTCAGTCAATGTCGCTTGAACCAAACACAACTTTGATGAAACCTGGCCACAAGTTTCATATCTGACGCCCAAGGAAGGTGTATTAACCACATCAAAATGTTCGGTCATTAAGGGGGATCACGAGGGGGGGGGACACACACACGCACACGGCATTTGCTCTCTTCTTTAAAACTACACGCACAATTTCAATGAAACCTTTGTCACCGTTGATGTTCCAAAGTTTGTCACAGCATTAAACAAGCTCAAATGAGTTAAGATCCTCATCCTCTTAATGATGACGTAATAAAAACGAATACGACGTCATTGTGATGTATCAGGTTTGCGATAAATTATTTGTGCTAATGCCCGGCTTGATTCTCGCAAACAAAATTCAAACAGCTTGCCTAGTTTCGGAGATAATGGTATTGGCGATTTCCATTAGCGGCGATATAATGTCAACTTTTTTTCTAGGAAGAATTTCCAAAATCGGAGATGGTTACTGCCTGCGCGTGGGCTTTCTGCATATATGTGGCAAGTTTCACGAAGATCCGATGAAAACTATGGGTTGTGAAACAAAAAGTCAAAAAAATAGGAATGACGTCATAAAAATTGATATGATGTCATAGTGATGCATCATATGTGCGGAAATTCATCTCTGCTAATGCCCTGTTTGATTCCCGCAAACAGAATTCAAAAAGCTTGCCTAGTTTTTTAGGCGATTCCATTAGCGGAGATATTTTGACGTCATAACTTTTTTTCTCGGAGGAATTTTCAAAATCGGAGATGATTACTGTCTGCACAGGGTATTTTTTACATATACGAGGTGTATTCAAAAAGTATCCAACCTTAATTTATCGTGCGTAAACAAATGAAGCTTGGGAGGCGTGGTTTGGTGCACGTATGTAGGCAATCCTAATCCGTATGCGTGAATATTTTCCCACCTGTAGAAGCTGTCAGTCGCCGACAAACCGCCGATGAGTGAGGAAGTGTAAGTGAGCGCCGTCGGATTTTCGTTTTTGACAAAATGACGGAAAAACTTGAACAACACCACTGCATCAAAGTTTGTGTAAAGCTTGGCGATTCCGAAGTGGAAACAATCCGCAAGATTCAACAGGCCTTCGGGAACGAACCAATGGGCACCATACAGATAAAAGAGTGGTACAACCGCTTCAAAGATGGTCGCACATCAGTGGAAAGTGAAGCACGATCTGGTAGGCCCTAAACATCCCAAAATGAGATCGTCATTGACCAAGTGAGGACCCTGCTGATGCAGGATCGTCGAATCACGATCAGAGAACCTGCAGACGAGGCGGGCGTCAGCAGTGGATCTGTTCATTCCATTGTGACTGAGGATTTGGGCTTAAGGAGAATCTCAGCGAAGTTCGTGCCAAAGCTGCTAACGATCGAGCAGAAGCAACTCAGTTTGGAGATCGCACAGGACATGCTGGAGACTGTGAACAGCAATCCCAACTTCTTCAACACAGTGATCATTGGCGATGAGACCACAGTGATCCATCATTTTGTCAAAAACGAAAATCCGACGGCGCTCACTTACACTTCCTCACTCATCGGCGGTCTGTCGGTGACTGACAGCTTCTGAAGGCGGGAAAATATTCACGCATACGGATTAGGATCGCCTACATACGTGCACCAAACGACGCCTCCCTAGCTTCATTTGTTTACGCACGAAAAATTAAGGTTGGATACTTTTTGAACACACTTCGTATATGCCAAGTTTCAGGAAGTTTCGATGAAAACTGTAGGCTGTGAAACAAAAAAGTCCACAAGAAGAAGATGAAGAACAACAACGTGAGTAAGACTTAGAGATCCTCCACGAGGATCTAAAAAAAGTAGGAGCAACACCCTGGGAGAATAATGATACTGAGGAGGAAATCAAAATGGGACAAAATCAGCAAAATGTACCAATGAACAAATGTTATAGAAAATACCTATTTGGGGGGAGGGGGCAACCCTCCCCCCCCAGTAACCCCTCTCTCCCCCAGGGGGAAAATTTCCTTCGACCGCGATGTTTGTAAATGCTGTGAACAAACTTTAGTATATTATGGGTGATGAAGGTGGTGGTCAAGTTTCATCGGAATTGTGTGTGTAGTTTCTGAGAAGAAAGCAAATACCTTTTTGGGGGGCAAACCGTAGACCACCTCAAACCCCGATTTTTTTTTAATGTCGTGAACAAACTTTGCACAATCCCATAATCTGCCCGGAACTATGTTCCAGGTGAGCTAAAAAAAAAAATCAGTCCAAGAGGGTCTGCAGGTGGTTTGAGTGACTTTTGCTCCTGATCCAGGCGAGCTTCAGGACACGTGGTCCGATTATTATTAATGGGACTCATAAGAATGACAGTTTATTGAAAAAAATATATAAATAATAATAATAAAAAGGTTTGATTCTGGCTTTAATCCCAAACAACAAATGAGGAGGTTTGTATGGAGGGTGGGTGATGTCAGGGGAAGAGTAGGGTGAGGAGATAAAAGGAGTTTACTTCTGAGGGAGTTGTATTCCAGCCAAGTTCAGTAGGTCCTTGATGAGCTGCCCCTTTATGTTGATATCCAAGGCTGAGCTAGAGTGCAGGCTGAAAATGGATAATAAAGAAATAAACAAACAGTCCAAGGTCTTTCCAATTCACTGAACAACCAGTATATGACCTTGGTCTACACAAGGTGTCAGCATGTCAATAACTTCTTGTGGGAACGTCCAAGAGTGACAAAAAAACCATCAACAAATTATTACAAGAGCAGAGAAAAGGGCAGATAGATGGGCAGTCACACAGGCATGAAGTGCACCGACCTCGGTGAGATGTTCACCTCCAGGAGCCAAGGCTTAAGCTTCTCATCCAGCATTATGTCAAAGCCAAAGAGTTCATGGCAAGAGCTCTGATGCTGGACAAATTGTTCCATGTGGCTGTTCACAACTGCCTCTGAACTGCACTCACCAAAACAACAACAAAAACAACGAAAAACATCACACAATGTGCTTGCAACCCTTGGACCGGCAGAGTCGGCAGTGCTGGACCTGCAGCTCCAGAATGCCAAAGTTATGGTGAGGGGAAAATCAATCATTCAACACTTCATTTCTGGTCATATACAGTGGGGAGAACAAGTATTTGATACACTGCAATTTTGCAGGTTTTCCCACTTACAAAGCACGTAGAGGTCTGTATTTTTTTTATCATAGGTACACTTCAACTGTGATAGATGGAATCTTAAACAAAAATCTTGAAAATCACATTGTATGATTTTTAAATAATTAATTTGTATTTTATTGCATGAAATAAGTATTTGATCACCAACCAACCAGTAAGAATTCCGGCTCTCACAGACCTGTTAGTTTTGTCTTTAAGAAGCCCTCCCATTCTCCACTCACTACCTGTATTAACTGCACCTGTTTGAACTTGTTATCTGCATAAAAGACAGCTGTCCACACTCAATCAATCAGACTCCAACCTCTCCACAATGGGCAAGACCAGAGAGCTGTCTCAGGACATCAGGGACAAAATTGTAGACTTGCACAAGGCTGGGATGGGCTACAGGACAATACGCAAGCAGCTTGGTGAGATGGCAACTGTTGGCGCAATTATTAGAAAATGGAAGAAGTTCAAGATAACAGTCAATCTCCCTCGGTCTGGGGCTCCATGCAAGATCTCACCTCGTGGAGCCTCAATGATCATGAGAAGGACATCAGGGAGTGGGGTGAGGACATGTCTTAGGACATCAGGGACAAAATTGTAGACTTGCACAAGGCTGGGATGGGCTACAGGACAATAGGCAAGCAGCTTGGTGAGAAGGCAACAACTGTTGGCGCAATTATTAGAAAATGGAAGAAGTTCAAGATAACAGTCAATCTCCCTCGGTCTGGGGCTCCTTGCAAGATCTCACCTCGTGGAGCCTCAATGATCATGAGAAAGGTGAGGAATCAGCCCAGAACTACACAGCAGGACCTGCTCAATGACCTAAAAGAGAGCTGGGACCACAGTATCAAAGAAAACCATAAGTAACACACTACGCCGTCATGGATTAAAATCCTGCAGCGCACGCAAAGTCCCTCTGCTCAAGCAAGCGCATGTCCAAGCCCGTCTGAAGTTTGCCAATGACCATCTGGATGATCCAGAGGAGGAATGGGAGAAGGTCATGTGGTCTGATGAGACCAAAATAGAGCTTTTTGGTTTAAATTCCACTCACCGTGTTTGGAGGAAGAAGAAGGATGAGTACAACCCCAAGAACACCATCCCAACCGTGAAGCATGGAGGTGGAAACATCATTCTTTGGGGATGCTTTTCTGCAAAGGGGACAGGACAACTGCACCGTATTGAGGGGAGGATGGATGGGCCATGTATTGCGAGATCTTGGCCAACAACCTCCTTCGCTCAACAAGAGTATTGAAGATGGGGCATGGCTGGGTCTTCCAGCATGACAACGACCCGAAACACATCCAGGGCAACTAAGGAGTGGCTCCATAAGAAGCATCTCAAGGTCCTGGAGTGGCCAAGCCAGTCTCCAGACCTGAACCCAATAGAAAATATTTGGAGGGAGCTGAAAGTCTGTGTTGCCCAGTGACAGCCCCGAAACCTGAAGGATCTGGAGAAGATCTGTATGGAGGAGTGGGCCAAAATCCCTGCTGCAGTCTGTGCAAACCTCGTTAAGAACTATAGGAAACGTCTGATCTCTGTAATTGCAAACAAAGGTTTCTGCACCAAATATTAAGTTCTGTTTTTCTGATGTATCAAATACTTATTTCATGCAATAAAATGCAAATTAATTATTTTTAAAATCATACAATGTGATTTTCATGATTTTTGTTTTAGATTCCGTCTTTCACAGTTGAAGTGTACCTATGATAAAAAATTAGACATCTACGTGCTTTGTAAGTGGGAAAACCTACAAAATTGGCAGTGTATCAAATACTTGTTCTCCCCACTGTATGTGCAGGAGATATAGTCAGGCCTTTAGATTACTTGCTTGCTACAGCACCAAACACTGTGGCTAAAATAAAAGCACCAAATTAATACCCCCAAATTTATCATCTATCTATAATTCCAGCAATCTCTGTGTGTTTGTGGGTCTGTCTGTATGTGTGTCTGTCTGTGACCGCCGTGTCTCGACGACCACAGGTACGATCTGATTGAAACTTGCCAGGAATATTGCTGGGAACCCGCGAATGTGCCTTTTCAAGGTTTGATATCAATCGGACAAGCGGTTCCCAAGTTACGGCCATTTATCTGTCAACAAATGGCAGGACACGGTGCTATGATGTCACGAATGACATCACAATTAATGTTGATTTATTTATTTTTTTGCACGATTGACGGCACAATTCTTCTTCTTTGTTTGGTATGACGTCACAATCGACGCTGGGGACCTGAGTATGTGCCTTTTCAAGGTTTGATATCAATTGGACAAGCGGTTCCCAAGTTACGGCCATTTATCTGTCAACCAATGACAGGACACGGTGCTATGACATCACAATTAATGTTTATTTATTTTTTGTTTGTTTTTTGCACGATTGACGTCACAATTCTTCTTCTTCTTCATTTGGTATGACATCACAATCGACGCTGGGGACCTGAGTTTGTGCCTTTTCAAGGTTTTATATCGTTCTTCATCAGTTTCAGCTGTTTCCCAAGGTTTGAAAGCTGTTTTTTGAAAAGCTGAAAGGAGAGAGGGGGGCGGGAGAGGGGGGACGGGAGAGGGGGGACGGGAGAGGGGGGGACGGGAGAGGGGGGACGGGAGAGGGGGGACGGGAGAGGGGGACGGGAGAGGGGGACGGGAGGGAGGGACGGAGAGAGGGGGACGAGAGAGGGGGGACGAGAGAGGGGGGACGAGAGAGGGGGGACGAGAGAGGGGGACGAGAGAGGGGGGAGAGAGAGGGGACGAGAGAGGGGGGACGAGAGAGGGGGACGAGAGAGGGGGACGAGAGAGGGGGACGAGAGAGGGGGGACAGAGGGGGACGAGAGAGGGGGACGAGAGAGGGGGACGAGAGAGGGGGACGAGAGAGAGGGGACGAGAGAGGGGGACGAGAGAGGGGCGAGAGAGGGGGACGAGAGAGGTGGGACGAGAGAGGGGGACGAGAGAGGGGGGACGAGAGAGGGGGGACGAGAGAGGGGGGACGAGAGAGGGGGGACGAGAGAGGGGGGACGAGAGAGGGGGGACGAGAGAGGGGGACGAGAGAGGGGGACGAGAGAGGGGGACGAGAGAGGGGGACGAGAGAGGGGGGACGAGAGAGGGGGGACGAGAGAGGGGGACGAGAGAGGGGGGACGAGAGAGGGGGACGAGAGGGGGGGGGGACGCTCTTTCCAAACGCTCTCTTGACACCATAATTTTATTGTCATTTCCCTCCCATTCCCCTCAAAAATAAGTAATTGCTTTTGGCAGAGGGTTGGGGAAAGGTCTGACCCTCTCTTCCCCCTACCCTCTCCTTCCCCTACCCTCTCCTCCCCCGATCTTCTCCTTCCCTCTGTCAGTCACTACACTCAATCATAATGTGCCCAAATTCATGTAATTCCTTGAGTAATTCATGTAATCTCCCATTCCTTGAGAATGGTTTCACTCCCTTGTGCATTGCCTCTCCCAAAATCTTCTGATGAGTACAATCTAGTCTTGGAAATAGCCGTGTGCTCTGTCAGCTCAGCAGGAACTAATTTGGTATGCCAGGCATGTAGTAAAGAAAGCTTCCTATTTTTATTTGCATTGCTGTTTGGAATAAAAAAAAATTTTAATTTTTATTGCAACTTAAATTTGTGTCCTGTTTCAGCCACATGATACACAATTGCCGAAGACTGCATTGCATGTGAATGTCTGCCTTCCAGTTCCTGCTACCTAATTCATCAGACAGCGTACATCCTGTTTCATGCACAAACTGCTTACCACAATCATTATAGTTCACATGGCAGACATTACCAGACTGACCACATCCACAGCGTTTAAGCTCCATGACAACATTGAGGATCATATGCAGCGGCCTAAATGCAGTTTTGATGTTCACGTCATGCAAGTTGTGGGCAACAAGAGCGAGAATTGCTTTGCAATACCTGTCCCCTACTGATATGATAATTTAAACTCGATGGTACTTATAGATTACTTACCCCACACAGTCTTGAGAAGGACTTCGTGCGAGCCAACTTTTCTGGTGGAAAATTTGGAATTGCATCTATCTCCACTTCTGAGGTAAATGCATACAAATTATACTATGAAAAGTCTGCTATAGAGCACATTCGTAAACCTTTACAAAGCAGCTCTTATTCTCGTTCGAGTGTTTTCATAACTACCAAGGCTGATAAAGATGCCAGAATAGATCACAACACTATAAATCGGGAGATCGTCAAAATGCCAAATTGTTGTTCTTCTTATTCTTCTTCTTCTTCTTCTTCACTTTTTCATCAGAGAAGCACAATAAAGGCTGAAGCGATTGCAACGATTCAAATTTCTAACACGAGGAAGCGATCGTTTCTGTGCATTAGACTTTGTTTAATTCACCATGTAAGTTCTGAGGGGGCATGCGTCATGCAAGTCATATGCGCTTCATCAAATGGTCATGTAACATGTGGTAAAGTTTAAATTTCCACAGTTGATCGGTTTTTGATGTACGCTCTTAACACTATAACTACTGCCCCTTTATGACTGCTGGCAGTGATGACCGGGTATCAAGACGTCCCGCTTTGATCGGAAACCTGACCCATGACGTCTTCTTTAGTTAATTAAATTAAGAATAGAGTAAAAATTATATTAAATTCAAATCAAATGGAAGACCAAATAAAATAGATACTGCATTGGAGTCGTCAGAAGGAACCCGAACAAGCATCCTTCAAAAAAAAATCTCATTCTATCCTCCATTTATGAGGCAAAAGATGTTTCATCTACGTCTTTTCCTTTCCTTGTAGCAACAACCTTTTCAAAATATTTGTTAGTTAACATTTCTAATTGTTAGGTTTTTTTCTTTTATGTTGAAATCACTCATTTTAATAACCATATCTTTCTTTACAAACTCATCTATTTTCTCTAACTTCTCTTTGATGTCTTCTTCATTCAATACTTTATTACATTAAAAATGTGTTGCACCTATTCCTACCAAATTACCAGTCACCACATATATCACCTATTTTGTATCCTTTTTCATCGCAATGTCAGTAACCATCTCTATAATATTATTCTGCAATTCTACAACGAAGACTTTGGAAGAATAATAATATTTGATTTATGACATTACCAAAACACACTATGATTTTTAAGATTAAGCATCTCAATTTGTTAGATAGAATCATTTATTCGGCAGAAAACCTTTCATCGCCAATCTCATTTAACTCTTGAAGACCATTTTTAACTCCCTCCCCACAAATATATCCTTTCTTCTCCCTCTCCTTCATCTTCTTCCTTATCTTCCCTAGTTTCTCAGTCCTTGAACCATCTACCCGCAGAATATCAATATATTCATCTGGATTTCGAGATATTTCTGTATCCAAATTTTTTTTTAGTAACAGGAAACCAATAATATTTGTTCTGGATTTCGAAAAGAGTTTTAAATTTCATCAACTTTAGTGTCTTTTCATTATTTAACATTTTAGTTAAATCCAAACTTGTTGGTTTATCAACATCATATCAGTATAAAGACAATCTTTTGATGAGAAACCCCCATTCTTATGTTGCAGAACATGTATTTTAAAAAATACCAAATACCCTTTTCTTGTAGGTTTGCTTGAACACAAAAATGATAGTTTTCTTAAAGTCTTGTTGATGTAATTTATGCATCAAAAATTATGTTTCAGAAATATACAAGAGATTAATATGATGACTAGTAATACCTCCCCATCTTCCTATTATTAAATCGGTTTGTATTCCCTTACTTACGATGTAAATTCCTGTTCTTTGTCTTTTCATGACTTAAGCTATGGTGAGAAACTGTTATTGATTTTAGCCTTATTAAATTCATTTATGTGTTTGCCAATAGTGTTTCCACAAATCTCTATCTCCACCAAGTAGATAATATTCTTCCTCACGAGACTGATTAAATTCTTCCAGGTCTTGTAGGTATATTTTAAACGACCAATTATACCCAAAATCATTCATATCATACCCCGAAGGTTCTATTATCATAAAAACTACACACCCTTCTTTATAAAATTTAATTGAAATTGGAACTGTGAATTCTGTATGACCCAGAGATAAAAATCAACATTTCTGTATCTTTGGAATACGCAGCCATTATAATTAAGAATATATGTTGTGATACATTACTTAATCTCACCAAGTCATTTGCATCGGTCGGGCTTGGATAATTGGCTAATTTAAAAGCATTTTTCACATTAATATTTTTGTTATATTGTATTTCTGTCATTCAACCTGCCCTTTTGTATAATAATTTGGCAAATCAATATCAATTTCTTGGGATACACCAAAGGTAGAATCATCTTTTCCAACATCAGTCATTTATATTAGATTAATAACAATATCATAAAAATCCTGATTATTGTTGAGATAAATACGTAAAAACATAATTGTCCGCAACAATAAGAATTGAAGTCATGGACTTGAAATGTATGATAAACATCATTCCGTAAGAATTTCATTACTTCAACAGGTGGTGGAAGACCATTACTGTCAAAATAATATTGTCTCAACTATTATGACTACAAACCCACTGAGAACCATTCACATCATACCCCCATGGTTCGAACATCTTCTAAATTCATAATAGAATCTTGGAGTATCATCATCTTCTAAATTCATAATAATATTCTTTCTATTTCCAGACCACTTTGGTAATTAATCTCATACAAATAACCACATTATCAATTTTTAGTTTCTTACAATATTTGGCAAGTTCTATATTTGATATTGAATTCTTTCCAAATTGTTTAAACTACTCATCAATGCTCATTTATTTATGAGAAAGATATAATCCATTACCCCTTTTCATTAATTTTACATCAGCTTGTGTGATAGAAGAAAGCAAATCTCCAACTAACATTCTTGCTTTATCAGGTAGGCTTTCAAGTTTTTCAACAAAATATACAATTACACCACTTCCACTAATTTGTTTCTCTAACTCTGTAATGTCTTGCCGTCTCTTTTTGAAACTGGAGTTGAGCCTTCCTTTCATTAGCAGTTTTTAACACTGGAAATAGCACCAGTCAAAGCTCCTGCTGCACCAAGACCTGTTAATAAAAGAGGGAGGGAAATAATAAATCCTCCACTTGTCAGCCATGACTGAATAAGTCTTCAACATCAGTTTTGACATTTTAATTTTCAGTGAGCCAGTATCATTCAAGATTTTCACATGTTCTCTTGTGAGCAAAACATCAATTCTTCCAGCTCCTTTTCTCTAAATTGTATTGAAGTTAATTATACAAGACTTTTGATTTTGTATGCATAATTTCAGTTTATCAAGATTGATTTGATTAACATACATCACAGTTGGCACTTTCCTCATCATTGACTTCACAAAAAAATGTGAGACTAATCAAACAAGAGAGTTGGTGTCAAAGCCACCCAATGCCCACCTGTTTATACATTTATCGTTTTTAAAAGACGAGTCTAATAATATTTTTTATAAAGCATTGCAGTGAAGTATGATCCAAATAGTTTTAAAGCAATACATGTATTTGTATATTGTAATCAGTAAAAAAGTGTTGTAGATAAAAACATTAGAAAGGAAATAACTTGCATCAAAAACTTTAACATTTTCACGCTCACGCTCACACTGACGCTGACGCTCACGCCGGGAGTATCGCTATAGCTCTCTGTTCTTCGAACAGGCGACCTAAAAACCATTATCTGTATTAATCTTTAATTCTGTTTCTTCCAAAAGCAAGCAATATTGTTGTGGGCTGGGGTTCGGTGGCAATGAACAACTACTAGGTGGAGCAGTGGAGTCGTCTCCCACCGAACACCCGGAATTTAGGTCGGGATTCTCGGACAACTCCGAAAGGTCACGGGTCACTTAGAGGACCGTGGGCGCCAATATTTCGATGGCGTGAGGTCGGGTCCACTTGTCGAATTCCAATTTACCAAAGTACTCACGCCGTCCAACTACCAGGGAAACCACACCCTCGGCCGACTTTGTCCGAACCGAGTTGCTGTTAGTGACTCGGAACCGAGCAGAAGTTACCAAAGTCGCGCCGGACCAAATGAACAATTTACGGCACGAACGGCTTTACTCGTTCTCAATACGCACCTTGCTCGGCCAATTTGAGAAAGCACAGAAAACGAGCTGGCACATTTAATAGGGGTTTATTTATAACAATAATCAGGGAGGGGGAGCACAAAAAGAGCAGAGTTATCCGAATAATAAAATGTAATTTACAAGGAAAGGAAAACACTTATACAATTCTACTTACAAACGGGGCCCACGGACACACACACACCCAAAATAAACTGGACCCCGTGGGTCTATTCGGTAGAGCCGGGCCAGGGTACCTGTCCCGCCTCGTGCGGTCACACCGACCCCGAACCACCACGGTGGGACTCGAACCCACGACCTTGGCGTTGTCAGCACCAAGACTGCAGACCGCTCAACAACGACCACAGACCGCGCCGCAATCGCCACCAGGACTGCAGACCACTCAACAACGACCACAGACCGCGCCGCAATCGCCACTAACACTCCTGTCTGCCGTCCTCTCGTCTTTTTTTCTCTCGAGGTGGGATCGGTTTCTTTTCTCGCCCCTCGCCTCCTGATTGGACGAGGGTTTGTCAGACGACTTGTGGTCAGCCTCCCGATTGGCTGGGGCGCGCATGTGGTGCTCGCCCTCCGCTCATTGGCTAGAGGAAACGGTCCATGCCCTTCCTTGGAGCGGAGCCTCGATCCGAAGTGAAGGCTCCGCCCACACCCTCAGCCAAAAACACATGGGCAATGGTGACTGAGTTGAGTGAGGGACGGTGGCGTTGTTGTACTTGTAAAAACCTAACCAAAAAAATAACTCAGTGCACACACGAAATTCCCATTAGACAGAAGGAGGGAGTCTAACTATAAACACATACTTATCGAAATAACTAAGCTACGGGGACTGCTGTCTGTTTGTGTGCAAAGACTTCCAGATTCGAAACGATATGTATCAACTTCCTCACTCTCTCCTCTTTCAATATATAGGGAAGAGTATCTACTCGATTGGACTTTATAGTTTCCTTTTAAGCACTCAGGTCAATCACGTAGATTGTATGTAGGCTTTTATATGCAACCATATCCAAAATGGGTTCTTTATTACCATTGCTTTTACACACATTTTGGAAGGACGTGTAAGCTTCGGCATAATCGCTTTTATCCTAATCAATTTCGAATCTATCTCAGATAAAATGTTCCAACCAGAGAAACCTGAAGTTGTTTCACTTTGGCATCATCACTCAATGCATTATCAGTAGCAGTATCTCCATGTGGTTTCTTAAAAATGAGCCAGAGGTATATCGTGGATTTCCTTCAAGAACACCCAAATTCCACGTGCAAGTGGTTTGGTTCAGTTCAGTTTGTGGACATCTTCTTTTAAGGTACGATACATTTAGCGGTTTCTTCGAATTAAGTCTTCCATTCAACATCTCTTCCATCTTTAGATTAGAAGTGTATTCACTAATATACCAACTCATTTCATCAATAACAAACTTATTCTGGACAGCGAAAGCACTGGAAACACCAAAAAGGAGTCTATTTTCATTATCACTTCTTTTTTTTTTTTTTTTTTTTGTATACCTTGGTCGAGGCTCGTATGAGAGCTAACACACAACTCACAGCAAGGAGGCATGAGACAAGAGGGGCGGGAGTGGAAGGGACAAAACATTGGGGAACAGACACAGGTGAACTGTGGAAGGGAGAGGGATGGGGATGGGATGGGGAACATGGCGAGGGGAAGATGGACATTAAAGGGACTTTCAGGAAGGAAAGCAGGAGAATTGAAGGAAGTGGGCTTGGGTGGATTATCGGGGGTAGAAAAGATCGAGGATTTGGATGGGGGAAGATAAGAGGTGGTGGTGAACAGCTGTTTTGAAAGCCTGGAGGGAAGAATGGGAAAGAATAGAGTGAGGAAGTTTATTCCAAAGGCGGGAAAAAGAGGAATGAAAGAGTGAAGATGAGCAGTGATTCGTGATTTTGGTAGTTTTACCAGAAGGGGTTGTCGGCGGACCTTGAGCGCCCTGTGGAAATGTGGTTGGGACAAATCACAGAGAGAGCAGGGGGGCAAGGCTGGAGAGGAGTCGGTAGAAGACAGAAAGACCACCGACCAACCTGCGGTGATTGAGTGAGAGGCCCAAAGACTCAGCTTCATTGCGGGAGATGCCAATGATCTTAAAAGCCCTGGTTTCGACAGCGTGAAGTCGAGAAAGGTGGGAGGCAGGAGCACCAGCCCAGAGGGGAGAGCAGTACTCCATCAGGCTACGGACAAAAGCTTTGTAAGTGGTCAGGAGCTCAAGAGGGCCGAGGAAGGACTTTGCACGACGGAGGATTCCCAGTCGGCGACTGGCTTTTGAGGCAAGGTTGGAAATGTGACTTTCCCAGGAAAGGTCATGGCAGATAGTGAGACCCAGAAGCTTGAAAGAAAAGACTTCTTCCAGAGGATTGTTGAGAAAGTGGATGGGGGGGTTTTGTAAACGGTCCTTTCGAAGAGACATAGTGAGAGTGTGAGATTTGTCTGGATTGAAAGACATGTTCCACGTGTTGGACCAGTTTGTGATTTTATCCAGATCTGCAGTGAGCGAAGAAGCTGCTGCTTGCCGGTCTGAGGGATGACAGATGGTACGGCAGAGGGTGGAGTCATCGGCAAAGAGAAATAGAGGATTTTCCAGAGAGTCCGAGAGATCATTGATGAAAACCAGAAAAAGAACAGGGCCCAGAACGCTACCTTGAGGAACTCCAGCCTGCACAGGAAGAGGGGATGAAAGAACTATCACTGAGATTCAAGTCAGTTTGTTGATTATTTATTTGAAAACTTTTTGTTCCATTTGTATTCCAGTCTGTTCCTGTTTTAGCATTTACCTTGAAGTCGTCTTCCTTTTCAGTGGTACCATCCAAATCACAGATACTATCAATTGCTTCCATACTTGTATACATTACCGGTCAGAAGTTTTAGAACACCCCCATTTTTCCAGTTTTTACTGAAATTTAAGCAGTTTAATGTTTCTATGTACTCTGAAATTAAAGCATCGAACAAATAAACAATTGCAGATAAAAAAGAAATCATGGAATAGTCTTGTTGAACAAAATTTAAACTAAATTTATGACTCATCAAAGTAGCCACCTTTTGCAGATATAACAGCCGAACATACTCGTGGTATTCTTTCTACAATGGAAATCAAATATTGTTCGGAAAGTTCTTCCCAACACTGTTGCAGAAGTTCCCACATGTGTTGCACTTGCAAGTTGCTTTGCTTTCACCCTTCTGTCCAGTTCATCCCAAACTAGCTCGATGGGGTTTAAGTCTGGAGACTGGGCTGGCCATTCCATGATTTGAAGCCCACCGTCTTGTTCTTTTCTTCTCAGGTAGTTCTGACATAGCCTGGAGGTATGTTTTGGGTCATTATCTTGCTGCAGGATGAACCCCTGACCAACTCGGTGTAAACCAGAGGGTATTGCATGGCGCTGCAAAATGTCATGGTAGTCCTTTTGGTTCAGGGTGCCAGTCACTGTGCAAGTCGCAGATTCTGGTTCCAGCAAAAGTGCCCCAAATCATCACGCTTCCTCCTCCATGTTTGACAGTTGGTGTCACACACTGAGGAATCATCCTTTCGCCGACTCAACGGCATACAAAACCTCTGCGTGATGAACCGACATTTCAAATTTTGATTCATCGGTCCACAAGACCTTCCAGTTTTTAGTAGTCCACTGGCAGTGCTTCATGGCCCAGGCAAGCCTCTTTTTCTTATTTTGCCATCTTAGCAATGGCTTCCTTACTGCCACTCGACCTGTCAAACTTGCAGCTCGGTCTTCTCTCCACAGTTGAAACAGAGACTTCCTTACTTTGACCAGTGTTAAGCTATGCTTGAAGCTGCTGTCCTGTGAGCTGCCTATCACGCAAGTTGTTAACTCTCAGAAACTTGTCTTCTGATTGTGTTGTGGCTTTGGGTCTGCCAGACCTCTTCCTGTCAGTTTCCTCCAGTTTCCAAGTGCCTTTTGATGGTGTAGGAAACTGTACTCACTGACACCTTGGCGTGCTTTGCAATTTCTCCAAAGAAAAGACCTACACTTGAAGGGTTATAATGGTCTGTCTGTCTTCCTTTGTTAATTGTCTTTTTCTCGCCATTATGATAGCAATATACTACTTCCTGCAGTGCAATATTGTCCAAATAATGCTTCAGAGGGTGTAGCAACACAGTCAGTTCCAACACTGCTATTATATAGACAGAGGGTTTGTAGTTGGGAGACCTGTTGGATTTGTTTGCATCAACTTTCAAGGCTTAATTTACTTCCATTGCTGCAGAACAGTTGCAGTTACTAACCCCTTCCTTGTTCCCTGAAAAGGGCCTTAAAAAAAAAAAACTCTGAAATTTACATTATTTTTCAGTTTTTGGTAACCTAAACTTTTTTTTAAACCTCTGGTCGTTTACCGGTTAAGGCCCGGTCACACCTTGACGTTTTAGCCAACGTATGCCGATTTTTGAATTTTTTTTCTAAAACGCTGGCACACGTTGAATACATTATGGGTAAGTTTTGATAACATTGAGAGCACGCTGAAAAACACTGCCATACGTCGTTGTACGTTGGCTTTATACGTTGTACTTTTTGGTTGTCCTCAAATTTTTTCATGCTTGAAATTTCACGACGTATGCCGGCGTATGACTCACACGTTCCGCTACGCTGGCCACAAGTTGTATGCACGGTCTGCGATCGTTGACAGACGTCAACACATGCTACTTGTAAGTTAATCATAAGTTGAGACACGCCGAGGTAATGTTTAGCGTACCCGAAACTTATTTCTAACCTATGATTAACGTGTTGTTGGCACGTTACGCGATCGTTGCCACACATCGACAGACGTTACTTTTAAGTTACTCATAGGCTGAAAGACGTCGGTATAATGGATCGTCCTTGCGTCAGCGTCCACGGCCACGGCCAGGACACTTATTTGCAGCATTCTTCAAACTTTTCTTCGGCATGACGAGGATGTTCACACTTCGATGTCTAGCTTGGCTATGATTCCAATTGTCCATCAGCAGTGTCTATTTAAAATAGTCGAGTTTGAGCGTTTTAACACGTTCAGAAGAAACGCTTCAAATTTCCAAACCCCAGCGTCAAAAAACAAAGGCGAGTGACAGCAATTTAAATCGTTCATTGTAAACAATGAAAATAGTTGAGTGGTACCGTTTAAAAGTCGTTGAGTGTAAAAAAAATCCAATTGTTGAGCGCAAGCGTCTACTTTCAATAGTGGGGTTTGAGCGATTTAGCACGTTCAATAGAAACGATTAAAATTGCCGAGCGCCAGCGTCAAAAAACAAAGGCGAGTGACAGCATTTTAAATCGTTCATTGTAAACAATGAAAATAGCTGAGTGGTACCGTTTAAAAGTCGTTGAGTGTAAAAAAAAAAATCCAATTGTTGAGCGCAAGCGTCTACTTTCAATCGTGGAGATGCAGCCATTTAAATCGTTGAGTGGCAGCCTATGAACCTACCCGTGGACACGCGGACGCAAGGACGATCCATCATAACCCACACCCTCCCCCTCACACTCACCTACTACTGCCAACATGAACAAACTAATACTAATACTAATACTGTTACTGCTGACATGGACATCGACTCAAAAAGGAACTCGAAAACACTGTTGGGTTCCCCTTTTATGAGCAGCATTTTTATATACACCAATTCCCAAAACTGCTGGGAACACGTCTTTATTTGGCAGTTGTAAGTTAGAAACACATTCATTTTTTATTTTTTTTGTCGACCGGAAGACGTCATTGGAATACGTCTACATACGTCGATGTGTGTTGGGACTACATAAAGAATTGGTTCAAAGCACGTCAAACATAAGTTAGAAATAAGTTTCGCGTAAAAAAGACATTACCGCGACGTGTTTCGACTTATGAGTAGCTTATAAGTAGCCTTTGTGGACGTGTGTAAGCGTCCGCATATCGTGTGTAAAACTTATCCCCATCGCATGCGGAACGTGTGTCATACGCCGAGTACCTCGTAAAATTTTGAACATGTTTAAAATTTCTTGACGTACTCTACTTACTACGACGTATGATAGCATACTTTAGCGTTCTACTCACGTATACCAAACTTACTCATACCGTATTTGACGTGCCCCCAACGTTTTAGACACATTTTTCTTAGGTCGGCATACGCTGGCAAGATCACCAAGGTGTGACCGCGATGTTGTCACTTCCATTTCTACGGCAGTTATGATTCGAATCGTTGTGCATCAGCCTTTTAATAGGCTACGTCACGACATCGTCGGCGATGCGTGCAACGCGCTATGCCGAAGTTAGACTATCGTTGGGCATAGGTTGTGTAGGCCAACAACAGGTTCAGCATTCGTTGGTATAAGTTATCTATAACACAACGAAACGTTCTGTGTCCAATACTAATATGTTATGCATGCGACCAACTCGTTATGAATACGTCCGAATCTTAAAAAAAAATATATCAAAAGTTCAACGTCAGCCAGCGTTTTACATACATTTTAATACGTTGCCATCGCTGGCTAAAACGTCAAGGTGTGACCGGGCCTTTAGCTATGTACCATTTCAGGTTATTTATTGGACTTCAACTGCTTAGATTTCAGTAAAAACTGGAAAAATGGGGGTGTTCTAAAACTTTTGACTGGTAGTGTATATGTAATAAAAAAAATTAAATCTTTTGAAACCCCAACCAGAATATTTGGATTATTTTCTCTCTTTCTTGCGGAGACAATTGAGTTTTGCCCTTCTTAATTTTTTTGATTGCTTGTAATTTATGGGATTCCTTTTGAGCACCTTTTGTACTTTTTGTAGCACCCACAACGTTTCCCACGACAGAAGCGGTTCAGCCTATTAGGTCTTTGTGTTTAAGAATTGTTGAACCGAAACCCATGAGAGTATCAATTATCCAATCTCCTTTTATTTCTAAATTGATGTCCTACACCCTGCTGTCTCTTATGTTAATAGCATCCTCTACCAAGATACATACCTTCACCCTTATAGTTTGGTGAAAGGAACATCTCATCCATATCTTTATTAATTATTATATATTTTCTCATCTCGCGTTTCCTCACATTAACCATTGTATTCATTTGTTGGAAAACTTCATGAAGGTGGATTCTGATGGATATAATTTCTCCATTGAAGGAAATCATACAATTATCTTGATCGGTTATCCTAAAATTGACTCTGTATATGGTTTTTCCTGACAGGTAGATGTACAAGATTTTTTTGGTTTCAGATTGAATGTATAACCATTTGGAATGGAGGATGTGCTAAATGAATATATTGTATTTGTTCTTAGTCCATCGTTATAAGCAGTAGCCTGGTGTTGGCTCAGTGGTTAGGGTGGCGGCTTGGGATCCTCAGGTCCTGAGTTCAAGCCCCATCAGCCGCTGAATTAATAAACCAGGGGGTTGACTCAGCCCGTCATCCTTCCGAGGTCGGCGAAATGAGTACCAGTTCCAGTGTGTGTACTGGTCGAGGGGCACTGCATCAGCGACAGTCACGCTTCAAAAAATGATAACTACTGCGGCAGCTAAGCTGCCATACGACCACCACCACCACCGTTATAAGCACCATCAATCAAATCACAAAATACCGAATTTATACATGAGGATATTTGAATGACATTATCACTGCAAAATATTCCATTAGTTTCAATCTTTTTTGAGAAGAAACTCAATAACTCCCCAATGAATTATCAATTGTGAAATACACTTTGTAGTTATTTCTAAGCTCAACCGTTGATTTTGAAGTACATTTTTGAATATCTATAACAATATTTTTTTTTCATCACCCTGTTCTTTCATAAGGCGAGCAATTTTGAAAGATATTTGGGAAATCTCGTGCATATATATATGTATCAGTAATCTGTGGAACATCAACCTAATTTTATTAATCTCTTCTATTGTTATGAAAGGTGTATTATCACTCTCATACTTAACGTTAATTTCTCTTATCAGCCTTTTTAAAATAATTAATTTTGGGTGTAATTTTGAAATAATAATTATCCTTCATATATTTTTTGAGGTGATTAATGAGAATACAATCACAGAATATACACTGTTTAATAAGCTTCTAACTCTGTTTAATCCCATCCATGAGCACATTAGACAACTCACATATTTATTTGGCTCAGCAGAGTCTTCTTCGACTTCCTCCAAACAAAGTTTCAGGATCTTGTAAATCACTTGGATTTAGCATGTTGTAATATATATTGTACGTTTTCTTTTAAAATAATTTCATCCTCTAATAAATCATATTTTTGAATCAGCTTATTTATATGCTTCACTATCTCAGTCATCATTATTTACATCATCAGGGTATTCACGATCAGCATCTTCATCATCATCATAAGCAAAGCACTTACCTTGTGTACACCTTCTTGGGTTGCTTTATGCAGCTTTTGGCTGGAGGAGTGTGGGAGGTGTCAATTATTTATATAATCCGAACCACCTGGGTTTAGTTGATTAGGTGAGAGCTGATTGGATATTCCCTCCATTCATAGGTGAGAGATGTGGGTGGGTCTTTATCATTTATATATTGACTGCTTTTGACATTTGCACATGGTACATGCTTGGGAGCCTCATTGGTATGCATTGCTGTCTGCGCTGTCCCTGATTATTCGCCAATAAGCGAAGAAACCGGTCCGGCAGCTGAGGGGGTGTGTAGCATTGGGATTCTCATGTGTATACTCTGTGTGAACATCTTTACAGCTATGGAGGAACTCTACGAAGGGTTTGAAACAGCTAAGCGCTTACCTTGTTTCGACCTTCTTAGGTTGCTTTATGCAGCTTCTTTGGCGAGAGTAGTGTGGGAGGGGTCAATTATTTATATAATCCAATCCACCTGAGTTTAGTTGATGGGGTGAGAACTGATCGGCTATTCCCTCCATTCACAGGTGAGAGATGAGTGGGTCTTTCTTTTGTGTATATATATACATATATATATATATATATATATATATATATATATATATATATACATACATACATACATACATACATATACATACATATATACATATATATATATATATATACATATATATATATATATACATATATATATACATATATATATATATATATATATATATATATATATATATATATACATACATACATACATACATACATATACATACATATATACATATATATATATATATAGCTGCTGAACGACATGACCAACAATGTCAATTTCTTTTCTGTTGACCAATTTATCCTGAGATGACCCTCAAAATATTTCTCATTGGATGTAATGTTCTTTGTATGCAAATATGTCATAACGAAGGCACCTCCAAGATTAAAAAAAAAACACTTATTCCCCATGGGATGGGAGCCAAGTTTCAATCTTTGGTGAAAATTGTGTCAATCCAACAAGTGGATGGCAATTAAAGGGAATAACAAGATGCAAACACGTACGTACCTTCTACATACGTGACTGATTGCTTACCCCTGCTTTTCACTTCGCGGGAACAGGCTCATAACCCGATGTACACACATGAAACAAAAACATGCATATGACTGGGGTGACAGTTCATAACTGGATCGAGATTCAAACTCCAGCTGGACAGAAAGGCAAGTGTGCATAACTGTTGGCCATCCACTGACACCCTATAATTGTTATTCACAGAAAAGCCAAATAAATATAGTTTTGTTTTTACACGTAATTTCGGTATTAGCCAGACTTTTCACACCAGTAAAGACATCCCTATATTTGGGTTGTGCATGATGGTGCTTTAAATAATAAAAAAAAATAACCTGATGTACATAGATGAAGCAAAAACATGCACACAGTGTGGGTGCATATATAACTGGAAGGGCACTCAGCAGAGCGCATACCTCCAGCACACAATGCCTGAACCAGGCGAACATATCGGGCCCAATACATTTTTGAAATATCATGCGCTACAGTATATCATTTTTGGCCCATCTCTCAATGGTGAAGATTCACTCAAAAAATTATGGGATCTGGATCCGGATTTGGATCTTCACCAAAATTTGATCAATTTTTCCGAGACACACACCCAACGTGTCCATAAAGTTTGTCCGAATCAGTCCACGACTTTTTGAGACCGTGCTATGTATCGTGTTTGGCCCTGTCTCTCAATGGTGAAGAATCACTTACAAATTCTTGCGTCCGGATTCTCATCCGGATCCTCACCTAAATCTAATCAATTCATTCTTGTCACGGTTAAAAACATACATCAACCACACAACACCCCTTGACAAGACCCCCCACCAACAGCATTCCATACACATGCACACAATCACCCATCAATGCTCAAACTACCAAAAAAGTCCTATCAACATCCCTTCACCCCTCTATCTCCATAACTTCCAGGTACCGATCTAATTCTAACTTATCTACTTTTTCTGCTGCCACGACCTTTCCAGGGAGGCCATTCCGTGCATTAACTACTCTCTGAGTAAAAGTCCCCTGCCTTGCTACCATCAAACTCTCCTAGTCTTTACTCTCAGGCTATGGCCCCTGGTCCTATCACTGTCTACTCTGTTGAATAATTCATCTGCACTTATTTTATCGATACCTTTCATTATCTTGAGCATCTCTATCATACCTCCTCGTAACCACCTCCTCTCTCGTGGATAAAGCCCTGCTTTCTTCAGCCGCTCCTCATAGCTGAGTATAGCTAGGCCCGGAATCAATCTAGTAGCCCTGCGCTGAACCCTCTCTATGGCATCTATGTCCTTCTGGAATTGTGGTGACCAAAACTGCACACAATATTCTAGATGTGGCCTCACTAAATTCCTGTGCAATGTTAACACCACCTCTTTGATTTATAATTAATCCCCCTCCGAATAAAGCCAAAAACCCTATTTGCTCTACCTCTTGCTGACTGGCACTGTGCTGCCTGCTTATCTCCCATATCTATTACCACCCCCAGATCCTTATTCTCCTGTGTGACACTCCAAAATTGCCCCATGCATCCTGTAATCTCTATTTTCATTGTTCTTTCCCATCCCCAACACCTTACACTTGCTCAGGTTAAATTTCAACTGCCAATATTTTGCCCAATCTTTGCAAGTATCAATACTTTCCTGCATCTGATCACCACCCATTCTGCTATCTACTGTGGGGGAAAAATTTATATTAATGTATTCTAAATTGTAACAAATGGAGTTTTAGAAAATGTAACTTTTATGCTGCAAGTTGAATTGGCTGTCATTTCTGGCCAAAAGACTTTTGCCCTAAATGATAAGAAATGTGTTGTTCTGGAGCAGAGTGACCGAGCTGATAAACGAACCTTTGCCTAGAAATGTACGAAGTGGATTCTCGTCTAAAGGACACGTCTGCAGTCTGGGTGAATAGCCCCCAACCTCTCTCTCATGAAAGTATAAAATGCTTTGAAATGTAAAATTGTTTGAGTGCAAGTACTTGAGAAAGTATTAGAATCTCAGTGGCTTGTGCTCCTTGGAACTGACCAAGTACCAAGTTAGATTAAAACTGTCTGATGTAATGTGGAAGTGAATTGAATCGGGTTGGTCTAACTGTTAACTAAAGTAAGAATAAATTAAATAGAACCAAATAATATTGCAATCAATGGGGATTCTTAAGTCCATTGTACGAGGGTGAGAAGTGTATGGTGTATAATTAGAAAATAAATTATTTCACAAGGAAGGACTTGTGTGGACATCAGTTTTATCAGTGTCGATAGGGTTTTATGTAGGATTTTATAACCAAATCAGACAAACGTTAAACTCTGCCTGAAGTCAAATAGGATTCCACAATCGGCCAAGTAGAATCCTTCAGGAGGACAACGATCACAACAAGGTGGGTTTAAAAATTCCACATCAAAAATTCCACTTACCTCCAAGCTTTGTGTCATCTGCAAATTTGAAAAGCTGACTCTTTACCCCATTATCCAAATCGTTGATGTAAATAATGAATAGTAATGGTCCGAGTATTGATCGCTGAGGTACCCCACTACTTACATTCTCCCAACATCCTCCCACTCACAGGCACCCTTTGCTTCCTATTACTAAGCCAGTTTGCAATCGAATTAGCGACATTACCAGCCACTCCACAAGCCCTCACTTTGCCTAACAATCTCCAATGTGGTACCTCATCAAATGCCTGCTTAAAGTCGAGATATACTATGTCCACTGCCTTTCCCTCATCCACCCAATCAGAAACTGCTTCATCGAACTCTAAAAGATTTGTTAAACAGGAACTACCTTCAGTAAACCCAGCTGACTTCCTTGAATTAGCTTGTTACTAATTAAAGGTTGTGGTCAAATTTCATCGGAATTGTGTGTGTGATTTCTGTGAAGAAAGCAAATACCCATTTCTTTTTTTTTGGGGGGGGGGAGGAACCCCCAGGTAAACTCCCTCCGAAGACCACCACCCCCCCCCACCAGCCCCAAATTTTTTTATTGCCATGAACAAACTTTGGTACATACCAGGTGATGAAGGTTATGGTGAAATTTCATTGAAATCATGTGTAGTTTCAGAGAAGTAATTGCAAGTGTTTGTGGATGAACGATGCGCCATCTGAAAAGCATCCCGGAACCATGTTCCAGGTGAGCTAAATATGGTACCATTCAATTTAATTGGTTGGGAAGCAAATCATCTCTTTACTTGGAACAAAAATTTGTGTCCATTTAATCATCGAGATGCCCGTTTTACCGTGATGAAAGAAGAAGAAATGAGATTTAGAGCTTAATATAGCAGCTCCAACGGTACCATTTTTATTATCCCACAAAAGCAGGAACCCTTAAGAATAAAGCATGATGGACATGGAAGGAGCACACTAAATCATACAACAGTAATAAGTCTCAAAGTTATAGAAATTAAAATATGGGCAATACCCCTGGGCACTTACCTGGATAAGAAAACCAGGGAACCACTGGTAGATGCGGATGACCCACAAAATATGTAACAGAGAAGAAAGTAAATACCAATGGATTTTTTTTTTTAATACCATGAACAAACAGTGGTGCATCACGGGTGATGAAGGTTGTGGTCCAGTTTCATCGGAATTGTGTGTGTAGTTTCGAAGAAAGCAAATACCTATTTTGGGGAGCAACCCCCCCCCCTTTAGACCCCCTCCCCAACCCCAATTTTTTATGTCATAAACAAACCTTAGTACATTACAGGTGATGAAGGTGATGGTCAAGTTTCATCAAAATTGGGTGTGTAGCTTCAGAGAAGTTGCCAGTGTTTGTGAAGACAGAAGGATGAAAGGACAACGCGACAGACCATAAGCCCCTCCCCCCCCCCCCCCCGAATCATGTTCGAGGTAAGCTAAAAATATGCAATAGAACACGGAAATAATACACAAACAACCACAGCCAAGACAACAGCAGCAGCAACAACACCAGCAAAAACACCACCACCCAATTTATCATATTCTGTGCTTCAGAACATTGGTTCTAACAAAGCAATTTCTTAGTAAGGGTCATGCAGGGTGGTTTGCGAATGCTTTCCCAGCGGTAGTTAGGGCAAGAATTTGGAACTTAGCGATGGTGATGGAGATAGCTTGCCCACTCTTCTTGAAGGACACCAAGAGATCTCTAATGTCCACCAACTAATGCCAGCACATGGGACACCAGTTTAAACACACACACATTCATGAATCAACCTGCCTGTGAAACAGCGGAATGACAGTTTGGAACTGGGTAGGAATAACAACTACATATTATAAAATATCCTTTTTACCTCCACCACCAAAGGTGGAAGGAGGTTATGTTTTCAGTCCTACTTGTGTCTGTCTGTCTGTTGGTGTGCAGGATATCTCAAAAAGTTGTGTATGCATCTGGATGAAATTTGGTGGGCAGGTTGGATGTGTGACAAGGACACAAAGATGTGTGACAAGGTGAAGATCCAGATTAGGATCAGAGAATTTTTAAAGTGATTATTCACCATTGAGGGATCGGGCTAAAAACGATATATAGCATTGTATCTCAAAAAGTTGTGGATGGATTCGGACGAAACTTGGTGGACACGTTGGGTGTGAGACAAGATAGAATAATTTCATTTTGATGAAGATCTGAATCCACATCTGGATATGAGAGTTATTATCTTGCCAAAACGAAGTTTTTGCAAGATGTTAGTCAGCTTGTATGTTTTTTTTTTGTTTGTTTTTTGTTTGTTATCACGTATAAAAAATTCTGCAGAGCACAGTTATCATCGGAAATTTTTGTAACTTCGCATATCAGAGGCCTATAGAGGTCCTTTCAGTGCACAAAATTTTGAAGGCCAAGGTCAAAGGTCAAGGTCACTGGCGCAAATCAGGGGAGTCTACGAAACCCTTATTTTTTGAGTAATTTTGATCGGATCATCTTCAAACTTCATGGGAATATAGTTCATGGTCTGGCACTCAGCTGATTAATTTTTGGTGACGATTGGCCTTGACCTTCATATGTTTTTTTTTTTTTTTTGGTCTGTAATCACGTATAAATCACTCTGCAGAGCACAGTTGTCATTGGAAATTTTTGTAACTTCGCATATCAGAGTCCTATAGAGGTCCCTTTCAGTGCACAAAATTTTGAAGGTCAAGGTCAAAGGTCAAAGTTCAAGGTCACTTTGGCGCAAATCAGGGGAGTCGACGAAACCCTTATTTTTTGAGTAATTTTGACCGGATCGTCTTCAAACTTCATGGGAATATAGTTCATGGTCTGGCGCTCAGCTGATTAATTTTGGTGGCGATTGGCCTTGACCTTCATGGTTAGCGCCAAAGGTCAAAAATATTTGACCCCAAGGTCAAATTTTCAAGTTTTAGGAACCATATCGTGTAGTAACTCAAATTGAACACCTCGATGAGTGCTTTCTAGATATGTCAAGCTTGAGACATTATGAAGTCATTTGGTGACGTTATGAGGCAAACGCATATTTTTCATGGTTACTCTGTAGAACGATTCTGATCGGAATCTCTCGTCGGCAGATATTCCTCAAGGAGTCGCTCCTCGTGGATAGCAGCTCTGTTCACCTCAGTGTGACCTTAAAGAAGTCACCGTGGTCACCTTTTGGCAAGATACGGGTCACCCTACGGGTGACATTGGTTTATTTAATTTTTGAAGTGATTCTTCACCAGTGATAGGGCCAAAAATGATATATAGCATGATATTTCAAATATGTATTGGGCCCGATATGTTCTCGTTTTGTGAGTTTCACTTCATTTTACATCATCATTGAAACACAGATATAGTTTGAACATTGTACAGATGTCAAAAATTGATATCAAAGAATATGGCTTTGCAACCAATGTTCTGCGCAACATCAAGTTCCGAGACCTCCCAGATCTCCGAGTCTGTGACATGAGAGTTGAGATCTTCTGGGAGCTATCCTTCCATTTCAAACAGACTGTACCAGGCTGGCAGGGGATGATGCACATCCTTCACCGAGGACAGACACATCCTGGCGCATCCTCCATTCTGTATTTGCCAATGATTGATGGCCATGTTGGACAGGAAGTTCAAAGTGGACAGAATGCAAGCCTTGTCGCCTGGATACATATCAGACACCATGTCCCTCCTCTGATCACGTTTGATCAACCGCTGTACTGGAAAGCTGCCGAGATAATCAGTGCTGCACCAGAGAATAGCCATTTGAAGGGGATCGTGCTTAGGCTGGGTACATTTCACACGTTCATGAATCTACCTGGAGCAATAGGCACGTTGATGGCGGGAACAGGACTCAAAAACATCCTGGAACTGGTATACGGTGAAAATGCTGTAGTTCATATAATGTCCGGAAAATCTGTTCAGAGGGCATTCCGAGGCCATTTACTGGTGAGCAAGTGTCTTCATCGAATTATTGTGGCATCTGTGGTGGAGGAAAATCCTGAGTTCATGCTCCAAGTAGAAGACATTGAGAAAATGTATTCGTCCTTGCTAACAGGTGACATCTCTCTTGAAAGTCTTGAAGAATCAACTGCAATTGTGAAGATCACTGATGAACTTGAAAAAAATAAATCTGAACTTGCTGCACAATCCAAAACGAGTAAGCTGTGGCTGGGTTATCAGAAAATGCTCCATACTGCTCGGGCAATGATCAAGGCAGATCGCACTGGGTCTTGGAAGGATCACTTGCAAGCTGTTGCTGATGCCTTGCCAATATTTGCAGCAGCTGGACACTACAACTACCAGAAGTCCGCTTATCTCTACGTACAAGAAATGAGTGAACTGGAGAGCAAACACCCAGATGTGTATGAGAAGTTTCAAAATGGCGTCCATGTGATCCGGCGAACAAACCAGTTTTGAGCAGGCCTCAGCTGTGATCTCGTCATCGAACAAACACTCATGAAATCACCAAAGAGCACCGGTGGCTTGACTCATGGGAGTAAGATGACAGAGGAACACCTAGCATTGTGGACAATGTCAGCCCCATAACATCTGAGGTCAACCTCGCCATGCACGACTTCAATGATCTCACATACGCAACAAGCGAACAGCATAAAGAAGCAACTGGTGCCAGAATTGAAAGACATGTATTCGACCTCTCGAAGATAAGCACAAAGCTGAATGCATTTTCACTTTTCTCCTCTGATCCTGCATTGAGAAATATCATAAGTGGTATCGTGGCAAGCGAAGACATCAACGTGCATAAATATGAAGCTGTTGGGAACAAAATCATCGAGAGAATTATTGGACAACCTGTGTTTTCCTTCTCCATCAAGAGGACAGAGAAAGCAAAGACCCTGGGAAATTCTAATGCTCTCCGGGTTGCTCCTCACAGAACCATCGACTCCAATGTGCTATTCCAGCGATTCCTGGTGGTATCCCAGATAGGTGATTTGTTACTTGAGGACATGATGAGTTTTGAGCTCAGTCCATACCCTCCATCCCTCTTTGAGGACAACAAGATCTTGAGGAAGGCTGACAAACCTCAACTCGCTCAAGCCATCAATGACCACTGTACCAAGGCACTGGCATGTGAAGGAGTACCTGACGCCACACCTTCAGCACACTTTAAGACTGAAAGGTATGTTCTTG
>NC_140962.1:33053801-33076301 GCF_056783735.1 Eptatretus burgeri
GCAGACATTCACAAGTAGCACATACATGAGAAACCAACATTGTACGCCCCCAGCCACCAGACCGGTTTCAATGCTTCTTGACGAGTCGTCAGACATGACAGTGTATGTATGCATGTATGTATAAAAAATACAAAACAAAAAAATATGCATGCACCTTCTGTCACAATTAAATAAAATCGATTTGGTATTAACACTCACACTATGATGGTCTTCAGGACTATATCCTTAATCTGTTCCCATAAGCTTGTGGTATCCACAGCCTGTTCATTCAAGTAATTCCATAGTGCTTTCAGGGCCCTATAGAACAACAGAAAAAAACCCACATGCACAAACACAACTTAGCAAGTGAATTTTTTTTTTCTTTCTTTTCAATATATTGTTACTCAGTTTAATAAATGATGATGGCACAAGTAGGAAGTCTGGTGATTCGGGTATATACGAGGTCCATCAAAAAAGTAACGGGACTGAGCCTACAGTGTGCTCCACTTAAAACAACTTGAATGAACGGGTTGCATCACAGTGTTTCGGAACATTCCAGCAATATATACGATTGGTGATGGTTGACTGCTCATTGTGTGATTTTTTACAGGTCGTGCTTTACACGTTGTCTCGTCCGAGTCGTCGCGCTATGAGTCGTGAGCAGAGAGCCAATCTGAAGTTTCTTGCCAAGCTTGGCAAAACACCTTCAGAATGCTTCGCAATACTGCAGAAAGTCTGCGGGGAAGAAACGATGTAACGTACACGTGCATTTGAATGGCACAAGAGGTTCAAAGAGGGACGGGACAAGGTTGAGGACGATCCTTGGTCTGGAAGACCTTCAACGATCAGAACGTCGGACAATATAGAGTGTGTGAAGCAGATGGTGCATGCAGATCGTCGACTCTCAGTGCGGATGATTGCTGAGGAACTTTCCATCAACGAGGACACTGTCTGGAGCATCATCACTGAAAATCTCGAAATTCGCAAGGTGTGCAGAAAGATGGTCCCCAAGCTGTTGTCCGAGGACCAGAAACAGCAAAGAGTCACTGTCTGTCAAGACATTATCGAGCGCCTCGAGGACGATCCAGACCTGCTCGGGAGAGTCATTACTGGCGATGAATCGTGGATATTCGAATACGATCCCGAGACCAAACGACAGAGTCGTCACTGGAAAAGTCCAGCATCACCAAGACCAAAGAAAGCAAGGATGTCGAAGTCGAGGGTCAAGGTGATGCTCATAGCGTTTTTTTTTTGACATCAAGGGCATCGTCCACTTCGAATTTCTACCACAGGGTCAAACAGTGAAACAATACGTGTACAAGGAGATCCTCTGGCACCTCATGAGATCAGTCTGGGACAGGAGGAGGGATCTGTGGGAGAACAACACCTGGGTGCTCCACTATGGCAACGCCCCTGCTCACAGTGCCCTGAGCATCCGACAGTTTCTGGCGGAGAGGAATGTGCCAACTCTGGAGCAACCTCTGCATTCGCCAGACTTGGCCCCTTGTGATTTCTTCCTCTTCCCCAAGCTCAAGGGGGTGATCAAGGGGACCCGATTTCCTGATGTGGAAGCCATCAAAAGGGCCATGATGACGGAGCTCCGGAGGATGGACAAGTGTGTGAGACTGGAGGGAAACTGTTTTGAAGGGGACAAGCTGTGATTTCAATCTATTTTTTGGAATAAAATTTCTGTGAAGTCAGTCCCGTTACTTTTTAGACGGACCTCGTACAATGATTATCTCATAAAAATCCATGCCTTATCGAAAATGTATGAGAAAAATTTCAGTAAGCATTCAAAACTGAAATCTGCAGATGAGCAACATTCTATCCCTGATGAGATAGTCACACTAAAAACAAATGCTCAAATACCTTACCACTTGTGTCCACGGCAGGCGTTCCGGTCGAGGTTGACCTCGTAGGCAGAGTTGTGTCGGTTCACACTGTAGTTTGTCAGGTGCATAAATCGATTTCCAAGGTTCTTAGTGGAAGGAGAATACCTATACCATCAAGAAAATGTCACAGGAATAACTCCACGACCCTCAACAGCATCATCACACTCAGTACGGTCATTCAGTCAAGTGACGGTTCTGTGCTTGGGGGTTTCTGCTTGCAGGCCTGCATGTTAAAGGCATGCTATGAACAATCAGCACTTTGCTCGAATCCAAGGCCTGTCCATGTGCAGACACACACATATATATATATATATATATATATATATATATATATATATATATATATATATATATATATATATATATATATATATATATATATATATATATATATATATATATATATATATATATATATATATACCAGCACACAACACGCAAAAATTCCTATAGTTTAATAACAATCACAGCCAGGGCAGTGGAGGTACTTTATGATGTCTAATGGGACTGGATCTGCCTGCCAAAAATCACACAGTCTGGAGGGCAAGGTGGAACTAGAATAAAATAAGATTTAAAAAACGACACAAGAGAGACTGTGCTCAGGTTAACAAGTCATTGTACAGAAGAAAGTACAGAAATGTGATGAGGTGTGTTGTGGGGGGGAGGGGAGTGGGGGTGTGGGGTGGATAGAAAGCTTACGAGTGATTTTTAAGCATCAGAAAGTCAGTCAACTTCCGATGTCGGGATGGCACGGACACGCCACAGGTTTACTATAACACAAATCCTCAAAGAAAAAAAAAATCGACCAAGATACAAACTTATAAACCTCTAAAGTACCTACCAGTTGTCTGTGGAGGATTTCCCATCCAAAAACATTAATGAAACTCTTAAACAGCATCACTGAAATATAAAAATGACAGACCAAAAACAGCCTGTTTGTAATTCTTCTTCTTCTCCTTCGTTTCAGACAGCCCAACTCAATTGGTTTAAGCTCAGTACTTGGATTATACACAGATCTACTGCATTTTACAGTGGGAATGTCAACACTACTCAAAATTATCATAACTTCAAAGGATTCCAAAGTCGGCAAAGTTGCATACGAAGCTATGTCGGTATCAATTTTTTTTCCCCGATATTGATAAATTGGTGGGCTCTCATACCAGTGCATACCAGCATATCGATATTCAAAATTAAAAATATTTTTTTATTACGCAGGTTCCAAAAATAAGTAATGGTTCAATGGTCCATTCCGTATTCAGAGATGACATACACATCATTGACACATGGTGATTTTTCAAAGTATCCCCCCCCCATAACTTGTATTAAAAATGATAATGGTTTAAAGCAAGATCAGTACTATATTTTATAGTGTATAAACCGCAGTTTCTTAATCGGCAAAAAAAGTTAAAAGTTGGGGGTGCGGTTAATACACAGGTATAGAAAAAAAAATCAGCCTTAAAAACGATCAATGCTGAGTTTCAGCTGTGCTCCAAATGAACACTTTTGTAGCAGTCGGAAATACCGTTAAGCTCAATTGTGCCATTTAAATATTGAAAATCGGTTCAGGTTAAGAGTTTGAACAGCGTTTTATTAACCATGCAAGGAAATTTAAAAAAAGTCACTCGGAAACGTCCGGAGACACCCAGAGACACCCGGAGTTTAGGTGAGTGGCATATATAAAGCCCCATGGCTCTGAAAACGCCATTAAACACAAAAGAAGAAGAAAAACACCTGGTCTCCTATCAAAAGAAGAATTATTCACAATAGCTATAGAGTCCAATAAAAGAGCACCCACCTCAAATAAGCTTACGTGACAAGCTTCGCTCGTATGTTGTGTTCAAGAGGAAGCCATTGCCCAAAGACAAGTTTCCAGCCAGCATCATTGTTCGAGCGCAGCAGAAGGGGTGGATAGACGAGGGACTTGTAGTGGTGACTATATTTTTACATGCATCATTTTCTACATGAACATCCGATGCAGGAAGAATGAATCCACTATACTAGGAAATGCTGGATAGCAGGGGCGTGGTTTAAAACTAGGAACAACCAATCAACCCCGAGTACTTTTCTATACGAGGGCAGGAAATGGATTTAAAAGGAAGAAGAAGAATCTCACAGAAGCGAGGAGCCGCGTGGGATGGTGAAGCTTATAGAAGTACCAGTGCTGCTCGGTTCTTTTGGCTTAATTTGGTTCTCTTTGTTCTTCCTGGTTCTCTTCGTTTTCCCTAGTTTCTATCAGCGGTTCCTAACTTGCTTCCCGCGGATTACTCGCATCTACCAGACGAACTTTCTTAATTTGCACGCAGGTTTCGAGGAACATGAGCTGTATCACAGTGGAACCACCAGACAAACTTTCATATTTCCTGGACTTGGTAATTTCATGAGTTGAAAAATCAACATTTCATGACGCATTTCTCACCAGGATTTTCAACCTGCATTCCGAGGAGCATTGGCCACTTGCATCTTGGAGGAACTTTCACCATTACCTCCATTGTAAAGGCCCGGTCACACCTTGACGTTTTAGCCAACGTATGCCGATTTTTGAATTTTTTTTCTAAAACGCTGGCACACGTTGAATACATTATGGGTAAGTTTTGATAACATTGAGAGCACGCTGGCATACGTCGTAGTACGTTGCCATACGTCATTGTACGTTGGCTTTAAACGTTGTACTTTTCGGTTGTCCTCAAATTTTTTCATGCTTGAAATTTCACGACGTATGCCGGCGTATGACTCACACGTTCCGCTACGCTGGCCACAAGTTGTATGCACGGTCTGCGATCGTTGACAGACGTCAACACATGCTACTTGTAAGTTAATCATAAGTTGAGACACGCCGAGGTAATGTTTAGCGTACCCGAAACTTATTTCTAACCTATGATTAACGTGTTGTTGGCACGTTACGCGATCGTTGCCACACGTCGACAGACGTTACTTTTAAGTTACTCATAGGCTGAAAGACGTCGGTATAATGGATCGTCCTTGCGTCAGCGTCCACGGCCACGGCCAGGACACTTATTTGCAGCATTCTTCAAACTTTTCTTCGGCATGACGAGGATGTTCACACTTCAATGTCTAGCTTGGCTATGATTCCAATTGTCCATCGGCAGCGTCTATTTAAAATAGTCGAGTTTGAGCGTTTTAACACGTTCAGAAGAAACGCTTCAAATTTCAAAACCCCAGCGTCAAAAAACAAAGGCGAGTGACAGCAATTAAAATCGTTCATTGTAAACAATGAAAATAGCAGAGTGGTGCCGTTTAAAAGTCGTTGAGTGTAAAAAAAATCCAATTGTTGAGCGCAAGCGTCTACTTTCAATAGTGGGGTTTGAGCGATTTAACACGTTCAATAGAAACGATTAAAATTTCCGAGCGCCAGCGTCAAAAAACAAAGGCGAGTGACAGCAATTTAAATCGTTCATTGTAAACAATGAAACTAGCTGAGTGGTACCGTTTAAAAGTCGTTGAGTGTAAAAAAAATCCAATTGTTGAGCGCGTCTACTTTCAATAGTGGAGATGCAGCCATTTAAATCGTTGAGTGGCAGCCTATGAACCTACCCGTGGACACGCGGACGCAAGGACGATCCATCATAACCCACACCCTCCCCCTCACACTCACCTACTACTGCCAACATGAACAAACTACTACTACTACTACTACTACTACTACTACTACTAATACTAATACTAATACTAATACTGTTACTGCTGACATGGACATCGACTCAAAAAGGAACTCGAAAACACTGTTGGGTTCCCCTTTTATGAGCAGCATTTTTATATACCAATTCCCAAAACCGCTGGGAACACGTCTTTATATGGCAGTTGTAAGCTAGAAACACATTCATTTTTTTTTTTGTCGACCGGAAGACATCATTGGAATACGTCTCCATACGTCGATGTGTGTTGGGACTACGTAAAGAATTGGTTCAAAGCACGTCAAACATAAGTTAGAAATAAGTTTCGCGTAAAAAAGACATTACCGCGACGTGTTTCGACTTATAAATAGCCTTTGTGGACGTGTGTAAGCGTCCACATATCGTGTGTAAAACTTATCCCCATCGTATGCGGAACGTGTGTCATACGCCGAGTACCTCGTAAAATTTTGAACATGTTTAAAATTTCTTGACGTACTCTACTTACTACGACGTATGATAGCGTACTTTAGCGTTCTACTCACGTATACCAAACTTACTCATACCGTATTTGACGTGCCCCAACGTTTTAGACACATTTTTCTTAGGTCGGCATACGCTGGCAAGATCGCCAAGGTGGGACCGCGATGTTGTCACTTCCATTTCTACGGCAGTTATGATTCGAATCGTTGTGCGTCAGCCTTTTAATAGGCTACGTCACGACATCGTCGGCGATGCGTGCAACGCGCTATGCCGAAGTTAGACTATCGTTGGGCATCGGTTGTGTAGGCCAACAACAGGTTCAGCATTCGTTGGTATAAGTTATCTATAACACAATGAAACGTTCTGTGTCCATTACTAATATGTTATGCATATGACCAACTCGTTATGAATACGTCCGAATCTTAAAAAAAAAACATCAAAAGTTCAACGTCAGCCAGCGTTTTACATACATTTTAATACGTTGCCATCGCTGGCTAAAACGTCAAGGTGTGACCGGGCCCTTATGTTGGTTGAGCATTATGTTGACTGGGAGACTTGCGTTCATCGGGAGGATGAGAAGGTCGACCTTCTGATGATCTGCGGCTGGATCGTCAAGGTGTGGGAGGAGATACCATCGGACATCATCAAGCGAGCATTTCTGAAATGCTGAATCTCCAACATGGATGGCACAGAGGACGACATCATTTGGGAGGAGGAGGCTGCAAATTACGGTGACAACTACATGGACAGCAATAGGGACTTGCTCTCCCCCGATTCAGACAAGGAGTTGTGTGCCATCTTCGATGAGGTCTTCGACGTATTCAGCTGAAAAACTTCATAAAACCCAAACGGCCATTTTCATGGCCACAAATACACAATAAATACGAGGTATGTATGATACCGGTATGAATCCTTCTTCCCTTTTCAAGTTAAAAAAACAAAATCCTCTTTGTAATGTTAACCAGAGTTGGTGTCAAAGCCACCCAATGCTCGCCTGTTTAAACATTTATCATTTTTAAATGACTAGTCTAATAATTAATATTTTTTTATAAAGTATTGCAGTGAAGTCCGATCCAAATAATTTTAAAGCAATATATGTATTTGTACATTGTAATCAGTAACAAGAGCGCAAGTGAGCACAATCTACGCCCAAACAAGAAGGTATATGCAGAATTGTGCTACTACATGGAAAACAGCATCATAGTTGCCATGGCAACCACTTTAGATGACGAACGTACGTCGCATCTCCACAGTCTGTACCGATGTAGCAAATATGAAACGTGAAAGTTGAAAACTTTGGGAGTTAGTGTGTGGACAGCAACGGATGGGAAACAGCATCCTGGTTGCCTTGGCAACCACTTTAGATGACGAACGTATGTCATGACACACCGTCACCACAGTCTGTACCTATGTACCAAATATGAAACGTGAAAGTTGAAAACTTTGGGAGTTGGAGTGTGGACAGGAACGGACCGACGGACAGAAAGACAGAGACGGACGGACGGACAAACGACCGGTATCACATAATACGCCCCGATATACATCAGGAGTATAAAAAGGTGTGGTAGATAAAACATTAGAAAGGAAAAAATAACTTGCACCAAAAACTTTAACATTTCCACGCTCACGCTGACGCCCACGCTGGGGGTATCGCTATAACTCTCTGTTCTTCGAACAGGCGAGCTAAAAAAATAGGTAAGAAAAATCAATCAAAACTTCTTGGTATCCTCTCCTCTCTCTTCAACTTCTTCAAAATGAGAATAAGACTGTTCTACAAAATTAAGCAGATATGAGAGTAAGCATGTTGACACCTCCATCACTTTGTTCCGTACAAAGTTAATGTACAAACGTATTTAGATCGAGATCAGAAAAAAAAATGATCAATATATTCATTTATTTTGAGGGTGAAAAACAGGGGTGTGGTTAATACATGGCGACGATTCAAACACTGGAAAAATACCATATTGGTAATCGGCAGAGACCCGTATGACTATCGTGGATTGCCATGTCGGTAATCGGCACAGGCTTGCTGAAGCACACCCAATTCATGTATAACTCGAGGGGGGGAGCACTCGGTGGAGTGCAAAACATCCGCCGCCAATACTGCTGGGTCACTTAAGTGAACCCGATATCCTCTTAATTGTAAGTCAAAACGGATCAGACTCACCTGAACCACGATTGAATAAACTAAACAAGATCAACGGGCATGTGGAAATGCCAAAAAAAAAAAAAAATTTTTTTGAAAAAAAAAAAAAAAAGGGTGCAAAATTGTTTTTTTTTCTCGAACAAATTTCTTGTTTTTTTGGTTGGAAATCACTTAAACATGTAGAAATGCAAAAACAAAAATGCAAATATTTTTTCAAAATGGCCGCTATGGCAGCCATTTTGGACTTTGGACCAAGCCCAAAATCTAATGGCATGATCCTTGGACCATACCTAATCCCCCCACCAAGTTTCGTCAAAATCCGTCCAGGAGTTTTTCCGTAATACTGTTCACAAACAAACAGACAGGGGTGAAAACAGTAACCTCCATCCATCTTCGATGGCGGAGGTTAATAACCAATTGGCAATTGCTTTAAAACCAGTCACGAAGGCAAAGAAAAACGCGATTGTTTGAAAGGTGCTCGGGTGCTGAGGGTTAAAAGCTAAAACCAACCGTACCTACTTTCTGGTATGTGTTGACATCATACGTTCCACTGTTTCAGGTGTCGCAGAGTGCATTAAAGCGTTTAAAATCATGTCCGGTATTTAAAGATTATAAATACCTTTCCTTGATTTGTTTGTGATATATTGATTATTTTTTTCATAACTTTTTTTTAAGTGTACCAGTATATTGAAAATTTCAATGCCAGTATATCGATATGAAAAACTGCACCAGTATATCGATACATCGCCGAACCCTATTGCATACTTACGCGTACTGTAATGAAGGCCGAAGATGGGTGGGCAGAACATTACCCAGCAATCAGCATGCTGGAGTGGGTCAGTGGCAACAATTGACTGAGGGTCAAATTACACTTCTATGGGAGCGGTTAACAGTGGAATATTATTGCTGCAATTTTATAATAGTACTCGCGTATATTGGCTCGCTACGCTCACCTCTCCACACATTGTTACAGAGATTTACGTTACAGATTTGCTGTGTTGTGATTTACACCAATCACAATAAACACCTTTCTTTTGCACAAATTTATTTGTAATATTGGGGATATTATATATATATTTGTAACACAAAAAGGTCCAACTGGTCTAAAGCTCGAAATGGTCAAGGGTAAAAGCTGTCTAATCCGTCTTCATGGTGTGAGGGTTCTGAATGGTGTTGAGGTCCAAGGGTCTAAAGGGACTTGAAGGGCTGTAAAGGTCCAAAGGTATATATGTATTTATATGTATATGAGGTGTGTTCAAAAAGTATCCAACGTTAATTTTTCGTGCGTAAACAAATGAAGCTCGGGAGGCAGGGTTTGGTGCACGTATGCAGGCAATCCTAATCCGTATGCGTAAATATTTTCCCGCCTGCAGAAGCTGTCAGTCGCCGACAGACTGCCGATGAGTGAGGAAGTTAAGTGAGCGCCGTTGGATTTTCGTTTTTGACAAAATGACGGAAAAACTTGAACAACGCTACTGCATCAAATTTTGTGTAAAGCTTGGCGATTCCCAATTGGAAACGATCTGCAAGATTCAACAGGCCTTTGGGAACGAAGCAATGGGCACCACACAGATCAAAGAGTGGTACAACCGCTTCAAAGATGGTCGCACATCAGTGGAAAGTGAAGCACGTTCTGGTAGGCCCTGAACATCCCGAAATGAGATAGTTGTTGACCAAGTGAGGACCCTGCTGATGCAGGATCGTCGAATAACGATCAGAGAACTTGCAGACGAGGCGGGCGTCAGCATTGGATCCGTTCATTCCATTGTGACTGAGGATTTGGGCTAAAGGAGAATCTCAGCGAAGTTCGTGCCAAAGCTGCTAACGATCGAGCAGAAGCAACTCCGTTTGGAGATCGCACAGGACATGCTGGAGACTGTGAACAGCGATCCCGACTTCTTCAACACAGTGATCACTGGCGATGAGACCACAGTGATCCGTCATTTTGTCAAAAACGAAAATCCGACGGCGCTGACTTACACTTCCTCACTCATCAGCGGTCTGTCGGTGACTGACAGCTTCTGCAGGCGGGAAAATATTCACGCATACGGATTAGGATCGCCTACATACGTGCACCAAACCACGCCTCCTCAGTTTAATTTGTTTACGCACGAAAAATAAAGGTTGGATACTTTTTGAACACACCTTATGTATATATGTATATATATACATATATATACATATATATATACACACACACACACACACACACACACACACACACACACACACACACACACACACACACACACACACACACACACACACACACACACACACACACACACACACACACACACACACACACACACACACACACACACACACACACACACACACACACACACACACACACACACACACACACACACACACACACACACAGTGGGGAGAACAAGTATTTGATACACTGCCGATTTTGCAGGTTTTCCCACTTACAAAGCAGGTAGAGGTCTGTAATTTTTATCATAGGTACACTTCAACTGTGAAAGACGGAATCTAAAACAAAAATCCTGAAAATCACATTGTATGATTTTTAAATAATTAATTTGCATTTTATTGCATGAAATAAGTATTTGATACATCAGAAAAACAGAACTTAATATTTGGTACAGAAACCTTTGTTTGCAATTACAGAGATCAGACATTTCCTGTAGTTCTTAACCAGGTTTGCACAAACTGCAGCAGGGATTTTGGCCCACTCCTCCATTCAGATCTTCTCCAGATCCTTCAGGTTTCGGGGCTGTCGCTGGGCAACACAGACTTTCAGCTCCCTCCAAATATTTTCCATTGGGTTCAGGTCTGGAGACTGGCTCGGCCATTCCAGGACCTTGAGATGCTTCTTACGGAGCCACTCCTCAGTTTCCCTGGCTGTGTGATTCGGGTCGTTGTCATGCTGGAAGACCCAGCCACGCCCCATCTTCAATGCTCTTGTTGAGGGAAGGAGGTTGTTGGCCAAGATCTCACGATACATGGCCCCATCCATCCTCCCCTCAATACGGTGCAGTCGTCCTGTCCCCTTTGCAGAAAAGCATCCCCAAAGAATGATGTTTCCACCTCCATGCTTCACAGTTGGGATGGTGTTCTTGGGGTTGTACTCATCCTTCTTCTGCCTCCAAACACGGCGAGTGGAGTTTAAACCAAAAAGCTCTATTTTGGTCTCATCAGACCACATGACCTTCTCCCATTCCTCCTCTGGATCATCCAGATGGTCATTGGCAAACTTCAGACGGGCCTGGACATGCGCTGGCTTGAGCAGAGGGACCTTGCGTGCGCTACAGGATTTTAATCCATGACGGCGTAGTGTGTTACTTTTGGTTTTCTTTGATACTGTGGTCCCAGCTCTATTCAGGTCATTGACCAGGTCCTGCCGTGTAGTTCTGGGCTGATCTCTCACCTTTCTCATGATCATTGAGGCTCCACGAGGTGAGATCTTGCATGGAGCCCCAGACCGAGGGAGATTGACTGTTATCTTGAACTTATTCCATTTTCTAATAATTGCGCCAACAGTTGTTGCCTTCTCACCAAGCTGCTTGCCTCTTGTCCTGTAGCCCATCCCAGCCTTGTGCAAGTCTACAATTTTGTCCCTGATGTCCTGAGACAGCTCTCTACTCTTGCCCATTGTGGAGAGGTTGGACTCTGAGTGTGGACAGCTGTCTTTTATGCAGATAACGAGTTCAAACAGGTGCAGTTAATACAGGTAATGAGTGGAGAATGGGAGGGCTTCTTAAAGACAAAACTCACAGGTCTGTGAGAGCCGGAATTTTTACTGGTTGGAAGGTGATCAAATACTTATTTCATGCAATAAAAAGCAAATTAATTATTTAAAAATCATACAATGTGATTTTCAGGATTTTAGTTTTAGATTCCGTCTTTCACAGTTGAAGTGTACCTATGATAAAAATTACAGACCTCTACTTGCTTTGTAAGTGGGAAAACCTGCAAAATCGGCAGTGTATCAAATACTTGTTCTCCCCACAGTGTATGTATGTATGTATGTATGTATGTATGTATGTATGTATGTATGTATGTATGTATGTATGTATGTATGTATGTATGTATGTATGTATATATATATATATATATATATATATATATATATATATATATATATATATATATATATATATATGTATGTATGTATGTATGTATGTATGTATGTATATATATATATATATATAGTAGACGCCGCTTTATAAATCCACGGTTATAAAATCCAGCCGCTTTTTGTGACCAAAATGAGTTGGAACGGAATTTTACATAGAGAAATCCGCCGGATAATAAATCCACCTGCTTGGGACGTGCACGGTCTCAACCTAAGCTTGATGTAGTATGCGCTGCTGTGGGGGTGTGTGTTTAACTAGAGGAGAACTGGAAAATCCTAACGTGCAGTGTCACAGTGGAAATCCCATTGACTACAGCATTGTGCAATGATTTCCAGCTCACTCGACGCTTTCACTTTTCGGTCGTCACAGCGGGTGAAGCGTGTATGCGTTTATAGCTTGCGCTGGTTGTTTGAATTCTATCTCTCAGCATTTTTGTAATTTTAGTGTCACAAGTTGGGTTGTGATTTAGAGTCAAGATGGCGACCACGAGCAAAAAGAGGAAGGATCTATCCATGGAGGAGAAGGTGGCCTTATTAGACCGTTTCAATGCAAAACCTTCCCTCCCAAGCAAGCGACCTTGGAGAGATTCTTTTGAACAATCCCCTTGTTACCGTTTGATAAATCAATGTTTTCGTAGCATAAAGCAGTGTTTAACGACATTCGCTTTTTGTCTTATCTATCCAGTAGGTGGCTGAAAATAGGTTCTCCGCTTAATAAATCCAGCCGGTTAATAAATCCAAACGGCGTGGTCCCATGGTGGATTTATAAAGCGGCGTCCACTGTACAATGTTTCTTGTTGCATTTTTTGTGTCAAATTCACATTCTGAGGCAGTCACCTTGTGCAGAAGAGGATTTTACATTGCAGACGCTATTTGCGAGGAGTGGAATTCGTAATTACACCTCTCAGCAGTAGCGTTCTGACAACGGACGTAATGGCATCAGCGAATAACCGATGATGTCATGACGTCCTGACGCCTCTCAGCGGTGACGTCACACGTCGCCATGTAAACGAATGTAAAATGAAAAGTGTTTATTCTGCTTGAGAGTTGAAGTTTGACAATTGCCACTATGTGCGATGCACTCTTGCAGGTACCATGTTTCTTTCAGTCCAGGGCACAGCACCGAGAAAAACGTGACGCGACCGCTCGGAGGAGCACAAAATTAGTCCTTCAGTATTAATATATAGACTAGCCGAAACCCCGTCACAGACGGATTCCGTTCATTCAACCACCCTCACCAGCTCACCCACACTCGAGGGACATGGACTGGACAGGGCGTGCTTGCCCCCTCCTACTCATCCCCCGCCCCGCCGCATCCCCCCCACCTCCTTCAATTTGCTTACCCCCGCCCAAAAATTTAATTACCCAGCCCCGCCACCGCCTCTTCACTCTCCGTCCCCCGTCTCTTGATTCCCCGCCCCACTTGCCCCTGGGCCTCCGCCTCCTGTCCACCCCCTCACACTCAACCCCGCCTAATTCACCCCAGCCCTTGTCCACTCATCCCCAGCCCCATTTCCCCCATCTCCCGCTTTCAATTTGCTTACCCCCGCCAAAAAAATTGCTTACCTTTCCCCCCGCCTCTTCACTTCCTGCCCCCGTCTCTTCATCGCCCACTCCCGCCTCTTCACTCCCTGCCTCAGTCTCTTCATCTCTACCCTCGCCTGTTCACTCCCTGCCCTCGTTTCTTCATCCCCCGCCCCCGTCTCAACGAAAAGTGTTTATTCTGCTTCAGAGTTGAAAGTTGACTCCTGCCACTATGTGCTATGCACTCTTACAGGTACGAAGTCTCTTTCAGTCCAGGTCACAGTACCGAGAAAAACGTGACGTGACCGCTAGGAGGAGCACAAAATTGGTCCTTCAGTATTCATATATAGAAGATACAATGTTTCTTGTTACATTTTTTGTGTGAAATTCACATTCTGAGGTAGTCAGCATGTGCAGAAGAGGGTTTTACATTGCAGACACTATTTTCGAGGAGTGGAATTACACCTCTCAGCGGTAACGGTCTGTCGACGACAGACGTAATGACGTCAGCGAATGACCGATGATGTCATGACGTCCTGACGCCTCTCAGCGGTGACGTCACACGTCGCCATGTAAACGAATGTAAAACGAAAAGTGTTTATTCTGCTTCAGAGTTGAAGTTTGACTATTGCCACTATGTGCGATGCACTCTTACAGGTACGAAGTTTCTTTCAGTCGAGGTCACAGTACCGAGAAAAACGTGACGCGACCGCTTGGAGAAGCACAAAATTGGTCCTTCAGTATAATATAAAGATTCTTCCCTCCAGGCCTTCAAAACAGCTGTTCACCACCACCAATCACCCCCCATCCAAATCTTCGATCTTTTCTACCCCCGATAATCCACCCAAGCCCACCTCCTTCAAATTCCCTGCTTTCCTTCCTGAAAGTCCCTGTAATGTCCATCTTCTATTCCCCATGTTCCCCATCCCATCCCTCTCCCTTCCACAGATCTCCTAATGTCTCTGTTCCCCACTGTTTTGTCCTTCCCACTCCCTCCCCTCCTGTCTCATGCCCCCCCCCTGATGTGCGTTGTGTGTTCGCTCTCATACGAGCCTCGACAAGGTATACAAAAAAAAGTCTGCTCTGTGTCTGCCTTTGTAAACTGGTTGCCCTTTTGTCGCACCTCACAAATTCCTTGCTATCCCTGCTGTCAATATCAATAAACCCAATTTACCCTGCCACGTACCTTTCCTTGCTTAATTGCAAATAAATGCTTGTGTAGAAATGTTCCCAGCTCGTTTTTGTCTTTTCTTTCATTGGTCCAGCATGGTTCATATCCTAGCTTAGCCGGGACGTTATCCCCAACGATCTGTTTTTCTAGCAGATACATTCTTGGGCAGTAACGCTCGGCTGCATCTGATCCGGTAAGGTGATCAGTTTTGAACAAGGCGTACCGAGGGTGTGTCACTCGGTAATTAGATCACGTGACCATTAAGTAAACGGTATTTATTAGATGGAGGACCCTAAGTCACATGTTAGAGTTATTGGCGTTCACGGTCGATTTAGCGACCTGCCGCGTCACAAAGATACGAGTGTGCGACAGCCTGCGATTCCAGAGTCTGGTGGGAACCCGAGGTAGCTTCCCCCCTCGTGGTCTTCTTGTCCCCAACCCCAGGTTCGCAACAATATATAGATGACTTCTGAATGTAAAGGTGTTTTCATATATAATTGACAAGATATTTCAAAGTGCAATCAAAATAAAATTCTCCAGAATGTAAATACATTTTGTTTGTAATGTAAAAGGATGTTGGGATGTTCCTCCAAAAATTGTGTAAACAAGGTAAGGATGGCCACAAGAAATGATCATGTGAAACCATCCTTACATCTTTCTTAGAATAACTGTTGCCTGCAAATTAGATGATCCATCTCTCTTGATTTTGGGTCACAATCACCACAAACAAGAGCGTGTGTGTGTGTGTGTGTGTGTGTGTGTGTGTGTGTGTGTGTGTGTGTGTGTGTGTGTGTGTGTGTGTGTGTGTGTGTGTGTGTGTGTGTGTGTGTGTGTGTGTGTGTGTGTGTGTGTAATGTAATGTAATGTAATAACTCACTGGTGAAATTCATGGACAGAAACCATCAACATACACCATCATTACAAATCGATGAAGGATGGACTGGCAACAACGATTATTATTCAGAGATGTGGGGATGGTTTCGCATGATAATTTATTGTGACCATCCACACATTGTTTACATTCTTTTTGGTAAATCATCCCAACATCCTTTTACATTAAAATCAGTTTTAATTACATGTGAGAATTAAGGTTTCCAACCCAAAAAAGAAAAACGGAGAACATAGTACAACATAAAGTTTTCCAAATATGCAGGTTATCGAGATGAAGGCCTGTTACATAGAGGGGTAACAGCCTACTGCTGCAGTGTAGGAGTGGGGAGGAAACTGATGCAGTGGGGGAACTGGTGAGGAAATGTGCAAGTTTCACACACAGGTGTTGGGAATACAAAAAGCTCACCTGCAGCTTGCAAAGCGTACAAGGCCATCGTCGAAGATGTAAATGCGAAGTGGGTTATAAGATGTGATGTACACATAAACACGAAGGTCAAATTTGCATCCGTCAATGAGGAAAGGCTTGTGCAAGTACCTGTCACCAGCAGAAAAAAAAAAAGAGAAGGGACCACACAAAGATTATTTGTGTGAAAAATGTAAAAGCATTTAAAAAGTGGACTCATTTAATTTCCACTTCCTTGTAGTGGTTAGCAAAGCTTAAAAGCCATCAAAGGCAACATGAGAATCATAACAAGAAAAAGAGCAAACAGAGATTGTGGACCCTCACCAAGACTTCTTTTGAGTGGTGTGTTTTTTTTTATAGGTTTGAGGGTAAATCCAATTTGACTGCCAAACCATGTGTCCAATCAAGTTGAAATTTAAAACATGTATTCCCCATATCTACTTGATCATAAATGTGAAGTTGCACATCGATTAAGCGGTTCCAGTGAAAACATCATTTAATATTTTTCATAAATCGATTATGGCTGCCAAAACATGTGACCTATCAATTATTCCTAAACACACTTGTACAACCATGGCTTGGGGAACACTTATGTGAAGTTTCCCCTCAGTTTGTCCAGCTGTTCTGGAGAAGAAGATTTTTATATGTTTTAGGGTAAATTAAATATGGCTGCCAAACCATGTGACGAATGACATCATATGTTTGAACTTTTTCTTCCTCATTGAAAGGTGGTTATACATGTAAAGTTTCGCCTTGGTCTGTTCAGCCACTTCAGAGAAGATTTTTGAAGGTTTTTTTTGTTGTTTTTTAACAATATGGCTGCTGAATCACGCGACCAATGACGTCATGAATGAATTTTTTTTTCTGTGGACCATTTTATCTCAAGATGACCCTCACAAATTTTCATACTGATCGGATGTGGCGTTCTACATGTGCAATTATGACGTTATTTTAAAAAATCACTTATTCTCCATGAGGAGTACTTGCCAAATGCCAAGTTTCTTTTTTTCCTTGGTGCAGTTTCAGAGATACAGAGGTCCAAAGTTTTTCCGTTTGTCCAATAGGGCTACCACACACGTGACCTATGACGTCATAATTATCATTACAACAATCTACATGAGTAGTCAAACCTATGTTGAAAATTGTGGATAAGTAGTTGCAGAGAAAATTAGCATGGACGGACGGACGGAAAACCCAATCAGCGGAGGCATAAGAATCACCGAATAATGTTTCCTCAAGGTCACAGAGAACATACAAATGCCATAAAATTGGATATAATAAATCAAGTTCATTGTAAAGATTGCATGAAAGATGCTAAGGTCAATACGATTCACCTCTGTACCACCAAAGGACGACTCTTAGGCAGCTGGTTCCACTTATGCAGTACTCTGATACCATTACCCCTCGCACCTGCTGGCTGAAGTAAAAAAAAAAAAAAAAAAAATCAAGTTGCACAACCCACAATCAAGGACTCAAACTTTGAACATAGCTCACATGAAACTATAAAATAACTGTTGGATTATAGACAAATTATAAAAAGAGAGAAGGTTAAATCACAGGTTTCGCTATCCAGCGGCGCCGGCCGACTCCCTGATCCCAAACACGCTGGAGTTGTCGCAAGTCAAAAGGCAAAACAAAGGACTGTGGAAAGAATCCAAACTCTTGTCGGCCAAATAGTTTGCGTAGCCGGGCCAGGTTCCGCCACAACATGTCTTTGCGACCAATCTGGAATGTTCCAGGGAAGTGATTGAGCTGTGAATATGGTCATGTGAGGAGGAGGATGAGGAGGAGGAAGGGAGTACAGACAGAAGCGAGGTAAGCAAATAAAGACATGTAGAGTAAGAAAGCAAGAACAACAATCAAAATCATATGTACTCCCTTAAGCATGGCAAGTATTTAGTGATGCTTTATCAATAATTGCACGAGTTTCTGGATGTAATTCCTTACGAGTCAGTTTGTGTAGGAGAGCCAAAGGACGAGACCAGATAACGTTTCCACAATGAAACATCGCTATGGATGAGAGATGAGCGAGGTCAAAGAATATCATAAAATTTCTTGCATCTCACTTGATCTGAAGACGGGGCGTTTCTCATAAATACGTGCGAAAAGCTTGGGAGAATTTTCATGAAGGCCCTTGTGTGATTTTGGATATCATTTGGTGGAAATGGAAGGTATAAAAAAATTTTTTTCAAAAAAATTGAAGATCAGCTTTGTACACATGCTTCTTCGTCCATCCCCCATGTTGCGGGAGACAAGGTTTTGCAATCGCGTGTGTGTGTGTGTGTGTGTGTGTGTGTGTGTGTGTGTGTGTGTGTGTGTGTGTGTGTGTGTGTGTGTGTGTGTGTGTGTGTGTGTGTGTGTGTGGGTGTGTGTGAAAGAGAGACAGAGAGAGACAGAGAGAGACAGAGAGAGACAGAGAGAGACAGAGAGAGACAGAGAGAGACAGAGAGAGACAGAGAGAGACAGAGAGAGACAGAGAGAGACAGAGAGAGACAGAGAGAGACAGAGAGAGACAGAGAGAGACAGAGAGAGACAGAGAGAGATTTGTTCGACTTGAGATTTTTTGTCATCAAATTTTCAACAGAGCTGTATTTCGAGAATACAGAGAACACAAACTAAGAATATGGTCAAAAGGTCAAAGGTATCGTAAAGCATACAGGACCTCTCGAAAGTCTACCACCCCTTTCAAAATTTTCACCTTTTATTGCCTTATAGCCTGGAATTAAATTGCAATAAAACAGACTTTTTCCACCTTTATTTACACATCATAACTCACAACTTCCAAGTGAAAAACAAATTCAACAAATTTCAGAAAATTAACTTAAAATACTAGAATATCTTAGAATATCTTGAATATCAACTAGAATATCTTGGTTGGAGAAGTATCCACTGCTTTGAGTAAATACAGTAGAAGAACCTTTGACAGCAATTACAGCTATGAGTCTGTTGGGGAAGGTCTCTACCAACTATGCATACCTTGATTGGGTAATCTTTGCCCATTGTTATGTATAAAACTGTTTAAGCTCAGTGAAGTTGTGTGGGGAGTGTTGATGGACAGCAATCTTCAAGTCATACCACAGATTTTCGATTGGATTTTGGTCAGGGCTCTGACTGGGCCACTCAAGGACATTTATCTTTTTGTTCCTTAGCTATTCCAGTAGCTTTGGCTGTGTGCTTCGGGTCTTTGTTATGCTGAAAGGTGAACTTCCATCCAAATTTCAGATTTCTTGAAGAGGCCAGCAGGGTTTCCTCGAGGATTTTCTGTATTTTGCTCCATCCATTTTTCCTTCTATCGTGACAAGTGCCCCAATCCCTGCTGATGAGAAACATCCCCATAACATTGCAATGTCAGTCATGACATTTGTCGGTTAGTAGAGATTTACAATACCATTAATGTTCTGAGCGGATGTTCTGGGCGGAGCTCACATCATGGTGCATTCTGGGAAGCCAAAAGCTTCGGCATTCTGTGAAGCTTGAGCCCTCTGCGAAGCTTACAGCTTATGCAAGCTTATATTAACCTGTGAAGCTCACATAGTGTTGTGAAGCTTACTGCGCTGTGTGGGTCATAATCGAGCCACGAGGCCATCGGTGTGACCAAGCCCATTCTACGTTTTATCTACATACAAGCACTACTCGTTAAGGAGGATTGAAGTGGTCAGTACATCTCTCTATGTGGCTAATTGCAAGACTTCATGCAGTAAGAAAGATTGGAATGTATTTTGTACGTGTTTTCATGTAAACGCATTGCACATCACGTACATTCGTGTCATTTGCAGAACGTATTTTGATGCCATTTGAAGTCTGTTTCCTGTTCGTTTGATTTACAGTGGAACCGCAATGCATTTCTGAAGTATTGTTGTCACAAAACATTATTCCTTTACAGTTTCATCGAGCCTTTGCGAGCTTTCACGGAGCTTTTATGGAAAATGAATAAACGGCTGAAGGCTTCTGTATGAACACTTCTTGTGTCTATATCTGCGTACGACATCCAACGACCTTGTGATATGATTACAAAATCCCTAACGACAGATAAGTGCTTTCTGTGGCTTTTTGCCATTATAAACATGATGCTGAAACCACCAAACTTCACAGTTGAGATTGTGTTCTTTGTGTGATGTGCTGTGTTGGGTTTAGACCAAACTAACGTTTTGCATTTATGCAAAAATGCTTTTGTAAAAAGTTCTGTCTTGGTTAAATCAGACCACAAAACTTTTTGCCACATGGATTCAGAATCTCTGGAGTGGTTTATTGCATAACTCAAACGGGACTCAAGATGGGCTTTTTGAGTAATATCTTCCTTCTTGCCACCCTGCAGTACAGACAAGACTTGTGGAGTGCCTGGGATATTGTTGTCACATGCACACAGTGATCAGTCTTCACCATAAAGGCCTGCAGCTATTTCAATGTTGCCATTGGCCTCTGATCAGTATCCTCCTTGCTTCATCATCCAGTTTGGAGGGACGGCCTGGTCTTGGCAAGGTCTTGGTGGTACCATACGCCTTACACTTCTTAATGATTGTCTTTCTTGACTGTACTCCAAGGGATATTCAAGGCCTTTGAAATATTTTCATGCCCATCCTCTGATCTGTGCCTTTCCACAACTTTACCCAGAGGTCTTTTGAAAGCTCCTTGTTTCTCATGGTTGAGTCTTTGCTGTGAAATGCACTACCCAGCAGAGAAAACCTCCAGGAACAGCTGATTATATTTTGAAATAATCAGAATCACAACAATATAACACAGGTAGAGGCCAATTAACTTGGTGTGTGATTTTGAACGTGATTCATTCCACCCGAGATAATTTACAATTGTTATTAAAACGGGCGGTGGGGAGAGGGTGGACACTTATCCAACCAAGATATTCTAGTTTTTTTACTTTTAATTACTTTTCTGAAAATTCTAGAATTTGTGGGTTACGATGTGTAAATAAAGGTGGAAAAAGTCTGACTTAATGCAATTTCATTCCAGGCTATAAGGCAATAAAAGGTAAAAATTTTGAAAGGGGGTGTGGACTTTCAATCGGCACTGTATGGTACAAGTCGTCTGAATACAAAGCGGACGGGCTTTGCATTTTCAGATGTTTTCTAGTTTGTTACTGTGTCATGTTCTATTCACTCCTCAATGTCATACAAATTCATTATTTGTTTTGCTCTTTTTCACATAAAGCAATATTTTGTCCAATGCATTTTTAAAATCATTTGAACCTTTGGAGTGATGACTAAGAACAGTTTTAAAAAACGATATGGAAGAAGAGATAAAATGAGTCAAAAGAATACAAAAAGAAAATACTGTAGAGTTAGAATTACATATTGGGAATGGACAAATGATAACTGTTTTTGTTTCCCCTTGTAATGCCAAGAGTAGCAATTTACATATCTGACTGGGCAATCAGTTATTGCTTCGCAATTGAGATTTTTAAGCTGCTGAAAGGTACATGCATCTAAATCGTCCTTGGATGATCTATGTACAAGCCCCTTCACATGTCAAAGGCACTAGTTACTTTTCAAAAATACACAACGCAAGCAAATCCATTATGGATTGCAATCATCATACCTTCTGGTGTTTCAACAAGAATCTGAAAGCTGGAGAATGCATGTGTTTTCCCCAGCAAAGTAACCACTGGTGAGTATCTGTGCGCCAAGATATGGAATGAAAGCACAGAGGCATAACGGTGCTGGATGTTTCAGTTCAGTGACTTTCTTGCAACAACGAGCAAAACGATGTCAAAAAACTATGTCAGGAGATTGTGGGAAATACTATTAAAGAAGGAAACATAACCTCCGTCCACCTTCAGTGACGGAGGTAGCAGAGGCAGAGCAAAGTTGCAATCAGGGCCTACCAGATGTGATGGTGAAGTGAGACCTAATCATGGCTTGCTTCACTATTATAGGGGTCACTGGGCTCTTTTTCCATTTCAACAGCTTCCGCATTGATCGAGGAAGAAGCTCGACTGCACCAAAGTCCATAAAGAAAGGAGAGATAAGGTCAATGCTGTTTGTGTGAACAGGAGTTCAGTAATAAGTGACAACAATAAAAAAAATGCATTTTGGAGTGAAAGACATGCAGATTACCTTTTTCATCACTGGTTGCAAAGTATATGGTTGGAAGAATGTTTGTAAATAGGCTGAGCACGAGTGCAGGTGTCTCACGCAGAAGTGGACCATCCAATTCTTTTGCTGCAGCCGAGTTGATGGCACTGCAAAATGAAAAAGATATTTTTTACAAAAACTACAAGCAGGAAAGAGACGTATGTATATCACATATCAGTTTTCGGCATGAT
>NC_140962.1:33083801-33198801 GCF_056783735.1 Eptatretus burgeri
ATTTATGCTCCGGTTTTCACACATGTTCAAGAGAATAAAGAGCTTCACCATTGCTTCAGATATCTCGAAAGCGAAGGATGATGAGGCTGTACTTCCAGAGATGTCACCACCAAGCCTGCCATTCCTCAGCCTGCTATGTCCAAGCCTGCCACCCCTCAATCCTAAGACATAATATTTAAATAAAGCTTTCTGCATTAACATGTTTGTTTGTTTTTTTACATTGTAGAGTAAAGATCTTGTTCCGTAGGAACCAATTTCCACTTATATAATGCGAGTATATTTTCGTAATTAAATTTGAAATATGGAAATTCACCGAACAGAGGGATTTTAAGGAACATAACCCTTTTGTAAAATTGAGGGATCAGTGTACTGCATTTATAACACAAATGGTAAAGCTATTGGGGTATATTTACAGTTCCACACGTTACTTAGGCACGAGTCAGGGTTACTCAGAAAACAGTGTGTATATACATATATATATATATATATATATATATATATATATATATACATACACACACACACACACACACACACACACACACACACACACACACACACACACACACACACACACACACACACACACACACACACACACACACACACACACCTTCTTCTTTCGGCTGCTCCCGTTAGGGGTCGCCACAGCGGATCATCCGTATGATACGCATAGTGATTTGACACATGTTTTACGCCGGATGCCCTTCCTGACGCAACCCTGGTCGCCTCTTACGACACAGGGATATGGTACACCTATTTTAACCGGGGTATACACGGGCCCAGTATTCTGGTACTCATTTCGCCGACCTCGGAAGGATGACAGGCTGAGTCAACCCCCTGGTGTATTAATTCAGTGGCCCAACGGGGCTTGAACTCAGGACCTTTTGGATCCCAAGCCGCTGCCCTAACCACTGCGCCAACACCAGGCTCATATATATATATATATATATATATATATATATATATATATATATATATATATATATATATATATATATATATATATATATATATATATATATATATATATATATATATATATATATATATATATATATATATATATATATACATATATATACATATATATATATACATATACACATACACACACACACACACACATACACACACACTCCAGTGCAATCCTTATTTTGCTCACCATCTGGAATGCAACACAGCTCTCCTTCGATCTCACCACCATCTTCCCTAAATATACACAGGAGAGAAAAAACATGTATATGAAATTTTTCACTCTCACCAATTTATTTATCTGTGGTTAAATTTGAAAGCCCTCCATTTACCAGCAAACCCATGAAGCTTTATGTTACCTCAGCATATCTGTGGCTGAATAGAGTATTAATCTTCACTGGCCAAAACCCCGTCACAGACGGATTCCGTTCCATGAGCCCAATATGACAACCAGTGGCAGCTCTCGTAAGAGCCGGATCCCAGTCGATGTACTCCATGGCCTTACCTCATGAGGCCTACAAAACGTCGTTGTACACGACATATTTGGTGTACACTACTCCTTGTAAAGAAGTCCCCTGGTTTGTGCACGTGTCTACTTTGACGTACACCGTGTCAAAACTTCTCAGGTCACAGTTCCGAGAAAAAACGTGACGTGACCGCTAGGAGGAGCACAAAATTGGTCCTTCAGTATTAATATAAAGATGCTTCAGAGTTGAAGGTTGACTATTGGCACTATGTGCAATGCACTCTTACAGGTACGACGTTTCTTTCAGTCCAGGTCACAATACCGAGAAAAACGTGATGCGACCGCAAGGAGGAGCACAAAATTGGTCCTTCAGTATTAATATATAGATACTATGAAGAAAGTGATGGGAGGAGAGTTGCACCCCCAGTGTGTAGTAAGCTCAGCAAGACTGATATTCTCCTCAACCACAGACAAGCAGAGAGGACACAAAACAACATGGGTTTACTGGAAGGGAAAGCGCAATTTTAATTTTGCCAAAGAGAAATAAATAAGTTAATGTGTTGCTGAGAGACGATCATAAGTTAAAGCCTTAACAAGAGGGCTAGCAAGGGATCGTGCAGCCTGGAAAGCAGCCATTAAGTGAGCCACGGCTTACACATGCAAGCATGGAAACGGCCCTAAAACGATGATGATGATGATGATTGATGATGATGATGATGATGAAGAGTGCGGGGGGGATTTTTTTTTTAATTTTTTTAATCGAGGAATGCCTGAATGAATGTAGACTTACTGAGATTCAGATGGTTCTACATAGCATTCTTCATCATCGTTGGCGTCGTCACATCCTTCTGTGCCCATCACCATTTGAGACTTCTCTTCTAAAGCGTTATTAACGCTCTTCATAACTTTAGTCTCCTCAATCCGAACGTCGCTGAGCAACACTGTCGCCTTTAAAACCTCCTTTCCGTCAACCATAGTATCCTGCTCTTGTCCGCTCATTAAGACCTGTTCTACAAGTACAGAAGTAGTTGGTTTCGCGTAAACTTCAAAAGTGGTTGTCTGGTCCAAATGGTCACGCAGAGATTCATTGAGTTTTGAAAGTGAGGCTTGAGTGGTTGGTTGAAAAGTAGCTTTGGACTCTACCTTCAGCTTCTCACAATCACATTTTCCATTGGGTTCAACTGTGGTCCGATGGCAATCATTTTGTAACTGACAACAATGACCATTCAACAACTCAAAATGCTGCTCTTTAGGACCATGCCTCTTCACAAGAGGACAATCTTCATTTTTCAGAATGGAATCAAGGTCAGAGATACGTGCTGGTGATGTGGAAGTGGAGCCAAACATATGGCCAGATATATCATGACAAAGAGATCCATTTCGGAAATGAGGTTGATCTACCAAGGTGTTTGTAGAATGGCTCTCTTGTCCAAGTACCACAGCCTTGCGACTCTTAGAAGATGGTGAAGACATACAGGCAGAAGTCCTCCAGCACTTTGCCCGCACAGGACGAGAGAAGGATGAGAATACACTTCCATCAGCCAGCTTGTCTGACATGGAGTCCTTGTTCTCCATGCGTACTTGTGGATATTTCAACATTGAGCTCACAAGTTGCTGCTCTCGAGTCAAATGTTTCTTAGATATAGGAGAAGGCACCATCACAGCTTCGATGGGGTTGTGAGATACCTCTGTGGGATGTTTATCCATGTTCAGGCATTTTGATCAGCATGGGCACATCAACACCTGAAAGAGTCCCACAAATCAAAAAAATAAATAACCAAAAAAATTAATAAATAACGTGAATTAATTAATGACTGCATTGCAAATACGATGTCTCAATCTATGAGCATTCATATTATAAAATAGAAAATGCCACCAGTCGCTTCGCTGACAGTAATACGAAGGGGGAAAGGGGGGGAGAGAAAGAAAGAGAGGGGTGGGGTAGAGAAAGAGTGGGGGGTGGAGGGGGAAGAGAGAGGAGGGAGGGAGCAAGGAGATGGAGGAACAGGAGGGGTGAGGGAGTGAGAAGGGGTGGGGGAGTGAGGAGGGGTGGGGGAGAAGGGAAGGCAGACATGTTGTGGGGCTTTAAATATGATTCATACCATCCCATCAAAATGCTTATGGATAGAATAACAGTGAAGAAGGAAACAAAATAACGTCTGAAATCCATTTTCTATCAACATACTATAAACATGGCCCGGACACGTCCAGAGAAAGAGAGGGAGATAGATAGATAGATAGAGGTGTGCGAGGAGGATGCTCTGTATATTAGGCAGGGAAAAAGAGAGGATGGGAGGAGAGAGAGAGCGAGATATATATATATATATATATATATATACATATATACATATATATATATATATATATATACATATATATATATATATATATATATATATATATATATACATATATATATATATATATATATATATATATTGTGACGTCCACGTGACTTGAACAGTCCCGCCAACGTAGAATGAGCCGAAACGATGGAGGCGGTTTATTTATTTATAACCCAAACATGGCGGTTCTAATCACTCTACCGCAAACGGGACGAGGAAGGTGACACGAGTCGCCTTTCACTGAGTTGATGATGTTTATTTGTTTTTATTATTAACCAGAAATAACAAGACTCGGCAAGAAGAGGGATCCGGGGCGATTCGACGGGATGGTGTGGGATCGGGCGTGTGGAAAACACAGACAATTCCAATGCATATACAGATCTCAAACCCTCTAAGGCGCCAAGTACACACACACACACACACACACACACACACACACACACACACACACACACACACACACACACACACACACACACACACACACACACACACACACACACACACACACACACACACACACACACACACACACACACACACACACACACAACGTAGCTATTTCTGGTGGTCAGGCTGGACCGTGGTGTGGACGCAACTGTCCCTTGATTGGCGTCGGACGAGCTGGCCTTGCTCTCGTCAGGGGGGCAGGAGAAACCGTGGTGCTGTCGACCTCCTGGTCTTGGCCCAAGTCCGCTCACAGCCGCCAGGGAACCAGTTCTGGCGCCAAATTGCGAGCAGGAGAGGGAGGCAGGTCCGCCCACCGTTCGACCCCGTACTTCGAATCAGCAGAACCCCAGAGCCAACCAAGGTGAGGCACGAGGCTCAGCAAGGCTCCAAGACACGATGAAGAACACGATCGAATCAGCACAACAACAAGCACGCTCTCCGCGCAACAACCTCCACACCAAAAAAACACGATCTTTTTGTCCCGATCTTCTTCCTCTTCCTTTTCGACCCCGAACAGAACCTTTTTATCCTCCCGTCCTCGTCACTTCCAATCGAGCCGTTTTATTGGCCCACCGCCGTCGCCTTCCGCCAATCGTGATCACGGGGCGGAGCCATCCTTAGCACTGTCCTGTGACATCACGGCCAGCCTCCAGGGACTACTAAAAGGGGTTTACGCAGACACACTTACCCTATCCCGTGTCCCTATCTAATTACGTGACAATTATCATTTCCCCCTTGAAGAAATGGACATTTACAAGACAACTTATCACCACTGAATTGCTACTTATTACATCGAGGTCCTGGTAAACTCGAACAGCATGGCATACCTAATTAAACATCCTAATTACCCTTTGAATGCATACCCCCCTCAAACGTAACAATATATATATATATATATATATATATATATATATATATATATATATATATATATATATAGGTGGGGGGAGGGGAGTTAGCAGAGAGAAATGTAATGCTTTATGAACAAAACAACACAACACACACACACACACCCAATGCCTGATCCGCAAAAACATATCTGGCCCAATACATTTTTCAAATATCATGATTATACATTTCTACATATACATATATTTATATATATATTTCACTCAATCTCTCAATGGTGAAGAACCACTTGAAAAATTAAATAATTCTCGTATCCGGATTCGCATCTTCACCAAACTCAAATCAATTCGTCCTTGCCACACAGCCAACCTGTCCGCCAAGTTTCGTCCGAATCCATCCACAACTTTTTGAAGTATCCTGTTATATATCGGTTGAGCCCTATCTCTCAATGGTGAAGAGTCAGTGAAAAAATTATCAGGTCCAGATATTCACCAAAATTGAATCTATTCTTTCTTGTCACACACCCAACATGTCCACCAAGTTTCGTCCAAATCCGTCAACAACTTTTTGAGCTATTGTGCTTTCTATCATTTTAGAAACATCTCTCAATGGTGAAGAATCGTTATAAAAACTTCTCGGAGCCATATCAGCATCTTCACCAAACTCAAATCAATTCGCCCTTGTCACACACCCAACCTGTCCACAAAATTTCATCCGGATCCGTTCACAACTATTTGAGATATCCTGCACACAAACAATCAGACAGACAAGCCGGTAGGCGGACATGGGTAGTCGACTACCAAATAGAACCTGACACGATGGGCCCGTTCGATGGGGAATGACCTGAGGATCAAGCACAAGAAAATTCATGATTCTAATTCAAGGGTTAATGCTGCATATTGTTTTTTCGTTAAAATACCCCCACATTGAGGTTCTTCGGCCATTGCTAGGCAATGGAGGGGTCCATAGCAACGGTTCTCTCTCACACATAACTAGGACATACCATGAACCTACCATACCAGTTTCATGTATATCTGACTCATAGTCTCCGAGATATAACGAACTGCGTTTTTTTATTGTTTTCGACCAGGGTTCATTCAAAGTCTATCTTCATAGGATCAGTTTTCATAGGATCTGGCTGGAAATTTTTGACAATATGGCTGAATGTACTGCCCACAGTCGCTCATGGCCCAATTTTTGATTTTCGAAAAAACAATTTTTTTCTGATTTTTCTAAAATTTCAAAGTCCCGTTGCTAGGCAACGGTGGTGTCCATAGCAACGGTTCTCATTTGCACACAACGAGGTCATGGTATGAAGCTACCAACGAAGTTTCATCGAAATCGCCATTTTAAATACTGATAATAAGGGAAGCACAAATCTCAAAAAAATAAAATTAATAAAATTTTAAAAAACTTTTTTCAACGAGATGGACTACCCAAAAGGAGTGAAAACATAACCTCCTTCACCTTCGGTGACAGAGGAAACTAGAGGGGGAGCACTCGGGAGAATGCAAAACCTCCGCCGCCAATACTGCTGGGTCACTTAAGTGAACCTGATATCCTATTTATTGTAGGTCAAACCGGATCAGACTCAACTGAATAAACTAAACAAGATCGACGCGCATGTAGGAATGCCAAAAAAAAAAAAAAATTAAAAAAAAAATATCGAAATTTTTTTGAAAAAAAAAAGTTGCAAAATTTGTTGTTTTTTCTCTAACAAATTTTTTGGGGGGGTTGGAAATCACTTAAGCATGTAGAAATGCAAAAAAAAAAATTCAAATATTTTTCAAATAAAATCGAATTTTTTTGGAAAAAAGTTGCAAAATTCTTTTTTTTTTCTCTCTAACAGATATATATATATATATATATATATATATATATATATATATATATATATATATATATATATATATATATATATATATATATATATATGTATATATTTTTTTTTTTTGGTTGGAAATCACTTAAAACATGAAGAAATGCAAAAACAAAAATTCAAATATTTTTCAAAATGGCCGCCACAGCGGCCATATTGGACTTTGGACCGCGTCCAAAATCTAATGGCATGATCCTTGAACCACACCTAATCCCCCCACCAAGTTTCGTCGAAATCCGCCCAAGAGTTTTTCCGTAATACTGTTCACAAACAAACAAACATACAAAGACAGACAGCGGTGAAAACAGTAACCTCCGTCCATCTTCGATGGCGGAGGTTAACAAACGCACGTGCGCACGCGCACGCACTTTGTGCTTGGCCGATGTTGGCAATTCTTCAGGAATCGGCAGATTGGAGTCAGTGTGATTACTGACGACAGTACACACTGCATACAACCCTGAAACATGAGTAGCTTTCACCCTTGTTTTGGGGGAATTATGACAAACAAATTGTAAAAACAACATTGCATTGTCGATGTTTCAGGGAGATGTGCAAGAACATTGATCTTTATAAACAGCTGCCAATTGTCATGTGAAGGGTGGAAAAAAATTGCAGAAGGAACGCGTTTTCTAAATTGCAGAGCCAAACGGCTTGGATATTGGGTGCTATCAAATATATTTTGCTTTGAAACTCACAAAGAGAAACATATAACCTTTGTAAATCATGCACCTCTATCTTGGAGCAGCCACCGACTGTACATCCCGATCACGACATGAACTGTACCGTAGCGACTGTAGGGTGCTCGTCAAGTGGCGAAAGCACTCAAACAAGCACTCCAATTAAATGGTTGATAAGGAACAGCTGGCCAGGCTGTGGCTGCATACCATATAGGATCCCCTTAACTTTAAAGCCTGTTCACCTCACCCGCAGCCAGCCGTAAAATAAATTAAATGAATTCGTTTAAATAATGACTATCCACAAAAGAGTTGCTGTTTAACGGAGAACAACCCTGGAGACATCACAAAGTTTAATCACCCGTTACATAAACATTGCAGATAATTTGCCACGTTGCCTGCTCGTCTGTGCAAGGGTCACGTGGTGCACTGCTTCGGCACAAGTTATAACTTCATTATAAAACGTCCGTTTTTCACCAGATTTGCTTTGCTTCCTTGTGGAGCACCTCACAAAATCTCTGTAAATATATAGACACACATCTGGCACGCACTATGTATAAGCAGTCCCTCAGGGGGGACAGGGCGTAAGGTCAAGCAGTGAATGCATTAAGTCATACAGCTCAAGGAAGCTAGTTAATTTTGGCACGTTCCTAAATTTTTTGTTCACTCAATACAATTCTCCAAACAATAGAAAAAGATAACTTTAATGCTTTGAAAATTTCACATTTTGTGTATCGATGCAGAAAGGAGGAGCATAGCCTTGCTTGCTTAAAGTAAAGAGGTATGTAGACTTCATTATAAGACTCGTTATTTCTTTAAATTATCAGATTTCACAACAGATTTTGACAATTATTTAGTCAAGACGATATCAGATCCTCAAAGCCGAAATAATATTTTGACGAGATAGTTTAATATACTTGACAGTTGATCGTGAAAAATTGTATCACGTAATGCATGGAATCGCTCAAAGCTCATTTGAAAACTGCCGTACTTACAAAAGTGATGTATACAGTGATTCATAGCTACGATGAACAGGCATTCAATACGAGTAAGAAGAGTGAAGAAGAAGAAGAAAAAAACCTGTTAAGAAATCATTGTGGCCTGTTCGAGCAGGCCAACAAACATAGCAGCTTCAGACCCCAGCAAGGTTACTTAGGATACGCCTTGAATCCCCGCAGAGAGCAGTGACCGAGGATGTGCCTGATAAAGGATATAATAAAATAAGGCCGTGAATTATCTTCAAAATGGGGTGTTTTCATTAACCCAAACACTCAATTTTCAGTCATGCACTTCCTTGGAGTTGCATACAAAGTTTCAGGCTGCCAGGTTTCATGGTTTTGGAGTTTTGGAGGAGACATGCACTGCTCCAGACCACACTCCTAACACGTGACGTGACGTCTGTCTGTCTGTGTGTGTCTCTCTCATCTCACATAAAACACATACATTTTAACAACAGATTTGGGCCAGACACTCTCCAATTCCACAATAAGATGGAAACGACAAATTATTTGAAAAACCAAAGTCCATCCATGTCCACTATGTACTCAAACAAAACTTGACACAAACAATAGCTAAAAGAAAAAAAATAAATTAATTAAAAATGCTAATTTTATTAATCGATATTCTCCATATTCCCATAAAAAGGTTTTTTGAACATTTGATGACAAAAGTTCAAATGGTAAATAAAGTAACACACAAGCTATGACAAAACCCGGCTGTCAGGCTAAAAGGCCTATTTGTACTCATGGTGACTTCGCCCTTTGACCAAAATATTTAATATTTTCTCCATAATCGCAGTTTTGTTGAAAATTTGATGGCAAAAGTTATCGGACGGAGGGCGGATGGGTGTACGTACGCACACAGGCACTCTCAGTCACCAGGACAGCAACCCCACTCAATACGATAGGAAACGCAGGTTCAGACACTTGGTGTATGTGCCTGGCTGAGCAGCCAGGGGCGCAAAGCTACCCTCTGAGGGATTATGGCTGAGCGCCTCCAAGTCAGAATCCCTCCATGGGCATAACGATATTGTTGCGCGTGAGGCTTCGGCCAGGACAGAGTACAATTTTTAGCGTATGTACGCATGCACACACAATGAGTTAGAGTTATTTTAACAACAAAAAACATGTTATTTTTGTTGCCCCAGTTACAATATCAGGAATTGGCCTTCATGGTAATATTACAAGAGTATGTTTCGTTGGGAAGAAGGAGGAAGAGGAGGAGGAGGACTGGGAAGAGAGAAGGGAGAAGGGGGGGAAAAAGGGAGAAGGGGGGGAAAAAGGGAGAAGGGGGGAAAAAGGGAGAAGGGGGGAAAAAGGGAGAAGGGGGGAAAAAGGAGAAGGGGGGAAAAAGGGAGAAGGGGGGGAAAAAGGGAGAAGGGGGGAAAAAGGGAGAAGGGGGAAAAGGGAGAAGGGGGGAAAAAGGGAGAAGGGGGGGAAAAAGGGAGAAGGGGGGAAAAAGGGAGAAGGGGGGGAAAAAAGGGAGAAGGGGGGGAAAAAGGGAGAAGGGGGGAAAAAGGGAGAAGGGGGGAAAAAAGGAGAAGGGGGGAAAAGGGAGAAGGGGGGAAAAAGGGAGAAGGGAAAAAGGAGAAGGGGGGGAAAAGGGAGAAAGGGGGGAAAAGGGAGAAAGGGGGAAAGGGAGAAAAGGGGGAAAAGGGAGAAGGGGGAAAGGGAGAAGGGGGGAAAAGGGAGAAGGGGGGAAAAGGAGAAGGGGGGAAAAAGGGAGAAGGGGGAAAAGGGAGAAGGGGGGAAAAGGAGAAGGGGGAAAGGGAGAAGGGGGGAAAGGGAGAAGGGGGAAAGGGAGAAGGGGGGAAAGGGAGAAGGGGGAAAAGGGAGAAGGGGGAAAAGGGAGAAGGGGGAGAAAGGGAGAAGGGGGGAAAGGAGAAGGGGGGAAAAGGAGAAGGGGGGAAAAGGAGAAGGGAGGGAAAAGGGAGAAGGGGGGAAAAAGGGAGAAGGGGGGAAAAAGGGAGAAGGGGGGAAAAAGGGAGAAGGGGGGAAAAAGGGAGAAGGGGGGAAAAAGGGAGAAGGGGGGAAAAAGGGAGAAGGGGGAAAAAGGGAGAAGGGGGGAAAAAAGGGAGAAGGGGGGAAAAAGGAGAAGGGGGGGAAAAGGGAGAAGGGGGGGAAAAAAGGGAGAAGGGGGGGGAAAAAAGGGAGAAGGGGGGAAAAAGGGAGAAGGGGGGAAAAAAGGGAGAAGGGGGGAAAAAAGGGAGAAGGGGGGAAAAAAAGGGAGAAGGGGGAAAAAAGGGAGAAGGGGGGAAAAAAGGGAGAAGGGGGGAAAAAAGGGAGAAGGGGGGGAAAAAGGGAGAAGGGGGGGAAAAAGGGAGAAGGGGGGGAAAAAAGGGAGAAGGGGGGGAAAAAAGGGAGAAGGGGGGAAAAAGGGAGAAGGGGGAAAAAGGGAGAAGGGGGGAAAAGGGGAGAAGGGGGAAAAAGGGGGAGAAGGGGGAAAAGGGAGAAGGGGGAAAAAGGGGGAGAAGGGGGAAAAAGGGGGAGAAGGGGGAAAAAGGGGGAGAAGGGGGGAAAAGGGGGAGAAGGGGGAAAAGGGGAGAAGGGGGGAAAGGGAGAAGGGGGAAAAGGGGAGAAGGGGGGAAAAGGGAGAAGGGGGGAAAAGGGGGAGAAGGGGGAAAAAGGGGGAGAAGGGGGGAAAAAGGGGGAGAAGGGGGAAAAGGGAGAAGGGGGGAAAAGGGGAGAAGGGGAAAAGAGGGAGAAGGGGGAAAAAGGGAGAAGGGGGGAAAAAGGGAGAAGGGGGGAAAAAGGGAGAAGGGGGGAAAAAAGGAGAAGGGGGGAAAAAGGGAGAAGGGGGGAAAAAGGGAGAAGGGGGGAAAAAGGGAGAAGGGGGAAAAAGGGAGAAGGGGGGAAAAAAGGGAGAAAGGGGGGAAAAAGGGAGAAGGGGGGAAAAAGGGAGAAGGGGGGAAAAAAGGGAGAAGGGGGGAAAAAGGGAGAAGGGGGAAAAAAGGAGAAGGGGAAAAAGGAGAAGGGGGAAAAAGGGAGAAGGGGGGAAAAGGGAGAAGGGGGGAAAAAGGGAGAAGGGGGAAAAAAGGGAGAAGGGGGGAAAAAGGGAGAAGGGGGGAAAAAAGGGAGAAGGGGGGAAAAAGGGAGAAGGGGGGAAAAAAGGAGAAGGGGGGAAAAAAGGAGAAGGGGGGAAAAAGGGAGAAGGGGGGAAAAAGGGAGAAGGGGGGAAAAAGGGAGAAGGGGGGAAAAAAGGAGAAGGGGGAAAAAGGGAGAAGGGGGAAAAAGGGAGAAGGGGGGAAAAAAGGAGAAGGGGGGAAAAAGGGAGAAGGGGGGAAAAAGGAGAAGGGGGGAAAAAAGGAGAAGGGGGGAAAAAGGGAGAAGGGGGAAAAAAGGAGAAGGGGGAGAAAAAAAGGGAGAAGGGGGGAAAAAGGGAGAAGGGGGAAAAAAGGGAGAAGGGGGGAAAAAGGAGAAGGGGGGAAAAAGGGAGAAGGGGGGAAAAAAAGGGAGAAGGGGGGGAAAAAGGGAGAAGGGGGGAAAAAAGGGAGAAGGGGGAAAAAAGGGAGAAGGGGGAAAATGGAGAAGGGGGAAAAAAGGAGAAGGGGAAAAAAGGAGAAGGGGGGAAAAAGGAGAAGGGGGGAAAAGGGAGAAGGGGGGAAAAAAGGAGAAGGGGGGAAAAAAGGGAGAAGGGGGGAAAAAGGGAGAAGGGAAAAATGGAGAAGGGGAAAATGGAGAAGGGAAAAAAGGGAGAAGGGGGGAAAAAAGGGAGAAGGGAAAAAGGAGAAGGGGGAAAAGGAGAAGGGGGAAAAAAGGAGAAGGGGAAAAGGGGGAGAAGGGGGAAAAGGGGGAGAAGGGGGAAAAGGGGGAGAAGGGGGAAAAGGGGAGAAGGGGGAAAAAGGGGGAGAAGGGGGAAAAAGGGGGAGAAGGGGGAAAAAGGGGGAGAAGGGGGGAAAAGGGGGAGAAGGGGAAAAGGGGAGAAGGGAAAAGGGGGAGAAGGGGGAAAAGGGGGAGAAGGGGGAAAAGGGGGAGAAGGGGGAAAAGGGGGAGAAGGGGGAAAAGGGGGAGAAGGGGGGAAAAGGGGGAGAAGGGGAAAAAGGGGGAGAAGGGGGGAAAAAGGGGAGAAGGGGGGAAAAGGGGGAGAAGGGGGGAAAAGGGGGAGAAGGGGGAAAAGGGGGAGAAGGGGAAAAAGGGAGAAGGGGGAAAAAGGGGAGAAGGGGGGAAAAGGGAGAAGGGGGGAAAAAGGGAGAAGGGGGGAAAAAGGAGAAGGGGGAAAAAGGAGAAGGGGGGAAAAAAGGGAGAAGGGGGGAAAAAGGGAGAAGGAAAAAGGGAGAAGGAAAAAGGGAGAAGGGGGGAAAAAAGGGAGAAGGGGGGAAAAAGGGAGAAGGGGGAAAAAAGGAGAAGAAGGGGGAAAAAGGGAGAAGGGGGAAAAAGGGAGAAGGGGGGGAAAAAAGGGAGAAGGGGGGAAAAAAGGGAGAAGGGGGGAAAAAAGGAGAAGGGGGGAAAAATGGAGAAGGGGAAAAAATGGAGAAGGGGGGAAAAAAGGGAGAAGGGGGGGAAAAAAGGGAGAAGGGGGGGAAAAAGGGAGAAGGGGGGGAAAAAGGGAGAAGGGGAAAAAGGGGGAGAAGGGGGGAAAAAGGGGGAGAAGGGGGAAAAGGGGGAGAAGGGGGAAAAGGGGAGAAGGGGAAAAGGGGAGAAGGGGGAAAAAGGGGGAGAAGGGAAAAGGGAGAAGGGGGAAAAAGGGGGAGAAGGGGGAAAAAGGGGAGAAGGGGGAAAAAGGGGGAGAAGGGGGGAAAAGGGGAGAAGGGGGAAAAAGGGGGAGAAGGGGGAAAAAGGGGGAGAAGGGGGAAAAAGGGGGAGAAGGGGGAAAAGGGGGAGAAGGGGGGAAAAAGGGGGAGAAGGGGGAAAAGGGGAGAAGGGGGAAAAGGGGGAGAAGGGGAAAAGGGGGAGAAGGGGGAAAAAGGGGAGAAGGGGGGAAAAAGGGGGAGAAGGGGGGAAAAAGGGAGAAGAGGGGGAAAAAGGGAGAAGGGGGGAAAAAGGGAGAAGGGGGAAAAAGGAGAAGGGGGGAAAAGGAGAAGGGGGGAAAAGGAGAAGGGGGGAAAAAAGGGAGAAGGGGGGAAAAAGGGAGAAGGGGGGAAAAAGGGAGAAGGGGGGAAAAAGGGAGAAGGGGGAAAAAGGAGAAGGGGGGAAAAAGGGAGAAGGGGGAGAAAAAGGGAGAAGGGGGGAAAAAGGGAGAAGGGGGAAAAAGGAGAAGGGGGGAAAAAGGGAGAAGGGGGAAAAAGGGAGAAGGGGGGAAAAAGGGAGAAGGGGGGAAAAAGGGAGAAGGGGGGAAAAAGGGAGAAGGGGAAAAGGGAGAAGGGGGGAAAAAGGGAGAAGGGGGGAAAAAAGGAGAAAGGGGGAAAAAGGAGAAGGGGGGAAAAAAGGGAGAAGGGGGGAAAAAAGGGAGAAGGGGGGAAAAAGGGAGAAGGGGGGAAAAAAGGGAGAAGGGGGGAAAAAGGGAGAAGGGGGGAAAAAGGGAAAAAGGGGGGAAAAAAGGAGAAGGGGGGAAAAAAGGGAGAAGGGGGGAAAAAGGGAGAAGGGGGAAAAGGGAGAAGTGGGGAAAAAGGGAGAAGGGGGAAAAAAGGAGAAGGGGGAAAAAGGGAGAAGGGGGAAAAAGGGAGAAGGGGGAAAGGAGAAGGGGGAGAAAAGGGAGAAGGGGGAGGGAGAAGGGGGGAAGGGAGAAGGGGGGAAGGGAGAAGGGGGAAGGGAGAAGGGGGGAAGGGGAGAAGGGGGAAGGGAGAAGGGGGAAGGGGAGAAGGGGAAGGGGAGAAGGGGGGAAGGGGAGAAGCGGGGAAAAGGGGAGGGACGGAGAGAAGAAGAGGGGAAAGAGGGGAAAGAGGGGAAAGAGGGGAAAGAGGGGAAAGAGGGGAAAGAGGGGAAAGAGGGGAAAGAGGGGAAAGAGGGGAAAGAGGGGAAAGAGGGGAAAAAGTGCTCGTTTTTGTCGAGGACTGAATGGCCGTTGATCTGCTTATTCAATGGAAAAACAGTCCTTGTGAAGGCCTCGTGTCGGTGTGTAATTAGTCGACAAGTCGAACAATGGATTTTATAAACTTAAAGCCGATAAGTGCGTGATCAACGCAGCGGGAAGCCAAGTGCGGCTCACTCAGGTGTGAATCATCAGCCCTTGATCAGAGCGAACCCTCTTTTTATCTGACGAAGGGCTAACGCTGGAAACGTCGCCACAACTTGCTTTCCACAGCGGTGAACCGACATTATTCTGGGTTATCAGGTGATAAAATTGAATGAATGTGATGAACACAGTCACCTTTCCCTCCCTCAACCTTCACATCTTCCCAGCCACAACAATCAGTGTGGAATTTGATTAAAATGACGTCACGACGTGAAGAAGAAAAAACATCAACGACTTCCTCACATGCTCCATCAAAAGTATCAATTTCACAAACAAGGGAGCAATGTCCACTCAACAGGATCAACCATCCTCTCCTCCCGTGTTATGTTTCTGTATAAACTAAAGGATTCAAAGTTTACACATTCCACGGTACATAAAGCTGGTGTACTTCATCCGCACGAACCACAAACAAAACACACATTTTTATGACGACATTTACATTGTAGTTTAAAACACTGGACGCGCGCTCGAGCGGATTAGAGTGCAAGGTGAACGAAGACTTGCCGTGACGGGAGGGCGAGCCGGAAACCGCCACACGATGCGCGTTCTCACAGCTTCCGGAACCGACCATTCGAAACACGTGCCGTAGCAGGCGGGCATCACGTACATAAAAAAAATTTCACTCACAGGTTTAAAAGAAACACAATAAGTTCAATGGGATTTTTAAAAAGTCACTCAGAGAAGTTAATGAGAGGAAGTGTTATGTTTTGTTGTTGTTGTTGTTGTTGTTGTTTTAGTGGTGCAGCAGGAAAATATTTTAATACAACTACGAATGAATATATTCAATCAGAACTGACGTTCGAAAATTGATTCCGTTAATATGTTTTGTAATGATTCAGTGTTTTCAAAATACACCTTTTCAGCGGTGTATAAGGAAGCGATCTATTAGTTGCATAGCTCTTTACCTGAAAAGCGATTATTTGCAAACCCTGTGACCCTCAATTGTTCTGGCAACCGATCTTTCAATGTACCGATTAAAACCAAACGAATGTAGAGTTCGTTCGTCAGGTGCTTGTTCTGAGACTCAAGGTCCCTTCACGCACTTTTTTTTTTTATAATTTCCTCCCAACATTATTTCTCTTTTCCCGCATTGTCTGATGCTCCTTTCTCCCTGTTATACTTTCTTCTCTCAATTTCTCCTCCTTCTCTCAATCTCTTCTTCTAAATTATCTTTCTCTCAATTTCCCCTTCTCACAATTTCTCCTTCCCTCAATTTCTCCCAATTTCTCCTTCTCCTTCTCCCAATTTCACCTTCTCCTCCCAATTTCTCCTCCTTTTCCCAATTTCACCTTCTCCTCCCAATTTCTCCTTCTCCCAATTTTGCCTTCTCCCAATTTCTCCTCCTTTTCCCAATTTCTCCTTATCCTTCTCCCAATTTCTCCTTTTCCTTCTGCCAATTTCTCCTTTTCCTTCTGCCAATTTCTCCTTCACCTTCTCACAATTTCTCCTTCTTCTCCAAATTTCTCCTCCCAATTTCACCTCCTCCCAATTTCTCCTCCTTCTCCCAATTTCTCCTTCTCCCAATTTCACCTCCTTCTTCCAATTTCTCCTTCTCCTTCTCCCATTTTCTCCTCCTCCTCCCAATTACTCCTTTTCTTTCTCACAATTTCTCCTCCTCATTCTCCCAATTTCTCCTTCTTCTTCTCCTTCTCTTTCTCTTCTCCTCTAATAAATGTCATCATAAATAAATGGGATTAATCATAATCTTGATCTTGCATCAATACAACACTCATGAGTCTCCTTTTGTGCACTAAAACAGCTGTTTCAGACAGTTAATTGGGTTCTGGAGTTCCAATGATATGTTTCAGGGTCATGTCGTGCGACGTCGATCGTTCCCTTGAATTATATTATACCAGTTGGTCCGATGGACCAAATTTTCATTGGTCTTCACAGCCTTGTTGCTCCTCCCCCCCCCCCCTACTGTATTGTTTGAGCATTAGCTTGCCTTTCACCAAGCCTAGATATGCTTGGGCCAGGCAAGGGATTATTATACGTTCGTTATTATTACCAAATGATACTACTATTGTTTATCCATCATAGAACAGTATACGGTGAAAGTGACCATTTGTTTTTCTCGACAAAATCTTCAGGAACACAGAGAAATAATTTTGTTCATATGTGCATTTTATTATATGCCATTTCAGGCCGTTTGCCATGATGTATCCCACATGACATATTTATTACATACTTAACATTCCATAACGCTTTAGTTTAGACTGTAATGTATGTTCTGTAGCTAAGTTAACTCTGCAACAAGGGGTGCACCAGTTTCTGGTTTGTATACATTACAGTGTTCGTATTGGTTTTGAATTCACGGTTTCGTTATTGTGCATATGTATGCACAAATGTTTGTTTGAGAAAACTTTTATTTCGCACTGTCATTCAAAAATTTTATCTTGGGGGCTCAAAGACCCCTTTTTCCCGAGGGTCCAGAATACCGTCAGTCCGACCCTGAAGTGTACGTTTCTTTTGTGAGTTCCATGGTCGAACGACGGCTTCACGGTTGGGTGCACCATCACCCTCTATCCCTCTATTCTTCATTGCACGGCACGCGAGCCACTGGCGGCCCCAGGTGGCCTAAAGTGCGGCCCCTGACATAATCTGCCATAAATGCTATAAAATTGACCCAATGGTTTCAAATGAGTGATCCAACACGAAACATAAAAGTAACATAACTACATCAGTAGATGGCAGTCTACAAACAATTATGCTTTGCGACCCAGTGAACCACATTGGAGAGTACGTGAGGGCGGAGCCGAATAGCAGCCATTACGGAGTCCTGCAGGCGGTATGGCAGCTCACACACTGTCTTATCGTGAAAAGTGTTCCCCCACACTCAAAAATAGTGAAGATCACTGCTCTATCCAGTCAGTATCCTTGAGATCAGTAGTGGAGATTGCAGACGTCGATTGTCACACCCACTCTTAAACAAGAACAAAAGACAGGATTTGAATATTATCTGCAGTTTCCATCAACACAATTTAATTTTTCACGTTTAAAGAAAGCAGATGTGATGACAAAAAACAAAATCGTATGAAATTTATATATTGATTAGAAGGGCATTCAGTGAAACGCACACCTCCGCCACGTAATGCCTGATCCACGAGAACATATCGGGCCCAATACATTTTTGAAATATCTTGCGATGCAGTACGATATCGTTTTTGGCCCAATATCTCAATAGTGAAGAATCACTTTATAATTAAATAACTCTCGTTTCCATATCCGGATTCGGATCTTCACCAAAATAGAATCAATTTGTCCATGCCACGCATCCAACCTGTCCACCATGTTTCGTCTGAATCCGTCCACAACTTTTTGAGATAACGTGCTGTATATATATATATATATATATATATATATATATATATATATATATATATATATATATATATATATATATATATATATATATATATCAGTTTAGCACTATCTCTCAATGGTGAAGAATCACTTTAAAAATTATCAGATCCAGATCTGAATTCAGATCTTCACCAAAATTGAATAAATCCTTCCTTGTCACACACCGAACATGTTCACCGAGTTTCATCCGAATCAGTCAACAACTTTTTGAGATATCGTGCTATATATTGTTTTTGGCATGATCTCTCAATGGTGAAGAATCACTTAAAGAATTCTCGGATCCGGATCCGGATTTGGATCTTCACCAAAATCTAATCAGTTCGTCCTGGTCACACACCCAACCTGTCCACACAATTTAATTTGGATCAGTCTACAACTTTTTGAGATATCCTGCACACAAACAGACAACAAACAAGAATACGACGTCATGCAGAACATGACAGTTTCAAAAACCAGAAAACAAATTTGACCTCAAAAATAATTGGTGGCTGAATTCAATGACCAAATATGCAACTCCTCTTCAAGTTTCAAGTGAATCAGATGAAAATTGTCAATTTTAGAAATGCGGCCTATGTGGACCTCATAAGTAATTGGTTGGTTGAATTCAGTGACCTAAAATATAAATCCTCTTCAAATTTCAAGTGAATCAGATAAAAATTGTCAATTTTAGAAATTTGGTCCATGTGGACCTCATAAGTAATTGGTTGGTTGAATTCAGTGACCTCAAGTGTAAATCCTCTTCAAATTTCAAGTCAATCGGATGAAAATTGAGGAATTTAGAAATCTCAGCTAAGTTGTTGACCTTTGGCCGATGTTAACCTTTTGGTCGATGTTGACCTCAAAAATAATTGGCTAGTGGAATTCAGTGACCTGATATATAAATTCTCTTCAAATTTTAAGTCAATCGAATGAAAATTGAGGTGACGAATCATGCACCACTCACTCAGGGCAACGGACCATGCACCACTCGCTCAGGGTGACGGAGCACCACTCGCTCAGGGTGACGGAGCAAGCACCACTCGCTCAGGGTGATGGAGCATGCACCACTGGCTCAGGGTGATGGAGCATGCACCACTCGCTCAGGGTGATGGAGCATGCACCACTCGCTCAGGGTGACGGAGCATGCACCACTCGCTCAGGGTGACGGAGCATACACCACTCGCTTAGGGTGACGGAGCATACACCACTCGCTTAGGGTGACGGAGCATGCACCACTCACTCTGAATGACGTGGCACGGTACCGCCATTGACAATGGGCACTCGGCAAATGGCTTAAGCACTCAAACAAGCACTCCAATTGAATGGTTGATAAGGAATGGCTGGCCAGGCTTTCACTGCATATCATATAGTGTCCCATTAACTTTAAAACTGGTCTTCACTACGCATGCACCAGTTAATGAAATGAAATGAATTTGTTCAGATAATGACTTTATCCACAAAAGAGTTGTTGTTTAATGCAGAACAACCCTGAAGACATCGCAAAGTTCAATCGACCCTGAAATAAACATTACGGAAAATCCGCCATGTTGCCTGCTCTTTTGTGAATGCGTCACGTGGTACATCGTTCGTAGTCCGCACAAACGTTATAACTTTTTTTTAAAACATCCGTTTTTTTTACCAGATTTGCTTTGATTCCCTGAAGAGCACCTCACGAAACCTCCAAAAATATACACAGATCTGGCAGATGCTTTGGATAAGCAGTTCCTCTGGGAAACAGGGCACGAGGTCTCACAGTGAATGCATTAAATCATTCAGCTCAATGAAGCTAGTTAATTTTGGCATGTTCCTAGATTTTTGTTCACTCAATGTAATTCTCCAAACAGTAGAAAAAGATGTTTATTGCTTTGGAAATTTCACATTTTCACATTCAATCAATGTATTCAATCACATTCAACCCAATACACAAGGGGAAGGGACTACTCTAAACTTATATTATGGAAATAACTATACATTGAGGGACCTGGATGTTGTGCACAATTGCCTTCGGGGCTGGTTCCTAGAACCAAGCAAGAATATATACTGTATACATATTTTATATATATATATATATATATATATATATATATATATATATATATATACACACATATATATATATATATATATACACACACACACACACACACACACACACACACACACACACACACACACACACACACACACACACACACACACACACACACACACACACACACACACACACACGCACAGTCAGTCTGTGAAGCCGTCCAGGAAGCCGTGAAACCACCTGGGAAGCCGTGAAGCCGTCCGGGAAGCCGTGAAGCCACCTGGGAATCTGTGAAGTCATCCGGCAAGCCACCTGGGAAACTGTGAAGCCATCCAGGAAGCCACCTGGGAAGCCGTGAAGCCGTCCAGGAAGCCGTGAAGCCACCTGGAAATCTGTGAAGTCATCCGGCAAGCCACCTGGGAAACTGTGAAGCCGTCCAGGAAGCCGTGAAGCCACCTGGGAAACTGTGAAGCCGTCCAGGAAGCCGTGAAGCCACCTGGGAAACCGTGAAGCCGTCCGGGAAGTCGTGAAGCCACTTGTGAAACCGTGAACCGGTCTGGGAAGTCGTGAAGCCACCTGGGATACCGTGAAGCCGTCTGGGAAGTCGTGAAGCCACTTGGGAAACTGTGAAGTTGTCCGGGAAGCCGTGAAGCCACCTGGGAAACCGTAAAGCTGTCTGGGAAGCCGTGAAGCCACCTCTGAAACCGTGAAGCCATCCGGGAAGCTGTGAAGCCACCTGGGAAACCGTGAAGCCATCCGGGAAACTGTGAAGCCATCGGGGAAGCTGTGAAGCCACCTGGGAAACCGTGAAACTATCCGGGAAGCTGTGAAGCCACCTGGGAAACCGTGAAACCGTCCGGGAAGCCGTGAAGCCCATTGGGAAACCGTGAAGCCGTTTGGGAAGCAGTCAAGCCACCTGGGAACCGTCAAGCCGTCAGGGAAGTCGTGAGGCCGTGTGACTTTTCTGTATGTATATTAATTACGTACTGTTTGAATGAGTTTCACCATAACTTCACACACATGCGTCTATTAATTACATACGATTGGAATGTCCCTTTCGACCCTTTAGACTGCTGAGACCCCTCAGACCATTGAAGACCCTTTACGACCCCTAAGATCATTAAGACCCCAGCGACCCCTGAAGATGCTGATGACCCAAAAGACCCTTTAAGATCACTTAAGACCCATTTTATCTTTAAGACCCTTTCAACACTTGAGACACCTTTTCATCCCTTCACCCCTTTCAACCTTTAATACCATTTTTGATCCCAAGAACCTTTCGACCTTGACACCATTTCGACCCCTCACACCCTTCAGACAGATTAGACAGCTTTGACCCTTGACCATTCAGAGCTTTCGACCACTTGGACATTTTCACATGACAAAGAAGTTACGAATAAATATAATATCACCAATATGACAAATCAATTTTTCCAAAATAAAAGTTTGTATTTTGATTGGTGTAAATCAGGACAACACAGCAACTCTGGAACTCCACGTGATCCGAACCACGCCAGTACTAGACTGTCCATGCGTGTTACGACATTAAAATACATACAGTGAGGGCCAAGTGCATTCATTTGGTGATGAGGTAACAACAGCTTGAACAGAACCACATACTCATGTCTTTCAAGCATTTGTTCCACAGCTATGTTTGTTCAGTCGATACAAAACTTAACTACAACATCATCACCTTTCAATGAGGAAGTGAGGGAGGAGGAATAAAATGTGTTTCACGATCGTGTGAACAGTCATTATTTACCCTCTTGTATATCAACACGCTAAGCCATATTTTGTGGACGTATCTCCTCCGAAACTGCCGGACGGATTGTCGCCACTTTCGGCATGCGGGTGCTCTGTGGTCTCATGTACAGCATTGGCCAAGTGAGATCGCGCCACACGGACAGGTTTGGGAATTTTTGGCGATTTTCTAATTTTTACATTCGTTTGCATGGCGACGTGTGACGTCACCGCTGAGAGACGTAATGACGTCATGACATCGTCGGTCATTCCCTGACGTCATTACGTACCGTCACCGCTGAGAGGCGTCATGCCAATCCAACAAAACAACGTCTGCGATGTAAAACCCTCTTCAGCACGCGCTGACTACCTCAGAAGGTGAATTTGACACAAAAAAAATGTCACAACAAACATTGTATCTAAAGGAATTCGATAAATCACATTGTGAACACTGGATATATATTGACGTCCGAACGAACCCTCACTTTATAAAGTTCGTGCGGGGCGCGGGTTTGGTTCGTGATAATTAAATATACATGTTAAAGATATACATACAGCTTGGAGAACGATATATTTTGCTGTTTTTTTTTTCTTCTTCTTTTTCTCCTTTTATATTCAATTCTGTGGTGAAAAAGGCACAGCTGCGTCGCTCGGGAAATATCATGGTCTCAATGGAAGGGTAAATAAATAAAGGTCACACGATTTACACTTATCTTCCAGAATCGTGATGGTGCTGACCTTCACGTCCGTTGTTTTAAGGACAGATTTGCTGTTCATGGGAAAGAGGAGCAGAAAGACGTTAGTTACGAAGAAGAAGATGATTATGATGAAGAAGAAGAACAGTCAAAGAGAATAAGAAGAGGAAGAAGTACAGTCAAAGAGAAGAAAAAGAAGAGGAAGAAGAAGTAGAGAAGAAGAAGAAGAAGAAGAAGAAGAAGAAGAAGAAGAAGAAGAAGAAGAAGAAGAAGAAGAAGAAGAAGAAGAAGAAGAAGAAGAAGAAGAAGAAGAAGAAGAAGAAGAAGAAGAAGAAGAAGAAGAAGAAGAAGAACAGGCAAAGAGAGGAAGAAGAGGGATTCCGGGTGGGAGGAGATTATTCAACCAATAAGAAGATCTGTACTAAAAGGTTCAATCTAAATTTACCTTCTCTATTTTAGAATGAAGGAAATTTTTTTTTTTTTGAGGTGTGGACGGGGGGACACAAGGATGGAGTGATATCAGGGTTGTTGGGGAATCCCCGGCTGTACGTGTGCCGCCGAGGTTGGGGTAGTGGAGGGTAGTTGTGGTGCCGCCGTGTGGAGGAATCTCGTGATTGAATTCACAGCTTTATTTACATCACCTCAGATCGGCGGGAGGGAAGACGAGGAATCCGAGGATCGACGGGGACATGGTTCTTGGAGGTGAAATAATGGAGGATTCCTGTGGTATCTCATGGGAGATGTATCTGATGTTTGATGGAGTTGTCGATGTGATGTGACGTGTTCCACAGGATTGTTGACGTGATGTGACGTATTCCACAGGGTTGTCGATGTGATGTGACGCGTTCCACGGGGTTGTCGATGTGATGTGACGTGTTCCACGGGGTTGTCGATGTGATGTGACGTGATGTGACGTGTTCCACAGGGTTGTCGATGTGATGTGACGTGTTCCACGGGGTTGTCGATGTGATGTGACGTGTTCCACAGGATCGTCGACGTGATGTGACGTGTTCGACCGCGTTGTCGACGTGATGTGACGTGTTCGACCGCGTTGTCGACGTGATGTGACGTGTTCCACAGGATCGTCGACGTGATGTGACGTGTTCCACAGGATCGTCGACGTGATGTGACGTGTTCGACGGGGTTGTCGACGTGATGTGACGTGTTCGACCGGGTTGTCGACGTGATGTGACGTGTTCCACAGGATCGTCGACGTGATGTGACATGTTCCACGGGGTTGTCGACGTGATGTGACGTGTTCGACGGGGTTGTCGACGTGATGTGACGTGTTCCACAGGATCGTCGACGTGATGTGACGTGTTCCATGGGGTTGTCGACGTGATGTGACGTGTTCCACAGGGTTGTCTATGTGATGTGACGTGTTCCACAGGGTTGTCTATGTGATGTGACGTGTTCCACAGGGTTGTCGACGTGATGTGACGTGTTCCACGGGGTTGTCGATGTGATGTGACGTGTTCCACTGGGGTTGTCTATGTGATGTGACGTGTTCCACAGGGTTGTCTATGTCATGTGACGTGTTCCACAGGGTTGTCGACGTGATGTGACGTGTTCCACAGGGTTGTCTATGTGATGTGACGTGTTCCACAGGGTTGTCTATGTGATGTGACGTGTTCCACAGGGTTGTCTGTGTGATGTGAGGTGTTCCACAGGGTTGTCTATGTGATGTGAGGTGTTCCACAGGGTTGTCTATGTGATGTGAGGTGTTCCACAGGGTTGTCTATGTGATGTGACGTGTTCCACAGGGTTGTCTATGTGATGTGACGTGTTCCACAGGGTTGTCGACGTGATGTGACGTGTTCCACAGGGTTGTCTATGTGATGTGACGTGTTCCACAGGGTTGTCTATGTGATGTGACGTGTTCCACAGGGTTGTCGACGTGATGTGACGTGTTCCACGGGGTTGTCGATGTGATGTGACGTGTTGTGACGTGTTCCACTGGGGTTGTCTATGTGATGTGACGTGTTCCACAGGGTTGTCTATGTGATGTGACGTGTTCCACAGGGTTGTCTATGTGATGTGACGTGTTCCACAGGGTTGTCAACGTGATGTGACGTGTTCCACGGGGTTGTCTATGTGATGTGACGTGTTCCACAGGGTTGTCAACGTGATGTGATGTGTTCCACGGGGTTGTCTATGTGATGTGACGTGTTCCACGGGGTTGTCTATGTGATGTGACGTGTTCCACGGCGTTGTCGACGTGATGTGACGTGTTCCACGGGGTTGTTTATGTGATGTGATGTGACGTGTTCCATTGGGTTGTCAACGTGATGTAACGTGTTCCACGGGGTTGTCTATGTGATGTGACGTGTTCCACGGGGTTGTCGACGTGATGTGACGTGTTCCACGGGGTTGTCGACGTGATGTGAGGTGTTCCACAGGGTTGTCAACGTGACGTGATGTGACGTGTTCCACAGGGTTGTCGACGTGATGTGACGTGTTCCACGGGGTTGTCGACGTGATGTGACGTGTTCCATGGGGTTGTCGACGTGATGTGACGTGTTCCACAGGGTTGTCTATGTGATGTGACATGTTCCACAGGGTTGTCGACGTGATGTGACGTGTTCCACAGGGTTGTCGACGTGACGTGATGTGACGTGTTCCACAGGGTTGTCGACGTGATGTGACGTGTTCCACGGGGTTGTCGACGTGATGTGACGTGTTCCACGGCGTTGTCGACGTGATGTGACGTGTTCCACAGGGTTGTCTATGTGATGTGACGTGTTCCACAGGGTTGTGTATGTGATGTGACGTGTTCCACAGGGTTGTCTATGTCATGTGACGTGTTCCACAGGGTTGTCGACGTGATGTGACGTGTTCCACAGGGTTGTCGACGTGATGTGACGTGTTCCACAGGGTTGTCTATGTGATGTGACGTGTTCCACAGGGTTGTCGACGTGATGTGACGTGTTCCACAGGGTTGTGTATGTGATGTGACGTGTTCCACGGGGTTGTCTATGTGACGTGACGTGTTCCACAGGGTTGTCGACGTGACGTGACGTGTTCCACGGGGTTGTCTATGTGACGTGACGTGTTCCACAGGGTTGTCTATGTGATGTGACGTGTTCCACAGGGTTGTCTATGTGATGTGACGTGTTCCACAGGGTTGTCGACGTGATGTGACGTGTTCCACAGGGTTGTCTATGTGATGTGACGTGTTCCACAGGGTTGTCGACGTGATGTGACGTGTTCCACAGGGTTGTCTATGTGATGTGACGTGTTCCACGGGGTTGTCGATGTGATGTGACGTGTTCCACGGGGTTGTCGACGTGATGTGACGTGTTCCACGGGGTTGTCGACGTGATGTGACGTGTTCCACAGGGTTGTCTATGTGATGTGACGTGTTCCACAGGGTTGTCTATGTGATGTGACGTGTTCCACGGGGTTGTCGACGTGATGTGAGGTGTTCCACAGGGTTGTCTATGTGATGTGACGTGTTCCACGGGGTTGTCTATGTGATGTGACGTGTTCCACGGGGTTGTCGACGTGATGTGACGTGTTCCACAGGGTTGTCTATGTGATGTGACGTGTTCCACGGGGTTGTCTATGTGATGTGACGTGTTCCACGGGGTTGTCGACGTGATGTGACGTGTTCCATGGGGTTGTCGACGTGATGTGACGTGTTCCACGGGGTTGTCGACGTGATGTGACGTGTTCCACGGGGTTGTCTATGTGATGTGACGTGTTCCACGGGGTTGTCTATGTGATGTGACGTGTTCCACGTTGTTGTCGACGTGATGTGACGTGCTCCACAGGGTTGTCTATGTGATGTGACGTGTTCCACGGGGTTGTCGACGTGATGTGACGTGTTCCACGGGGTTGTCGATGTGATGTGACGTGTTCCACGGGGTTGTCGACGTGATGTGACGTGTTCCACGGGGTTGTCGACGTGATGTGACGTGTTCCACGGGGTTGTCTATGTGACGTGACGTGTTCCACAGGGTTGTCTATGTGATGTGACGTGTTCCACAGGGTTGTCTATGTGACGTGTTCCACGTTGTCGTGTTCCACAGGGTTGTCTATGTGATGTGACGTGTGTCAGGGTTGTCTATGTGATGTGACGTGTTCCACGGGTTGTCGTGATGTGACGTGTTCCACTGGGTTGTCTATGTGATGTGACGTGTTCCACAGGGTTGTCGACGTGATGTGACGTGTTCCACGGGGTTGTCGACGTGATGTGACGTGTTCCATGGGGTTGTCGACGTGATGTGACGTGTTCCATGGGGTTGTCGACGTGATGTGACGTGTTCCACAGGGTTGTCTATGTGATGTGACATGTTCCACAGGGTTGTCGACGTGATGTGACGTGTTCCACAGGGTTGTCGACGTGACGTGATGTGACGTGTTCCACAGGGTTGTCGACGTGATGTGACGTGTTCCACGGGGTTGTCGACGTGATGTGACGTGTTCCACGGCGTTGTCGACGTGATGTGACGTGTTCCACAGGGTTGTCTATGTGATGTGACGTGTTCCACAGGGTTGTGTATGTGATGTGACGTGTTCCACAGGGTTGTCGACGTGATGTGACGTGTTCCACAGGGTTGTGTATGTGATGTGACGTGTTCCACAGGGTTGTCTATGTGATGTGACGTGTTCCACAGGGTTGTCGACGTGATGTGACGTGTTCCACAGGGTTGTCTATGTGATGTGACGTGTTCCACAGGGTTGTCGACGTGATGTGACGTGTTCCACAGGGTTGTGTATGTGATGTGACGTGTTCCACGGGGTTGTCTATGTGACGTGACGTGTTCCACAGGGTTGTCGACGTGACGTGACGTGTTCCACGGGGTTGTCTATGTGACGTGACGTGTTCCACAGGGTTGTCTATGTGATGTGACGTGTTCCACAGGGTTGTCTATGTGATGTGACGTGTTCCACGGGGTTGTCGACGTGATGTGAGGTGTTCCACAGGGTTGTCTATGTGATGTGACGTGTTCCACGGGGTTGTCGACGTGATGTGAGGTGTTCCACGGGGTTGTCTATGTGATGTGACGTGTTCCACAGGGTTGTCAACGTGACGTGTTCCACAGGGTTGTCTATGTGATGTGACGTGTTCCACAGGGTTGTCTATGTGATGTGACGTGTTCCACAGGGTTGTCGACGTGACGTGTTCCACAGGGTTGTCTATGTGATGTGACGTGTTCCACAGGGTTGTCTATGTGATGTGACGTGTTCCACAGGGTTGTCGACGTGATGTGACGTGTTCCACGGGGTTGTCGACGTGATGTGACGTGTTCCACAGGGTTGTTGACGTGACGTGTTCCACAGGGTTGTCTATGTGATGTGACGTGTTCCACAGGGTTGTCTATGTGACGTGACGTGACGTGTTCGACGGGGTTGTCGACGTGTTGTGACGTGTTCCACTGGGGTTGTCTATGTGATGTGAGGTGTTCCACGGGGTTGTCGACGTGATGTGACGTGTTCCACAGGGTTGTCTATGTGATGTGACGTGTTCCACGGGGTTGTCTATGTGATGTGACGTGTTCCACAGCGTTGTCTATGTGACGTGACGTGTTCGACGGGGTTGTCGATGTGATGTGACGTGTTCCACGGGGGAGTCGATGTGATGTGAGGTGTTCCACGGGGTTGTCGACGTGATGTGAGGTGTTCCACGGGGTTGTCTATGTGATGTGACGTGTTCCACAGGGTTGTCAACGTGACGTGTTCCACAGGGTTGTCTATGTGATGTGACGTGTTCCACAGGGTTGTCGACGTGACGTGTTCCACAGGGTTGTCTATGTGATGTGACGTGTTCCACAGGGTTGTCTATGTGATGTGACGTGTTCCACAGGGTTGTCGACGTGATGTGACGTGTTCCACGGGGTTGTCGACGTGATGTGACGTGTTCCACAGGGTTGTCGACGTGATGTGACGTGTTCCACGGGGTTGTCTATGTGATGTGACGTGTTCCACAGGGTTGTTGACGTGACGTGACGTGACGTGTTCGACGGGGTTGTCGACGTGTTGTGACGTGTTCCACTGGGGTTGTCTATGTGATGTGAGGTGTTCCACCTGGGTTGTCTATGTGATGTGAGGTGTTCCACGGGGTTGTCGACGTGATGTGACGTGTTCGACAGGGTTGTCTATGTGATGTGACGTGTTCCATGGGGTTGTCGACGTGATGTGACGTGTTCCACGGGGTTGTCGACGTGATGTGACGTGTTCCACAGGGTTGTCTATGTGATGTGACGTGTTCCACGGGGTTGTCTATGTGATGTGACGTGTTCCACAGGGTTGTCTATGTGATGTGACGTGTTACAGGGTTGTCTGTGTGATGTGACGTATTCCACAGGTTTGTCTATGTGATGTGACGTGTTCCACTGGGTTGTCTATGTGATGTGACGTGTTCCACGGGGTTGTCGACGTGATGTGACGTGTTCCACGGGGTTGTCGACGTGATGTGACGTGTTCCACGGGGTTGTCTATGTGATGTGATGTGTTCCACTGGGTTGTCTGTGATGTGACGTGTTCCACTGGGTTGTCTATGTGATGTGACGTGTTCCACGGGGTTGTCCATGTGATGTGACGTGTTCCACGGGGTTGTCCATGTGATGTGACGTGTTCCACGGGGTTGTCCATGTGATGTGACGTGTTCCACGGGGTTGTCCATGTGATGTGACGTGTTCCACGGGGTTGTCCATGTGATGTGACGTGTTCCACGGGGTTGTCCATGTGATGTGACGTGTTCCACGGGGTTGTCCATGTGATGTGACGTGTTCCACGGGGTTGTCCATGTGATGTGACGTGTTCCACGGGGTTGTCGACGTGATGTGACGTGTTCCACGGGGTTGTCGACGTGATGTGACGTGTTGCACGGGGTTGTCTATGTGATGTGACGTGTTCCACGGCGTTGTCGACGTGATGTGACGTGTTCCACGGGGTTGTCCATGTGATGTGACGTGTTCCACGGGGTTGTCCATGTGATGTGACGTGTTCCACGGGGTTGTCCATGTGATGTGACGTGTTCCATGGGGTTGTCGATGTGATGTGACGTGTTCCACAGGGTTGTCTATGTGATGTGACGTGTTACAGGGTTGTTTGTGTGATGTGACGTATTCCACAGGTTTGTCTATGTGATGTGACGTGTTCCACACGGTTGTCTATGTGATGTGACGTGTTGCACGAGGTTGTCTATGTGATGTGACGTGTTCCACTGGGTTGTCTGTGATGTGACGTGTTCCACTGGGTTGTCTATGTGATGTGACGTGTTCCACGGGGTTGTCGACGTGATGTGACGTGTTCCACGGGGTTGTCGACGTGATGTGACGTGTTCCACGGGGTTGTCTATGTGATGTGACGTGTTCCACTGGGTTGTCTGTGATGTGACGTGTTCCACTGGGTTGTCTATGTGATGTGACGTGTTCCACGGGGTTGTCCATGTGATGTGACGTGTTCCACGGGGTTGTCCATGTGATGTGACGTGTTCCACGCGGTTGTCCATGTGATGTGACGTGTTCCACGGGGTTGTCCATGTGATGTGACGTGTTCCACGGGGTTGTCCATGTGATGTGACGTGTTCCACGGGGTTGTCCATGTGATGTGACGTGTTCCACGGGGTTGTCCATGTGATGTGACGTGTTCCACGGGGTTGTCCATGTGATGTGACGTGTTCCACGGGGTTGTCGACGTGATGTGACGTGTTCCACCGGGTTGTTGACGTGATGTGACGTGTTCCACAGGGTTGTCGATGTGATGTGACGTGTTCCACCGGGTTGTCGACGTGATGTGACGTGTTCCACGGGGTTGTCTATGTGATGTGACGTGTTGCACGGGGTTGTCGACGTGATGTGACGTGTTGCACGGGGTTGTCTATGTGATGTGACGTGTTCCACGGCGTTGTCGACGTGATGTGACGTGTTGCACGGGGTTGTCTATGTGATGTGACGTGTTCCACGGCGTTGTCGACGTGATGTGACGTGTTCCACGGAGTGTTGAGATTGTGGTATGATGTTTAATGGTGATGGAGATTTGTGTTGTTATTTATTATATTACCTCCACCAGTGAAGGTGGACAGAGGTTATGTTTTTACCTCTGTTGGGTCGCCGAAATCGGTGACCCTTATTGTCAGTAATTCTGTGTGTTTGTTTGGATGTTTGTTCGTTTTTCATCAGCATAATTGGTAGTAAACGTGGGCCGATTTTGACCATACTCGGGTGGTTGGTACATCTTATGACCTCGTGCTTTGGAAATTGTGATGGTTGGTAGGGACGCTTTGGTTCCCTAGCAACAACCGAAAAACCTTCAAAATCGTTCCCGTTCATGCCCTCGCGACCAGGTGAGTGCATCGATACGAATGAAACTTTGCAGGTTCATGGTACTCAATGAGTACTACGACTTTGCCTTAGTCTTTGTTTTGACCAAAGACATATTGACTGATTTCGCTTAGCTCAGGGGTCAAAGGTCAATTGGTGCAAAAATCGATAATATGCGAGAGCTCGAGGTGCCTTGCGCCAAATGCTACTCCTAGGGTTATGGCTGGATGGTCCTGAAAATTCACACTAATCGTCTGGAATACATTGTGCACAAACGATCGAGCCGGATTTTCGATTTAGATCTTTGTTCACCTACAGCACCCCCTCGAACTTTGGGGATTTCCGATTTGAAGCCGCATTTTCGGTACTTTTCATTCAAATGGATACCGAGTAGTTATCAGTAGATGGAACTGGATGAGATTTGATATGCATAATCTTAAGGTGATTCCCTATCTGCTATATGGCATCCATTTTGCTCTATATCTTATAGTTTCCATGCTCGGCGACCCATCGCCGCCTTCCAGCTTGTCTGTCTGTCTGTCTGTCTGTCTCTCTGTCTGTGAGCAGGATATCTGAAATAGTTACCAACTGATTTGGCCAATTTGGTGGACAGGTTGTGGGTGTGACGAGGACGAATTGATTTGATTTTGATGAAGATCCAGATTGGTATCGGGATGTGAGAATTTTTAAAGTAATTTTTCACCATTGAATGAAAGGACGAAAAATGATAAATAGCATGATGCTGTATATCAAAAAGTTACAAATGGATTCGGACGAAAATTAGCAGACAGGTTGAGCGTCCGCCAAGGACGAATTCATTTGATTTTGGTGAAGATCCGGAGCAGGATTCGAGAATTTTCAGCTTCTTTTTCCAGCTTTATGACCCATTTTAGATAACAATCCTTATCTCGCGCACATGATATACTTTGGCACTCCGAACATTACCGTTTCCTGGAGTTTCTGTGCACGTGCACCAAGCATTCTGGCATGGAATACATCATCTTGAAAGTCACTTATTGAGAGATTGATCCCAAAACAACATTATATAGCATGATATTTCAAAAAATTGTCGACGAGTTGTGCCAAAAACTTGGTCGATGAGTTGGGTATGTGACAAGAACAAGCCAATTCGATTTTGGTTCAGGTCTGGATGCAGATCCAGCCCATCAGTGGGATACAAAATGTAAACTGTTCAGCCTGGCAGAGGCATGCACTCGACTGAGGACCGTTGTAGTTACTTCTCCTTTGGAAGGTTGTGCTCTGCAATTAAGCTTATATGTTATCAAATGTATGGCGAGAAATTTGACATGACATTGCCCTTTTGTTAAAAAAACAACAACAATGAAACGTTTTTATTGGGGTTTTCATTGTTCTCGATCTGCAACTTGGTTCTTTGTTATGAGCGAGAAAGGAAGGAAGGAAGGAAAGAGGAGGAGTGGTGAGATCGTCGGTCCGCACATGATGCATGAAACGTGCGTACAGTGTTCACATAATAATTACTTTTGAAAAACACAAATAAAACAACGGCCGAAGAATGCCCCTGGTGTCGAATTGTCGATCGAGATGGTAATATCTGAATTTCAAGATGACATTTTCTTTTGGTGCCCATATGCATGTACTGTATGTACTGCGACGATCACGCATACAGTGCCCCTTCAGCGTACGAACAACGCAAACACGCACCGCGTGCATTCTGCACCTGGCGATGCATGGGCAATGCAACCCTACCTCGAGCGAGCACCTTCTCCTGCTACAAAAAGCCTCAACACGGGTAACTGTTTTGACCAAAGCTATTTCGTAATGTACGACGAATGTCAATGACCTTTGTTTTAATGTCGGGGTTGTCGAATAGCATGACTTTGTTTATTATCTTGGTATACCTATTTCACTCTGATTGGTTGGTTGCTGATTGTAGCTATTCTGTCTGTCTGTTGTCCCTTTGTTTTGTTTTTGTTTTGTGCATTGCATTCTTAAAAAGCCTTTATTCGCTCTCGAGTATGATATCTGAGCGGTCGTCGAGGCAGGCTGTTCCAAAGCATTCTGGCTGGCGCACAATTTCAGCACCCTGGTTAGTTCCCCTCTTGCCAAGGATCTGGGGAATCGATGATGTATGTGCGCTTTGTTGTTGTCACTCTTGTGTCTCGACATTTGCTGAAATCCATTTGAATGTTACAATTTACCTTTGTGCAATGATTTGGTGTTCACATTTTCGATATTGAAGATGGATGGAGTAGTTTTGACTCTTCAAATTGTTTTGTTTGGACGTTTGTGGTGTGAATACTGATACAGCACTCGTTTTGTCGAATAACAACCACTGGGTTTGACGAGTTGTGCTTAGTTGTGCTTTCTGCAACTTTTCAGTTGTTGACTTATCATGATTTTATGAGTAAGGCATTTTCGTTTCGTTCTCAAGCGATTACCGGTAGATGTTGGGGATGGGTCACGAGGGGCATTGGACAAGCATCACATCCATTTAAATTGGCTATGGATGTATCCTGTCGGCCACACACTGGCCAGATGGTTTCTGATCAAGTTTTCCTGCAAAGGAATGATGTACAGGGAGAGGCCATCTCAATACAACTCAAAATTAGTGTCTTGTTTAACACCCACTTCCCCCCCCCCCTCCAATCTTAATCCCGGCTCCCCCCACCTGACCTATGTCCCTCCGATGCCTCATTTCCTCATCTCGACTTCTCTTTGCTACAACAATTCAATTCCACCCTCCTTTCCATTTTGCATAATTCATGCAATTGCGACTGCATTCGTGGCTTGCACTTCCAGAAGATATAGCACAATTGGAGACCCAAAGGAAGTTTCGAAAATATGATATTGATAATAATGATGAGGGTAGATATAGTGGGGAAACTTAGCTAAATATAGCACAACAATTGTGCATTTCGTGAGGAAAGCACCAAATTTGGCACACTAGTAGCCTATCATATTATGAACAGATTTGGATATTGGGCCATCTCAAATTCAGCCGCTGATGGCTGTGGCAGCCATTTTCCACTGCCATCAAAAATTTTGAGATGGCCCAATATCCAAATCTGTTCATAATATGTTAGGCTACTAGTGTGCCAAATTTGGTGCTTTCCTAACAAAATGCACAATTGTTGTGCTATATTCAGCTAAGTTGCCCCACTTCGTTTGGGCAATTTGGATATTGGGCCATCTCAAATTCAGCCTATGATGGCTGTGGCAGCCATTTTCCACTGCCATCAAAAATTTTGAGATGGCCCAATATCCAAATCTGTTCATAATATGTTAGGCTACTCGTGTACCAAATTTGGTGCTTTCCTCACAAAATGCACAATTGTTATGCTAAGTTGCCCCACTAATATTCTATTTATGAATGTTAGTTCCAATATTTTTAAAAGGGCATACTAGGTTAAATTTTCTAATGGTCAAATTAAATTACTAGGTCAAGAGTTTGGATTTTGGCTTCTTCCACCATGGATGTATCTTTCTATTCCATTGAACTACCCCCAAAGCTCAGAATTCAGATTCTGGATTTGCAACTGAGCACTCTGTCAGCTGACATCAATAACATCCCTTCATAGATTGCGAGCAAATGCATTTCGGATGTACCTTACTCTGTTGCAGAGAGTTAGTTTTGCCGAAGCAGTTTCTTGGCCAGGGGTCATGCTGGGTGGTTTGCCATCCCTCTCCCAGCAGTAGTTAGGGTAGGAATTTCGAATTTTTTTTCATGGTTCCGCCAATAATTCGCCCACTCTTCACGAAAGACACCATGGGATCTTTAAAGTACACCAACTAATTCCGGCAGATGAGGTGCCAATTTTAATGTCCATTCGAGGGACAACGTACACAATGATGAATCACCCTGCCTGGGAAACACCGGAATGACAGTTTATAGTTGGTTTGGGATTTGAACCCTGGTTAGACAGCTTAGAGGTGAGTGTGCGTTCATCCTCGGCTTTACCGTCAACCACGGTGAATGCATAGTTGGGAATCAATTCTGAATCCATCCTGCTTGTTACATCATCATTATCAACTGCGGTTGTGTTTGTCATTACTTAGGGACTGCTGCAGTGCCCCTACACATTGAGCTTGGTATTAATTTATTCAGGATGCTAGCAATAACTTGTTTCCTCTATGCTGAAGACACCATTGGGGTGTTTTACATCTACCGGTCAATACTAGCACATGGGATACCGAGCTTAACATCCATCGGAGGGAAGGTGTACTTTGTGATGCAACACCTTGCTGATGAAGCACCAATGAGGAAGTTTTGTAACTGGATCGACATTCACACCCAGGCTAGACAGCTTGGCCTCGAGTGCACATATCTCTAGAGTCTTGGCTATCCTACCAACTCTCCTCCAGAGGGTGTTCGGTGGGGGGGGGGGGACTGAACACACTAAACAGCACCCTGAATGGTTGCAAAAAAATAAAAAAAGTACTGGTTACAATTCCTTTAGAAAATGAGCAAGATAGTTCCTTTTATGGAATTATCTTCCTCTGGAAAAAATTGTCGCAGTAGGGACAAATGGCATTAAAGAGGACAGGGATCTTGATCGGAAAGATAGGTAGCTTGGGACTGGTTTATGTTGTCTGTGGGTGTCCTGTCGCACTTTGTTTGCAGATGTTCGTGGGTATCGATTTTTTTTTTTTTTTCCATAAAATCCTTTGATCACTATTTGAACGGTGAAAGGGTCTTGTGGCTAAATTTCACCTGCCACTCATCTGAGAATGAAGCTCTGCACCTATTTCAGGATGTGTCCATACTTTAATTCAACTTCGACAGGGGGGAGGGGGAGATATCTCACCGGAGAAGATCTTGTTAAAACTCAAAAAAATCACTTCTCACAAGGAAAGTCGATCACAGTTAGATCATCAATGCCTGGCTGCAATCTGTAAGGAGCATTCATTTTGTCTTCTGTTTGTTTGTTTTTTTTAATGGTAGGAAAGGAAATGTGAACACTGGAGCGATTTTAAGATCAAAGCCTTGTACGGATGCAGATGATAGGGCGGGGAGGTCTTAAACAGACTAATTGAGAAGGGGAGGGCAAAGGCCGCAAGTATTGACTAGCCACAAGCCTTTCACCGGCACTTTCAAGGCGAGGCTATTTAGCATGCTGAGTGTGTGCGTGGTTGCACACGCACGCGCAAACGGCCCGCTGCTCTATGCGCCTGCTCAGAGCATCATCCATGACATCATCCCACCGGTAAGCAGAGAAGATGGAGGCGAGGCGGCATGCTGCCTCACACCTGCTCAGGAGTTGCTGTGATAACTGAGTCCGGCTCAAGGCTGAGACTCTCGGAAACTCAGGAGCAAGGTCCAGGCCTCCCAGAAGCCAGGGGCTTTGGGTCAGATGCAGGAATGGCCTCGAAGCTCATAAAGAGAAGGGCGGGACCGCCGCAACAAGGGATAAGTGCTTATTAGAGATTCTGCAAAACATTTCCTCTGCCGGCTGACTACTGGGAGCCAGCCAAGTCTCCTGCTTTTCCAGACAGATATGAACCGCCTCATCTGCAAGAAGATGTGCTCGTGTACGCCCCAGGTCCCTATGCATTGTGTGCAAACCCGATAACGGGTGGTCTGACAGCTCTGGGTGCTGGCATTGTGTTTGCTTTTCTTCATGATTTGTTTTTCAATTTTAGTTCTCATTGTTGTGGTTGATATTGATTGTAAGGGAAAGGGACTTGAATGCCGGCAATTTTGTGCTGTTTGACATGACTCGAGGGTACCGGTGTGTGGAATGGATGTGTGAATTCTGTTGTGGATACTCAATAATGCTGCAAGTTGTAGCGTGCAAGGTACGTGAAAGCACTCCCAGTTTTTCTGCTTCGTTGATGTGCATTTTTCTGGATTACACTTTGTAAAACTTTCCTGGGAAGGTTAACTGGACATATGTGATACGAGTTCAGCTCGGTTGTTGCACATAAGGGATGTAGGAAACGATGCAGGCTGTGTAAATGCGAGGTAAGAGAGCTTTTTTTTGTTGTTTTTGCATTTCTTTATTGATTATAATGCAACACTACTCGTGTGATTTTTTTTTTAAACAGATAAGGCCCAGGAGGAACAGGAGATCGTGGAGGGTGGCCAGGATACCCGTAGTAACAATGGCATGACAAAACTTTCTGCAGGAAAGCGGAGCCCGAATGCAGGAACTTCCAGGAAACAAAGTGGTACACGAACCTCTGCAGGTAGGCTTGGTTGAGTATGGGAAGTTCTGATTGCAATATAAAATAGCACTTTTGATGCTGCTTTTACATTCTGTGTTGTTTGCGTTGTTTGTTTAACTGGTACACCCACTCCCGATGGGAGTGGCAGGGAGGGTAATGTTATTATCCTCTCTGGGGTATGTAGATTACAGTAGATCTAGGCTCAGGTCCGTTGGTCTGTGGGGTACGCGATGAGCATATAATGCCTCAAGAACGTTGGGTTTTCCTCCCTTTCAGTTTGGTATTAAACAGTAGTAGCTACTGCTTAAAGAGGTCATCGTACGTGTTTGTGGTTTATAAGTTTTTTTTTTTTAACTTCTATAGGGCTGCCCCACAAAACACCATGATAAGCTATTTATACACATTAACATGGCATTTGTCCAAGGATGAAAAACCCCTAGTGGAGAGGTAATATTATTCGTATTAATATTATTATTGTTTATTATTGTTTGTTTTAGTTTGAACCTCCACTTAAAATGAATGAAATGAAACATTTTGAAATTTTGAATTGTTCTCAGATTTCAACATCACCGTAATGTTTATTGTTTAGCTGTTTAAACTCTGTGTCGGATTTTCATCAGTCAGAATGATTAGTTACATTACTTGTCTGCACATGTGCTACTTCAATTGATAACACTTCATTATAGGTATATATCCGACATTTGAATTGCTATTGAAATTGATACAAGTGACATCACCTACGTCATCATCCTTTCCCGCTTATCTTTAGTAATAAATGGCAGAGTGTGTCAATGTGTACGTCTCCTCCATAACACCAAAAACCATGAAACCTCGCAGCCTGAAACTTTGCATGCATACAAGGAAAACTCGAAGGAAGTGCATTAGTGAAAATTGGGTGTTTGGGTTAATTAAAACACCCCTTTTGAAGATAATTGATGTCCTTATTTAATTATATCCTTTACAAGGTGCTTCCTTGGCCGCCTCACTCTTTGGGGTCCAAAGGCATCTCCGAGGTAACGTCGCTGTGGTCTGAAACAGCCATGTTTTTTGGCCTGCTCAACCATGCCTTGACATGGAACAGGCTGCAATGATTTCTTCACGATAAAGTTTTTGTTTTTTTCTTTACCTTCCTCACTCATATTATCGAATGCCTGTTCATCGTAGCTATGAATCACTGGGTACATCACAATACTTATAAACACCCGGAGACATCGGCGTTGGTGGCTTTTTCATTTTCACACCAGCCATAACCTTGAGAATCTCTTATAAGCAGAATTACAAAATTTAAGCTCCAGAATCGAACATACAAGCCGTTCCAACTCCTAAAAAAGTGTTAATTTGCCCAATTCGGACATATTTGACATTTTGGGCATCTCCGGAATTTGGGAGGTGTATGCTTAATATGATTGTTCGGAGATTGCTAATCACGTGCCAAATGAGCCGTTTCTTATGAGTGAGCTGTTTCATTGGACTGCTTAAGCCACTTGGCAAGCACTCTACAATATTCACCCTGTCACTGAATACTGCAAGTCGATCGACTTGAACAAAGTTCAGGGGTCACTCGCATGCGTTCTTGGCCACGTGTTGTTTTGCGGTGCAACAGGGAGTGGCTGATTCATTGAGAATGTGAAATTTTATTTTCCACGACTCTTCCCCTTTTTTGTACGATCTTCCATTATACGAGCCATCACTTCGGCATTGATAAATAAAAAATAAATCCTATCCCACCCCTCTCTCTCTCCATCCCAACCCTACCACCCCCCCCCTCTCCCACACCTTTCCTTCTTTCCAACCCTGACTTCTCCCTCTCTCTCCAACCCCTCCCCTCTCTGCCATTTCCTCTTCCCTCCCTCTATCTCTCTCCCACCCCTCCCCCTGCTCCCCAACCTTCTCTCTCGGTTGTGGGGACTAGCATGCACGAATCATATTTGGAGTCAAAGATCGCTGCATGTACGAGTGTGCATGCATCCAGTCTGACCTTTGAAAGGAAGAAAGCATGTGTTTTAAATGTTCACATCCCAGGTCTCAATGTGTGTGTGTGTGTGTGTGTGTGTGTGTGTGTGTGTGTGTGTGTGTGTGTGTGTGTGTGTGTGTGTGTGTGTGTGTGTGTGTGTGTGTGTGTGTGTGTGTGTGTGTGTGTGTGTGTGTGAGAGAGATTTATCTTGTGACAGACATGAGCACTTCTTTTGCAGCGAAAGATGGAGCCGGTGCACTTGACGAAGATGACTTTATTCGAGCATTCGAGGATGTGTCTCCTGTGCACGTAAGGTCAAATGTCACAACTCTCAGAATCTCCCAACTTATTCTGTGCTGTGTCGTTTTGTCTAATGATACTATTTCAAATTTAAAGGTTTTGTGCCCTCTTATGAAGTACATGGCTTTTCTTTTTTGTTAATTATTTTTCTTTCATGCAGTGCCATGGCTCTTGGAAGGGCTTGTACATGTTACATGGAGGACAAGGGCACTGGAGATGTTAATGTCTCCAATACCTTTGTCTTCTGTGTAAAAGAAGGACAATATAGAATGAGAATGCAATGAAGATCAACATGTTATAATGGATTCAAACCTTGGATCCTCACATCACTGAAAGTCCCTGTTGTGTCCATGTTGTTTACCCTGTGTACCCTTCCACAGATATCCTCATGTCTCTGTTCCACACTGTTTTTCCTTCCCGCTCCTGTCCCTCCTGCTCCCCTTGTTGTACGTTCTGTGTGTTAGCTCTCATACGAGCCTCGACAGTGTATACAAAATAAAATAAAATAAAGTAGTTGCCCACAACACACACTGGGCTGTCATCATATTTGTACTGGAATCATGAAATCCTAATTTAGGCATTTCATTTTGGTAGAGGGGATTGGATGTGATTGGGGGGTGGTGGGGAGGGTGGGGGGTAAAGCTAAGCCTGGTAGTGGCTGAGCAGTTAGGGTGGCTGGCTTGGGATCTCAAAGTCCTGAGTTTGAGCCCCTGTTGGCTGTTGAATTAACACTAGGTGGGGTTGAATCAGCCTGTCATCTTTTTGAGGATGGTGAAATGAGTACCAGTGTACTGGTAATAGGGGCGTTTCATCAGCAGCACAGCCACGCCCTCAGCCAATTATGCTAACCTGCAGCCTTGTGCTACATACGAAGGAGGAGGACGATATTGAGACCATACTCTGTGCAGAGCATTGGTGCTGCTTAAGCAGTCTCCTTGGCTGTTGGGCACAATCCTGGACGGGTCGCCTCTCCGACGCAGTATACCAGCATGCTGGCACTCATTTTGCTGACCTTGGAAGGATGACAGGCCGAGCTCACCCCACCTGGTATTAATTCAACAGCTGAGCAGGATTTGAACTCAGGACCCTAGGATCTAAACCCGCCACCCTAACCATTAAGCCAACACCAGGCATAGGAGGAGAGGGCAAAGCTGAAAATTATTTATCTCCTCACTTAATATTTTTTGGCAGGTCCATTCAGCAAAGGAGCTTGAGGATGTGATGAATAAAATACGAGATGTTCTATCTGATGAAAAGCAAGACTGGGAACAAAGAGTTGCTGCGGTAAGTGATGCGATGTGCTCGTTGCATACAATAAGCCATCTCATGTGGGCAAGTACTGTAGCAGTAGTGTACTTTGAGAAAAGCTAAAGGGGTTGTAGGAGGAAGGGAGAGGAATTGGTAGAGAGGTTGGGAGGAAGAATTAGGAGTTGGGGCAAAAAAGGTGAGGAGCATACATAAATGTCATTTACAAAAGACTGTAGTGGTGGGGAAGGAGAAATATACCACATGTTTTGGTGTACAAGTTGATACTTTCTGTCCTGCAATTCAGGCCTTGACTTGTACTCAGAATCGACTTATCTATTTAGTTTAAGACCTTGAATTGCATAAATGAATTTTTTTTTACAAAGTGTTATATTTTCTGAAATAAATTGTATAATTGTGAATTTAAAACACACCAGTTTCTGGTTAATATCATGGATGCATTCTTAGAAAGTGTGATGTTTCACAAAATGACGTTAAGCAGAGGAGATATTCCCATGGACTTAGTGTTTTGGTACAGCACATTTTCGGTCACGTTAACATAACTTAACCTCGCACAACTTCACATTTTAGAGGAAAATATTAAACAAATCACTAAAGAACGCAAAGTAAATACACAAATGGACAAATAAATGAACAGCTACAGGGGAACTCACCAAAACGTAGGGTTGACCTTCATGTCTTGGACTGATTGCTTGAATAATTTGTGGGCTTGGAAGGCAAAGGGTTGATCAGCCCAGAGTGATATGGCACTCCCCTCTCCCTAATCATGCCTTTTGGGTGAGTCATACGATCAATCTGGAATTGAGAAATCTCCGATTGAGCTATCAGATAGGCCGCGGCAAATCCGGAGTGGAGAAGTCGTCACCGAGGTGCTGTGGAATGGTGTGATCAGAGTGCCGGGGAAATGGGAATACAGTATTTGTACGAAAACAAATCTTGTTTTAAGAAAACCAAGAAGGCTAATCATGGCTGCAAAGCTAGGTGAACAAACATTGAGTACTTGTATTACAATGTGTGAGGTGTTCATTTTTTATTTTTTTTTTTTATGAAGGAGTTAAGTGAACTGCGATAAAATGTAATGTGCTATGAACCAGTGCAGATCATGATGATTCTGTAGCTCATTGTAAATACTGTACCTTTATATGATAACTAACATGTTGAAAAACTATTTACATTCCTCATCTATCTGAAAGGTCTTCCCACAAAGTAATTCAAATCATGTGCATAAAACTTTTTAATATTCATGACTGGATACTGTAGGCAGCATTGCATCATGAGGGTCAGGGAAGAATTGACACCTATTTTGTTCTGGCTGACAGTTTTGCTGACTACCGTAGTTGATTTTGCTTCTTTTTATACTCCAATTTGACTTATCGATGGATGAAGGAAAGAAAAATGGGAAAATTAGCCAATTAGACTTGTACTCCACATTGAATTATAGCCCGAAATATACAGTAATAGTAACTTGAAGCACACAATAACTTTTGAGTTGTTTAGATTACATTAGCTGTGCTGAAATGATGACATCCAGGAAAACACAATAATTATATCAGGTGTTGTTATTATGGGATGGAACATAAAAACATCAATTTTAGGATATTCTTTTTGTCTGATCAGAAACTTTATATGAAGCTTTTAGGAATACCAAGTAATTTGTTCATCCTCTTTACATTCTGAACAAAGATGCAGTCTTCATGCAGCTATGAATATCATTGCTTCATCTTAAAAATATGACCGCAGGTCCTGAAGCTCACCGAGATCAAAGCCCTGTCACACCTTGACGTTTTAGCCAGCGTATGCCAACATTTAAAAAATTTGTCTAAAACGCTGGCGTACGTCGAATACGTTATGGGTAAGTTTGGTATACGTTAAGTGCACGCCGGCATACATCGTAGTACGCCGAGCTCGTTGACAAATTTTAAGCATGCTCAAAAATTTTCGACGTATGCCAGCATATGACTCGCACGTTCCGCAGACGCGGAACCACGTGTGACTTCTTTAAGGTCACACTGAGGTGAACAGAGCTGCTATCCACCAGGAGCGACTCCTTGAGGAATATCTGCTGATGAGAGATTCCGATGAGAATCGTTCTACAGAGTAACCATGAAAAATATGCGTTTGCCTCATAACGTCACCAAATGACGTCATAATGTCTCAAGCTTGACATATCTAGAAAGCACTCATTGAGGTGTTCAATTTGAGGTACTACACGATATGGTTCCTAAAACTTGAAAATTTGACCTTGGGGTCAAATATGTTTGACCTTTGGCGCTAACCATGAAGGTCAAGGCTAATCGCCACCAAAAATTAATCAGCTGAGCGCCAGACCATGAACTATATTCCCGTGAAGTTTGAAGACTATCCGATCAAAATTACTCAAAAAACAAGGGTTTCGTCGACTCCCCTGATTTGCGACAAAGTGACCTTGACCTTTGACCTTGACCTTCAAAATTTTGTGCACTGAAAGGGACCTCTATAGGCCTCTGATATGCGAAGTTACAAAAATTTCCGATGATAACTGTGCTCTGCAGAATTTTTTATACGTGATTACAGACAAACAAAAAAAACAAAAAAAAACATACAAGCTGACTAAAATATCTTGCAAAAACTTCGTTTTGGCAAGATAAAAACATCAATAGTTCAGCGTAGAAAAACATTTAAAAAAATGCCGAAGAAAACTTCAAAGAATGCTGCGAAGAAGTCTCCTGGCCATGGCCATAGACGCGGACGCAAGGAGGATCCATTATCACCCACACCCTCCCCATCACGCTCACCTACTACTACTACTGACACGCTCACCTATTACTACTACTACTACTGATACTACTGACATGGACATCTGCTCAACATGGAGTCTGAAACACTGACGGGTTCCCCCTGTGAATCCCATTTTTATATACCAATTCCCCTAAACGCTGCCTATACGCCATTATACGGTAGCTGTAAGTTCGAAACACGTTTTGTGGTCGTCCGGAAGACGTCATTCAAATACGTTAATATGCGTTGAAGATACATCACACATAGGTTCAAAGCACGTTACTCGTAGGTTAGAAATAAGTTTCGGGTACGCTAAACATTACCTCGACGTGTTTCAACTTATGAGTAACTTGCAAGTAACGTGTGTCGACGTGTGTCAATGATCGCATAACGTGCCTACAACTTATGGCCAGTGTATGCGGAACGTGTGAGTCATACGCCGAGCATGTCGGAAAATTTTGAGCATGCTTAAAATTTGTCAACAAGCTCGGCGTACTACGACGTATGCCAGCGTGCTTCAGCATACTCTTAACGTATACAAAACTTACCCATAACGTATTCGACGTGTGCCAGTGTTTTAGACAAACTTTTCATACGTCAGCATACGCTGGCTAAATCGTCAAGGTGTGACAGGACCTTGACACTTCGATTTCTAGTGCGGTTATGATTTAAATCGTTGAGCGGCAGCCTACTAATAGGCTACGCCACGTGATCGTCGGCGATATGCTGCAGCGCGCTATGCATAAGTTAGACTATCATTGGCCATAGGTTGTGAACGCCGACAACATGCTAAGCATTCGTTGGTATAAGTTATCTATAAGTTATCGAAACGTTCTGTGTACGTTACTAATACGTTATGCATACGTCCAACTCGTTATGAATACGCCCAAAACTTAAAAAAAACATCAATAGTTCAGCGTACGCCAGCATTTTACATACATTTTGATATGTTGCCATACGCTGGCTAAAACGTCAAGGTGTGACGGGGCCCTCAGGAGCAACAGTCACTCAAACCTCCCGCAGATCCCCATATATCCTGAATTTTTTTTTCCCGTGAATAAACTTTGGTACACCACGGATGATGAAGGTTGTGGTCAAGTTTCATCGAAATTGTGTGTGTGTAGTTTCGGAGAAAAGAGCAAATACCTATTTTTGTGGGGGTTCAATACCCCCCCCCCCTCCTGTAGATCCCCTTCAGGAGCGCAGATTTTGATGCGACCAATACATCTTTGTTCGGCATCAGATATGAAGCTTGTGGCCAAGTTTCATCAAAATTGTGTGTTTGGTTCAAGCAATAATAACTGAAGTGTTTACAGACTCACTGACTCACCTATGGACGCAGCTCGATCACATAAGATCACCGGATTATAGTCCAGGTGAGCTAAAAATGAAATTGCTTTTATCACTGGAAGTTGTCTGTGGAATGCTGTTTAGCATTTTATTGGTTCTCCAAAACAATGGATTGGTAGCTATACAGTGTTATGGATGGCAGCTCTAGATCTCACTTGTTTTTTTAAAAAGACAAATGTTCTACATACCAGTATTTTGATGGTATTGTATCTTTGCTTGAGGAAAACTATTGTGAAGCATAAAAAAGCACATCTGTATTTCGAGAAGAATGCTCAGGCTTTGGCGTGGAAGGATAGTTCTGTTAACCTTGCTCAGGGTTTGTACGGGTCATACAAATCCTGGAATGTCATGGAATTTAACACAACACTTTTCCAGGCCTGGAAAGTCATGGAATTTCACTTGTGGTCATTGAAAATCCTGGAAATTGAGAGCAAGTGTGTTTTCTGTTATTTTTCAGAATAAAACAAATGAGAAACAAATGAGGTGTGTTCCCGAGAATGGTGCGTAAGTCTTTTGTTCTATACTCGGAACGCAATTTCCCATTCACACGTCGCGAAACTGCAGCTCAGTACAGCTCAACCAATGTTCTCGCACAGAACAACACCAGCCATTTATCTTGCAGTAAAGCTATCTGTCTCTCTTCAGTTTTGATATCTGGCCTGCTTCTGTGTTTTTGTTTACCTCCGGCACTGAAGGTGAAGGAGGTTATGTGTTCACCCCTTTCTGTCTGTTTGTCTGTCTGTGTGCAGATTATCTCAAAAAGTTGTGGACGAATTCAGATGAAATTTGGTGGGCAGGTTGGATGTGGGACGAGAAAGAATTGATTTTATTTTGGTGAAAATCCGGATATGAGAATTTTTAAAGTGATTCTTCACCATTGAGAGATAAGGCCAAAAATGATATCTAGCACGCTATCACAAAAAGTTGTGGATGGATTCAGATGAAACTTGGTGGACAGTTTGGGTGTGTGACCACGACAGATTCGTTCTATTTTGGTGAAGATCCGGATCTGGATATGAGAATTATTTAATTTTTGAAGTGACTCTTCACCATTGATAGGGCCAAAAATGATATATAACGTGATATTTCAAAAATGTATTGGGCCCGATATGTTCTCGTGAATCAGGCATTATGTGGCGAAGATATTCACTCTAACGAGTGCCCTTCGAGTTGTTTTTTTTTGTATGCAATGTTGAGGCTCTTGTAAGAGCTAATACACAGAACGTACAACAACGGTAGCAGGAGACAGAAGGAGCAGGAGAGGGAAGGACAAAACAGTGGGGAACAGAGACATTAGTCCAGGCTGATAAACTGTTGGGAAGATGCCTGTTTTGTTTCTTAGAGGCCTTCAGTATCCAGCCCACCACATTGTCATGTTAACAGTTACCAAATCCTTTGTTCAACTGAAGCAGGATTGTGGTTGACTTTAAATCCTTGATAATTTGCATAATCTTCCTGGTGTGTTTTGAGATGGAGGGGGGGGGGGTGAGTAAAATATGCCTGTGTGGGGCCATAAAAAATCGGTGAAGGGTCATTAAAAAGTCGTGAATTTCAGATACCCAAAAGGGTATGAAACCTGTTGCTCATCTCAGAGCTGCATGGTCCTGAGACACATCTGCAATTGCGTTTAATCTGGCTAAACACGCTATCTAATGCAGTACCGAATGGGCCATTGCATGATAGTGTTCCATCCATCAGAGGGATTATCTATACTGCTTGCACTTTCATGCCAAAATTGAAGGTCCCACTGTAACTTTAAATAACGTTAGCCTTTGTGTGCTGATACTGTGGTTAAACCTCAGGCTATACACATTCTCCTGAGCCTCAACACTTTGAGCTCGTATCTCAATATCTCACTAATATCTTTCTTTCTAGACTCAACTGATATGACTCCACTCCAACGGCTCATATCTCAAACTGTGCGTGCGTGCATCACCCCGGTAGGGTGATTTGCCACGAAATGAGGAGCTACTTAATTTCAATTTTATTTCATATTTTGAACACAGTAAAACATGAATCGGCTTGTTGCCACTTCCAAAAACGTGCAGGTTCGCGGAACTGTACTTTAATTTGGTTCATTTGTATGGTGCCTCGTCCCGCCCATACGTGTGCGCAGTAAATTGCATTAAAGCAATTGTTTCAGTCTGTCGATCTGGCAGTCAAACAAAATTGAAAATCCTTCCAAACAGGAAACTTACTTCTTTTTAGGGATGTCATAAAGGACCCAAACAACAGGCACGCAGAACTAATTTGACGTGTTAAATAAAGTGGTGGGGAAGATTGTGTATCCCAAGTGCATCAACGGTGGTAAACTTCCAATTCAATGTTCGTTTGCTTTCTACAGCCTTGAAATTTTTTTTTTTCAGTTCATTTGTATATTTTGAACACTAGAACACAAGTCACCTTGCTTGCACTCTCAAAAAGCCTCAGTTTAGCATTACCTTGGCAAAATCGTACACCATCTTGACCAATAAATTGTGCCAATCATGCTCTCATGGTGGGGGAACATTGCTATTGAGACAAAATAGTGGTGCCCAGCAATGCAATGCCTGAGATAACTTCGTCCAAAAATTCTGTCTTTAGTGCATCTTTTTCTCCAAACTAATTCTTTATAATACTGCATGAGATTTTAACTTTTTTTTTCAGCTGCCAAAAGCTTCAGATCTTGGCTTAAAAAGGGAGGGGGTAAACCTTTCAATGTCCTTTTTCTCAAGACTTTGTGTAGTAACGTGTTCAACGAACTCTCATTGTTTTCTCTGATTGTGAAACTCCTTCCTCCAAGCTTCACATGCACGATCCAGTGATTATTTTGTCCAAAGTTATCCATTTTTGCATCCTCTCCAATGCACTTAGCTCCTTTTTCACATTAGCCAACAATATAGTTTTGCCTTTTTAGGTCATCTCTTCGAGCATGACCTATTAATATGGGTGTTGATGTCCGTCCGTTCACAATGAAGTTGAAGCGGGAGATCTGGTCATTAGTGATCCTGATAGAGGGTGATGAAACGTACACGATGGTATGATTTTCAAGGTCACCGAAGGTCAAGGTCAAGGTCACGAGGCCTTTGAAGTTGCGAAAATGACGATTTTCAAATTCTATCTCCTCCGCCATTTCTCAAGCGATCTTGAATTGGATTGTAGCATATGAATCTATGGGACAATATCTAAATTTGGTCAGACCGGATTTTCGATATTCGCTTTTGTTTTCGTGTCACGTGACTTCAAAGTTGGCAAAAAATGCAAAAATGACGATTTTCAAATTCTATCTCCTCCGCCATTTCTCAAGCGATCTTGAATTTGATTGTAGCATATGAATCTATGGGACAATTCTGTCTTTAGTGGGACAAATCTAAATTTAGTCGGGCCGGATTTTCGAATTTCGCTTTCGTTTTCGCGTCACGTGACTTCAAAGTTTGCAAAAACTGCCCTACGACTTCAGGAGGCTATATATTCTCTACTGGGCATGGTAAAAGTTAGTGAATGGTGTCATTGCATAGCAGCTGACCTTGTATATTTATACATTTTCCGCTGAAGGTGCAAAAGTTTCAAAACCCGAAATGTAAATGTTGGCATTTATTTTCAAAATATAATTTCGTGTGCACACGCCAAAATGCCGAGTCATCTTTAACCAAACTGCGCAGTTCGAGCTGCGCAGTAGTCTTCGGTCATAACTGATCATTGAGAACTTGTGGTATTATAGAGATGACCGTCACCCCCACACGGGGGTAATTTTTTAAACCAATATTTACATTTAACCCTTCATCAGTAATAGAATTTGCCACTTCAATTTCATGACCTCAAGTTCTGAAATATAACAGAAAAAATTTTTGAGCAAAATTATAGTTTTAAGGATAAAACTTTCTCTCAATATCAGCATTGCAGATCTATATCATTATACATACAAATCCATAAACACAGTACTGTACTTCCATAACACTACTATCGATTAAGAAATCATTGACCGATGCACCCAGAGCGGTGCTCTACGTAAAACAGCAAGTTACTGCATTTTCAGGTCACAGTGTCCTGAAAATGCAGAATATACATCAGCTCTATTTTTACAGGACTCATTTTAAAGTGGACAATATGGGAAATATGATCAATTGGTGCTTGCTCTGAAAGTTATGTATTGTGTGTGCATGAATGTGTGCGTGTGTGTGGGAAAACACATGTACAGTACCTGTCAAAAGTTTAAATACACCTCATTCAAGGGTTTTTCTTTATTTTTACTATTTTCTACATTGTAGAATAATAGTGAAGACATCAAAACTATGAAATAACACACATGGAATTATGTAGTAACCAAAAAAGTGTGAAACAAATCAAAGTGTATTTTATATTTTAGATTCTTCAAAGTAGCCACCCTTTGCCTTGATGACATCTTTGCACACTCTTGGCATTCTCTCAACCAGGTTCATGAGGTAGTCACCTGGAATCCTTTTCCATTAACAGGTGTGCCTTGTTAAAAGTTAACTTGTGGAATTTCTTTCCTTCTTAATGCGTTTGAGCCTATCAGTTGTGTTGTGACAAAGTCGGGTTGGTAAAAGACCATTATTTTGTCTGTACTGTAGTAGTCCATATTATGGTAAGACCAACTCAACTAAGCAAAGAGAAATGACAGTCCATCATTACTTTAAGACAGGAAGGTCAGTCAATCTGGAAAATTTCAAGAACTTTGAAAGTTTCTTCAAGTGCAGTCACAAAAACCATCAAGCGCTATGACAAAACTGGCTCTCATGAGGACCGCCACAGGAAAGGAAGACCCAGAGTTACCTCCACTGCAGAGGATACATTTATTAGAGTTAGCAGCCTCAGAAATCGCCAATTAACTGCACCTCAGATTGCAGCCCATGTAAATGCTTCACAGAGTTCAAGTGACAGACACATCTCAACATCAATTGTTCAGAGGAGACTGCGTGAATCAGGCCTTCATGGTCGAATTACTGCAAAGAAACCACAACTGAAGGAGACCTTTAAGAAGAAGAGACTTGCTTGGGCCAAAAACACGAGCAATGGACATTAGACTGGTGGAAATCTGTCCTTTGGTCTGATGAGTCCAAATTTGAGATTTTTGGTTCCAACTGCCATGTCTTTGTGAGACACAGAGAAGGTGAACGGTTGATCTCTGCATGTGTGGTTCCCACTGTGAAGCATGGAGGAGGAGGAGGAGGAGGTGTGATGGTGTAGGGGTGCTTTGCTGGTGACACTGTCAGCGATTTATTTAGAATTCAAGGCACATTTAACCAGCATGGCTACCTCAGCTTTCTGCAGCGATGCGCCATCCCATCTGGTTTGCACTGAGTGGGACCATCATTTGTTTTTCAACAGGACAATGACCCAAAACACACCTGCAGGCTGTGTAAGGGCTATTTGACCAAGGAGAGTGATGGAGTGCTGCATCAGATGATCTGGCCTCCCCAATCACCCGACCTAAACCCAATTGAGATGATTTGTGATGAGTTGGACCGCATAGTGAAAAAAAGGCAGCCAATAAGTGCTCAACATATGTGGGAACTCCTTCAAGACTATTGGAAAAGGATTCCAGGTGACTCCCTCATGAAGCTGGTTGAGAGAATGCCAAGAGTGTGCAAAGATGTCATCAAGGCAAAGGGTGACTACTTTGAAGAATCTAAAATACACAATATATTTTGACTTGTTTAACACTTTTTTGGTTACTACATTATTCTATACGTGTTATTTCATTGTTTTGATGTCTTCACTATTATTCTACAATGTAGAAAATAGTAAAAACAAAGAAAAACCCTTGAACGAGTGGGTGTGTTTAAACTTTTGATGGGTACTGCATATACAACAGGCTTACAGCTGAGAACCTTGCTTTTGAGCCAGTTGGATTTGCTCTTAGTCTATTGTGTTGAAACCAAAACTGGGTTTTGGAAAAACATTGGGTGTATTGCGTAAATCTGCGATACATGGTCAAAATCAACTGAGTGGGTAATGTGTTTTGAGAGTTTAAAACATTCAAAGTGGTGATAGGTTTGAAGTGTTTAGGTGTGCTATGTGAAATTATATTGTATTGTTTGCTGAAAAATAATGAAGGTTCCATTTTGCTGTGCCTCTATCAACTGTAAATTAAGGTTGTCCTGTTGTCTGTGTTTTCACACAGTTGAAACGCCTGCGTGGGCTGGTGTTGGGTGGTGCTGTGCAGATTGATGGATTCCAACAAAATCTGCGCTTACTTGAGAATTCATTAAAGCTTTCGGTGAAGGATCTACGCTCCCAAGTTGTTCGAGAGGCATGCATAGCCACAGCGTATGTATTTTCCCTTGACACCATACCGCAGTGCGTTTGCAAATGCATTGTCTGTTGGCAATCGAGTACTACTTAGCTTAATTTGCTTTTGTAATTTTTATTTTTTAATTGGAGTGGTATTTTTGTAGACCACGTGCTTCTTCGCACACAGGTACCTGTCATCTTTACTGAAGAACAAGTTTGACCACATGGCTGAGGTTCTGCTGCAGTCCCTCTTCAACCTTGTGCCAAACAGTGCTCGCATCATGGCGTCTTCAGGTGTTGTCACTCTTCGTCTTGTAATCCGGGTAAGGATACAGCATCTTGGGTATTGTGCACTTTGAGGTGAGCTGTAAAGTTCACAATGCCTGAATATGAGATCTTTTAATCATTAATTTCTCGAGAATGACACTTATGAGATCTCTTTCCAGTTGTTTGCTTTCATAAGGGACACAACCATGTTGTTGTGTCCGTTATGAAAGAAAAACTGTCTTGTGTCCCTTATGAAAGCAAACAACTCAAAAGAGACCTCAGTGTCAATCATAGGACACAACTTGGAAAGGGGGCTAATAGGAAACAAATCTGATTAGTTATCTTTTATTTTTTTTAATCTTTTTTTTTTGTAGTGAATACTTCAAGTGAGGAAAACAAACCATGAAATGAATACAGTGCAGCAAAAAGCACAAATAAGATCGAGGCAAAAGGTACAAATAAGGTCATATAGAAAATGGCTGAACAAAATGTGTGTGACAGATCGTTGCTTCATTCGTATTATTTAACCAGACTCAGTCATGTCATGGTTAGTGCCTCTGCTCTGAGTCTGTGATGTCGGCATTTTGGATTGGATCATACATATAACAGTTGGTGCAAATGGTGCAATGACTGTATTTTTAATTGGAAATTTGAATCCCTGTTCAAGTTCTTCTTCTTCTTCTTCTCGCATATGGCAGCTTGGCTGCCGGGTAGCTATCATTTTGTTGGGGTGCAACTATGCCGCTGATGCTGTGCCCCTATTCTAGTACACTGGTACTCATTTCACCAACCTCGGAGGGATGACGGGCTGATTTAACCCCACCTACTGTTAATTCAGTGCCTACAGGGCTCAAACTCAGGACCCTGGGATCCCAAGACAGCCAGGCTTACTTGTTCATGTTAAAGCGATAGAACGGAACGAATATCCTGTGGCAATGTATGGTTGTGCAAACCCTGAGGAAACCAAATCCTCTCCACCTCCAGGGATTCCGCATCAAACTAAATAAAATATATTTGTGGTGAGACTTGTGTTTTAGTTAATTCCGAATAAACCAGTTCTGCTAAACTTCGAACTGAAAAGAGCTTTGGGATAGTAGAGATTTGGCAAAATGGTTCTATCACTCAGTGAATCGACCTGGGAAATTCTCTTTGACTTTGAAACCAATCATGCAAGTTTTCGTGTTGCAGTCTATAAGTTGAATCATGCAACCCTCCCCCACCGCCCACTCCCACAACAACCCCTTCCTTGGTCCAGCAAAAATAATTACATTGCAATTTCATAAAATGTAACAAAAAGCAGCATAAAGAGCACATCTGGTGCTTCCTATGCCAAATTGCTTGGTTATCGCCCCCCACCCCCCCCCCCAAAAAAAACTTTCCCTACCTAGGGATAATGGAAGTGGTTTAACCACTGACCCCTGCTATAGGGAAGGATTTTTGACACCATATTTTGCGACCGGAAGGAATGGGTATTACGAGTCTCATCAAATACATATCACATTGTGCATTCAAAGTTAACAATTTGCATGCTATTGGTCTCGCAGGAGATGTGAGACTATTGTGCGTGCATGCATCTGTCCACATTTACATATTTTTGCTTAAACAATTTGATTCTTTACAACTGCTTGTCCAATCGATGCAAAACTTTAAACATATACAGGACTGTCCATGGAGAATATTTTATTGATGTCTCTATGTCATAAGATCACATGGCGTGGCAGCCATATTGGATTAATGGAATAAATTTGGACACCTTTTTCTCCGAAACTGCTCAACGAAAAAAAATTGAAACTTGGCATGTCATTAACTCCCCATGGGGCAGAAAGGGGGATAATGATGACATCATCGGTGAAGTGTTATTCCAGCCATAATTGGTTGAATCAAAATCCTTATCTGAAAAAATCTGAAACTACATACGGTATATCTAATCTACAACCCGATGTAATTGAAGAATTAAATTTATGATGTCATCGGTCACGTGGTCTGGTGGACATATTGGATTGAAAATAAATACGTTAAAAAAAATCTTCAGAACCGCCGAACAGATCGATGCGAAACTTCATAAATATGATCGACTAGCCATGGAGAATGTAGTTTGAATTATTTTTCATATTCACCTTCATTGATGCAATTTAGCCTTGATGTGCACAAAAGTGGTTGTTAAATATCCTCATAATTAACCAATAAAGCTGTGGACAATGGCAATGTATGTGACGTAATGGAGTGCATGGATGATACAGGTATATGGATCATAATAGTAGCGTGTTCAGTTAACGATATTTAGTCAGAAGGGCTTGCAAGGCAAGACTATATGCACTCTTCCGAGTGCTGTTCTAGTTTTAAATAGCAATATTGCTCATTTTGGTGTTAAATGCATGAGGCAGTCACACAGCACAAATAAATAGTGAATTTGTTTCATTTTAAAACTACACCAGACAAAGCACAACAATAGCATCGATGTTAAAAAAAAAAAGTTTTTAGCCAAGCTATGTGAAACATTGAATGACATTTTTCATATACCAGATTTTTTTTTTGGTGTGTGTGTGTGTGGGGGGTGGGGGGGTAATCCAAGTCATACATTACATTTATCACTTGCATGACTCTATCGGACTCCAAATGAGTAATGTCAATGAAACGTGTTACTTGTTTAAACCCAATGCTTCCCACACTGTAGGATTACTACACGTTTATCAGTCAGTCATAACGCAATGGTTATGTTGAATTTATTTGGATCAAGGAACTTTGTGAGTATATGTTTTATTTGAGGAAACCTATTGGCAAGCCTTCTCGCTGTTAAGGTACATGTCGATTGTGGGCTACCATTAATTCCGAGAGAACAAAAATTCTTGCAGCTCTCAGTTCATTATATACTTGTATACATTATATATTATATACTATACATTATATACCTGCACTATAAAGTTTGCTGTGTTTTTTTTTCTTTGAGTGATTGTTTTGAACATTTTGAAGGTTCCCTGGGTGGGTTATCATTTGTGACTAAATTTTTGAATTACGAATTTTTTGTTGTTGCTCTTTTTATCTCCTATACCCCATCATTCTTTTGCCAGCACACACATGCTTCGCGACTTATTCCAATCATCACCAGCAACTCGACCTCCAAGTCGGTGGCTTTGCGCCGGTTGGTTACCCCTTTCACTTTCATATGATACCACTCTTGCATGTTGGACATTTATCAGATTGTTCTTTTGGATTGTAAGTTTTTTTTATTTGAAATTAACTGATGAAATATTAAGTTTCTATGAACATGTGAGTACACTTCTGGCAGCCATATTAAAAATAATGAAGAATAACATTACATGGACACATTATTTTGCCATCATTATTTGAACCATTGGACCATTGTTTTTTTTTGTTTTTTTTTGAGCATGGAACTTCCCCTTGTATGCTTTTAGCCAAGCTATAATTTTTTTACTTCCCTTTGTATATTCACCCTGCATGCGTACTACAAATTGGGGTTAAGCAATTGGTTCACTCTATCTGTCTGTCTGCAGACATTAGTCTATAATTGAGGAACTACTTAATTTCATTTGAATTTTATACTGTGAACACTGTATAACATGAATCAAAACACAAACTTCCAGGTTAGCAGTACTTTGACTCTGAATTTGGCAATTGTATAGAATCTCGTCCCGATCGTGCATGCTGAGAGAGGAGTAAGGTAATTTATTTATTTTTGTCTGGTTGCAGTCAAATAAAATGAAAAATCATTCCAAACAGGAAACTTCTGTTTTTAGGGACATCATATATCGGACAAAAACAACAGGCACGAATTACTAATTTAACATATGTTGTTTGTTTTTTCCTACAGCCTTTAAAACTTAATTTTAATTGAATTATATACTTGAACACTGTAAGTGTAGAACACAAATCACCTTCTTTACACTTCCAAAAACCCTCAGTTTAGGAGTACTTGGATAAAATTTTGCATCATTTTTACACCATATTGACCAATAAAATTTGTTCTCAGCATTGGGGAGTATTGAGATAGACAAAATGGTGGCTCGTTCAGAAATATAGATTGTGCTCAGAAATGCAAAGGAAGAGTTGAAAAGACCCTTTCCATGTCCTTTTTCTCAAGACTGTGTGGGGTTAAGGTGTTACTTTAAGTTAGCAATCGTCATTGTGTTGAATTAAACAATTTGTTTGGTCTTGAATAGTAATTGAAGGGTTAGTAAAATGATCATCAGCAGCTTGGAAGACACTAAAACATCATTAAGATTATTTCAGCTTTTTCATTTTCTTTTTTATATGCAGTCATTCCTCCTTGGACCACCTTATTTTGCTCCAGTCAATGATTAATTTGATTTCTCTATTCCTTGTGAGGCCAGGCAGGGTAGCCTGGAGGTATGCACACTCACCTCGAAGCTGTCTAGCCTGGGTTTGAATCTCAGCCCAGTTATAAACTGTTGTCCCAGTGTTTCACAGGCAGGGTGATTCATCAAAGTGTATGCCGTCCCTTAGATGGATGTTAAACGGGAATCTCATCTGCCGGCATTAGTTAGTGGACGTTAGATATCCCATAGTGTCCTTTGTGAAGAGTAGGCGAGCTATCGTCAGCACCCTGAACAAATTCCAAATTCCTGCCATTACTACACTCGTAAGCAATGGCAAACCACCCAGCATAATCCTTGCCGAGAAACTGCTTCGGCAGTATCAACGTGTAACAGAGTATTGTACATCAGAAACAGAATTCCTTGTACCATATGTTCTTGTTTGTTTACAAGGTGAGGCCTTTATACATTGATTTTCTCCTGCGGTTCTTTCATTGTTATGTCTTTTGCCTGATTAGGGGTTGGAGTGGCCGTCCATTGACCGTTTTTCATTTAACTGCAGTTACACTTACCAATTAAGCATTTCTCACAATTTTTCTTTCGTTTCCTTCTGTGAGATTTTTATGTGTTTGCATTCTCAATTTTGTTTTTTTAATCTTTCTTTAATTTTGTTGTCAATTTACTTGCATTTGACACGAGAATTTCTGCAAAGCAAATGGCTTAGAACAGCCAAATAGCACAACTGTCCTAGCTGTTTTGAGACACGCTCAACACGCACTAATTGTTATATTAGTCCGTTTGTCTCTTCTCATTTACAGTTGTGCTTTTCTTCCAGCTTTATTGTGCTGAAAACATTGCATGACACATCACTTGTTAAACAAGGTAAATACAGTGAGGCTCAGATATTTTAACAATGTGACCAGGCTTGAGAATCAAGACATTTCTAAGAGAAATATGTTTGGTGTTTGGTGCATTTTCTCCCTCTCATTCCCCCATCCCTTTCCTTCCTCTTTCCAATTCAATTATGCTCCCTTTTCCTTCCTGTACAAAGTCGCTCCTTTGCGTGCTTGGAGCAGCTGCTGCAAGAGTGGCCGACTGCACCTTTGGAGAGGTAAGATCGTTTTCAGAACATGAAAGACATGAGCCTTTGCTGAACTAGGAATTGCAACGATGAAGCAGAGTAAATATTATGTAGGTGTAGAAAAAGGCAGTTTGACCTATTTAGGTTGTGCCATGTCTCCACCCTGATATACAACACAATGACATGATCTGCAATACAATGAAAACGCAAATAGTAACTTCAGCAGAGCCAAGACCACATAACTGCCGAACAGCATTGTTTCATCGTGTTTTTTAGTGGGAAGGACGTAGGGGGGAGGATGGTTGGCAGAAGCACAAAAAGAAAAGGGGAGGAAATAGGCTGAGTAAAGGGCAGTTGCAAATGTTAGGAAGGCATACACTTGGCCCAGTACATGTAATCATGACGTATAACATTTACGAGGCAGAGTCAAAAACATTCCACAACAATGAAGGTTGTTGATTAATTATTGTCTGTACTATGCCAGCACAACTTTTCTCTCGCCCTCTATCTCTATCTCTATCTCTCCCTCCCCCAAGAGCAAGGCTCATGAAAGGGTAAATTAAAATTAAAAGTGGGATAGCGGGGCAGCAATTGGGTACAACCAGCAAGGGAATCAACCAACATGAAAGGAAGGAAGAAAGAGAGTTGGGAAGTTAACACTAAATCCAGCAAGTAGAAGGTTTTGGTTAATGGTTTGAAGGGTTAATGGGGGTAATAGAAATCATTTGTCAGGGTGAGGGTTGACATGAGGTGGTGGTGTAATACTTTCTTGAAAACTTTGAGGGAAGAGGGTAAAAGAACAGCCTCTGCAAGGTGGTTCAATCGACGGAAGAAGCAAGGAATTAAGAAGTTGAGGTGTGTAGTCAGCATGGATTTTGGAAGTTTCACCAGGAGAGGGTTATTAGAAGAATGCATGCATTGTGGAGCTGCTGGGGAGGGTGAGAGAGCAGAGGGAGCAATATTACAGAAGAGGCCACAGAAAACAGAGACCACCACCAACCTGCCTGTGAAAGCAACGCATCATGTGTTTCGGTGTAGTTTCAAGCCAGAATTGCATGTTTTTCCAAGTTTTTCGTTTGCCATTTGAATAGAAGTCATACTTTTGTCTCAAAAACTTTGTGAAAAGGAAAAATGTTTTGACTCTCCCTTTTTCTTGGGATTTTGTTTATCATGTTGGAAGTGACAGTGGATTACTTTAGCCATTCAAGTATCACACATAATTGATATATACAGTATGTGTGTGTGTATGTGTATATATATATATATATATATATATATATATATATATATATATATATATATATATATATATATATATATATATATATATATATATATATATATATATATATATATATATATATATATATATATATACACACACACCAAAATAAAAGGGTTAACAAGTTTTGAGAATAAATTAGAATATTGTTAAAAATTGTGTTGATTTGTATGTCATCACATTGTCATTCCAAAGTGAAGCCTGGTGGTGGCTTGGGATCCTAGGGTCATGAGTTCAACCCCCGTTGGCCACTGAATTTAAATACACCAGGACGTTGACTCAGCCTGTCATCCTTCCGAGGTCGGTAAAATGAGCACCAGTGTACTGGTAAGGGGGACACTGCATCAGCGGTATAGCTGCGTCCCCACCAATGATGCAACCAGCAGCCACAAGCTGCACTCGATAGAGAGATTCCAAAGTGAATATTGCAAGTATTTTCTGAGAAGATTGGAGAAAATACAATGAGTGAGTTCCCTTAGCCCAACAGTGGTAGACTAACATTGGTAGTCCACCGAACAGTGGTAGACTGAAGCAAATATGACCTGTCAGAGAGAGATACATAGTTGAGATCAGACTGCATCACTGTAGTGGGTGCCAGGAAGTAAGTGCCACACCAGCTATTGCTGCATGCATCCTGACCAACAAGAAATGTCTGCCACACATTAACCTCTCAGTGGTACACAAAACAGTTCTGGGGGCAGCGAGGAACAATTTACATTTGAAAAACGCTCTTCTGGCTAAACAGTTGTGTAGGCTCCTCGTATTAGCCATGAGGTTAGCAGAGCTATATCCCCCTACATCTCCATAGCATTGCACCGCAGCCAATATCGCGAGGAGAATTTAATTCTCAATTTTATAGACTAGTCCATCCTGGAGAGGGAATATCCATGGACAGGTGTTTTGGGTTTTTTGGCCTACATCAATGTGGAGCAGTAGCTCCTCCCTGGAGTGAACTGGTTGAACCAGTGAACTGGTCTGATCTTGACTTAACCCCAGTCCTACTAACAGGGGTCTTTTTGGACCCCAGGCATACATTGTGATGTGTTATTTCTATAGTAGTTTGTTTACCGATATGTGCCAGTAATAAATATATATGATGTTTTAAGATCCAAACCTTGCTGCACTGTTACAAGCAAATCCTTTTCGGTACAAAAAGGCCCCAGTTGTTTTTGTTCAGTTTTTATACGCCCAATATATATATATATATATATATATATATATATATATATATATATATATATATATATATATATATATATATATATATATAGGCGTATTATGTGATACCGGACGTCCGTCCATCTGTCTGTCTGTCCGTCCGTTCCTGTCCGCACTCTAACTCCCAAAGTTTTCAACTTTCACATTTCATATTTGGTACATAGGTACAGACTGTGGAGACGGTGTGTCGCGACATACGTTCGTCATCTAAAGTGGTTGCTGTTTTCCATGAAGTAGCACAATTCTGTATATACCTTCTTGTTCTTCATAAATTGACGTGTTTGAATATATAATTGTGTGCGTGCATGCATGCGCGCGGGCATGTGTGTGTGTCACAGACTTTTTCAGGCGTATATTGTGCTCACTTGCGCTCTTGTTTCCATATATCATTACTTCATGTGGTATTTGTATCCTGAAAGTCCTCCAATTTTTTTTATGCTTATGTTCGTTTACTTTATCACTAAAACATCATCCAATCAAAATAATTATGTTTCCTCATTGATATGAAACTTTAGCATATTGAATGAAATTTAGTGCTTCTGAGTTGGAGTCATAAAAGTCCCCATTTGGTGGGTTAATCTTACATTTTATATTTCTTTTTCTTTTTCTTATGTTTGTTGACTTGATCAATAAAACACAATGTTTAGTCATTGGTGTGAAACTTTGGCAGATTTAATGAAATTGAGTGGGTTTTGAGTTGGGGTGCGAAAAGACCCCAGTTGGGAAAGATTAGGTGGTAAAATATGTTGGTAGGACTAGGGTTCACGTCTTGTAGGGTTCGTCTCTCAAGCATGCACTTCATGCAATACCAATAGTAGTGAACATACAATTAACAAGACCCAATCATGTCTCTCACCTGTAATTGGAGAGAAGAACCGATCCGCTCTCACCTAATCAATTAACCCCTATGCGCTTCCAGCCAAAGTAAGCTGCATAAATCAACCAAGCAATCTTGTCTATGAAAACCCCTAAATTTCAGTTTTAACATTTCAGACAGTAGATAGGGCCAACTGCACATTTTGAACTGGAAGGCATGCCAACTCTGGTGTTTTGACACACTTCCATTATGAGCGACTAATTTGTTTTCTAATACGTATAATCCTGTATATTTACATGGCACATGAATACAAAAAGTATAGTCATAGTCGTGTGTACCTACCAGAGTTGGCAGTGAATCCAACTTGAACTAGAAGGGCACTCGGTAGAGCGCATACCTTGGCCAGGCTGCACAGTCTACATTTTGTATCCCACTGATAGGCCGGATTCGCATCTTCAGGAAAATCGAATGAATTTGTCCTTGTCACACACCCAACCTGTCCACTAAGTTTTGTCCAAATCTGTCCGTAACCTTTTGAGATATTCTGCTCAGACAAACTTACAAACGGTGATGAAAACATAACCTCCATCCTCCTTTGCTGGTGGAGGTACCAACAGAATTAAATATTAAAAATTAAATATAATCATTTAATCAGCAGATATACTGCATATGAGACCACAGCACTAAGACCTGTCTACATTTGCCAGATCATGTGATGGATCGTTTCACTTGTTCCGTGACAGTTTTGGCAAAAGCCTGCCTCTTTTATCACCGTTGTGAGAACTTCATTTTGAAATGATAAAATGGCTGATGCTAACAGAAAAGTCGACAATGATGAAGGAATTTATTTTTAGATGCTGCATAGGACATATTTTAACCATTTCTCAAAACGCTACAGATACTTTACTCTCACATCGATGTGCAATCTTATTCGCTCATTCGACCTCTTCAAACTGTATGTGGAAGTTTCGCTTAGAATCTCTGAGTATTGATGTGTCAATCCAAGCTTTCTGCTTTATTTTATTCATCTTGTTCTTCTCCTCCCTCCCCCCTTTTTTCCCCCACAATCCATATTTCTATATACATACATTATTAAGGGCAAAAAACGATTGAAGATTCTTGACATAAAATTGCAAGGGTTTAAATATTAAGTGATGCGTTTGTATACCAAGTACAAAGACCTCCACTTACTCTTGTACACACCCTGTATGCTTGCATTCAACCCCCCCCCCCCAAAAAAACCTCCTTTCCACACCCCATGCATACATAATAAATATATGATTTCAGTCATTATTTTTTATTTGTGGATAGTGGGGGTTCACTAAGTATGTTAAAATAGTGTTGCCTGGCTGAAGCTTAATTTTTATATAGTGACAACATATATGTTGATAGCCAACTCAGCACTGACATTTGATTTGGCCTCTCTCTACATTCCATACTCGTCAATAAAGCATGGAATGTAGAGAGACACCAGCCGATTTCGCCACTCTACATTCCATGCTCGTCAACACTCATAGAAACTCATCATGTGCATAAGCCTGTTTGTGGAATGTGTTCATTGAACATGCCTGTGAGGAAAAAGGGTCTATTTTAGGAATTGGTGTTTTGACTTTTGTGTGTAATCATCAATGTGAATATGACACAATAAAGTATATTTGCTCTGTGTCCCATGTCCTAGTGATCTGGGAGTGACAATTGCTGCATGCATGAAATGCGTCATCCATGCATCATCAACATGGTGGAAAACTTATCATTTATTAAAAATAGAGCACTTTGAATTGCTTCTTTCACATGACAGAAAAAGAGAAAAAGTAGTCAAAGGAAAGTGTTCTCCCAGCACTCTTTCGCTCTTGTTTTTATTTTATTTTATGAAGATGTCAATTAATAGGAAAGCGACTTGTATGTAATTGAGGAAATAGAGTAAACACTCAGAGTAATAGTAGTGGAGGAACATGCAAATCTGAAAGCTGGTAATGCATTTGGTTGGTAAGCCAGGGTGTAACGCTACCCTCTGGGGATTAATCGCTGACTGTCTCCAAGCCATAAATCCAGCCAAAAATGGACTATAAATGCAGAACTTGTACTCAATTTCATTGCATTTTAGACTTTTAAGCCACGCGACTAAGTACTGGTGAAGTGTCCAGTTACTTGTAGGCAGTTTTGAAATGTACTTGGTTGCTGAACAAGCACTTTCAATCAAAGCCACTTGCGTATTTGTAGTGAAGTTTGTGTGAAATAACTCGTACATGACCGGGTCAACAACCCTGAGAAGGGTAACGCATCTCTAACTTTAATAGCTGCCTCTTTCTGAATCTCAAATATCTCTATACAAAGGACTCTTGCACAGATTTATTGAAGTGTGGGAACCAATTGGTGTAATAGGAGAATTTTGTTTGTTCGATACAAAACATGCAGTCGTACAAACAATAATTGCACTGTCTTTGCACCATTGCCTCTGGGCTGGTAGAATAATTTAGAGGTATGCTGCCTTTGATCTATTTTGCCTGGGTTTTGAATCTCGACCGAGCTCGAAACCTCCGCACTCGTGTTTTTCATGCAGGGCACCTTATCGATGTGTATCCCATCCCTCAGATGACTAGGCATCCTGTCTGCGGTCTTCCAGCATTAGTCTGTGGACGTTAATGATCCTGCCATGTCATTTATGAAGAGTAGATGAGTTATTGTTGGCATCCTGAATAATTTCCAAATTCCTGCTCAAATCGCCTTCAGTTGAATGCCAGCCAGGCCTGGACAGCTGTTTTCTGAAAGACTCGGGCCAAAAACTTTCCACGCTTGACCCCACAAGAAGGGCGAAATAATTGAGGTCATTAAAAGGTGTGTGTGTGTGTGTGTGTGTGTGTGTGTGTGTGTGTGTGTGTGTGTGTGTGTGTGTGTGTGTGTGTGTGTGTGTGTGTGTGTGTGTGTGTGTGTGTGTGTGTGTGTGCACGCGCGCGCATGTTGTGCTTTTTATTGTGGTGTTTGTTGGATTATTGTGAGCATCTTTCCTAAAAGTACTAGAACAGCCCTAATCATGAAATTTTTACTCTTAATTCTGGGAATTTAAAGGAGATGAGCAACCACTTTTATTTGAGTTGGTGTATTGATATGGTTTATTTTCACAAAACTTTGATTTCCTTTCTTGTTTCTGCCCATCAACATCCATCTTGACAGACATGGAAGCACTCTGTCAGGAGCTGTGAAGAGGGGAATTTCAGATGCTGATTCAGAAGCCAGAATGGTGTCAAGAAAGTAAGACTTTTACTTTGCCAGGAGTCCATTTGATAGCAGTTTTGTACCATTATGTGAATGTGCTCATTTTTCAGCTCCACTTGAACAAAACCGTAAGGAGAATAAATAAACTCGTCTTTTTGTTGTTGTTTCCTTCGGGGCCACCGGCCAAAAAGCCGGTGGACTTTGGTTCCCCCTTTGAAGGAAGCCAAAGTTGAAATTTACCTGCGATCCTCTACCTGAGAGAGGAACTCTTGGGGATCTGCCAAGGGAGTCAGCTGACTGCCGCCTGTCTTTAAAGGGGTGAAGTTTGATCACTGAACTTACTGCTTGCCTGATTATACTGCCTGGGAGAGCCCCCTCGCTCGATCACTTGATTGTTCTGAACGTAGGGAGTGATAACCCAGAGGCGGCCCCCACTCCGACCATGCATGCTCAGCAGATAGCTTGTGCGGGCTGCATGGTGGAGTCTGTTTGAGCCCTTCTTGCCCATGGGGGGGTGGCGACTGCATCAGTTGGGGTTTTCCCCTTGGTGGGGTTCGGGCGTGTCCCACAGCCCACTTACTAAGGATTTCATAGCCTTGTGAGGAGTGGGACCTCGAGGCACAAATATATTTATTGCATCTTTGTATGTTACTCAAAAACGATTGCTGGAAAATCAGTTTCTTATCTCGCTATGAACGTATAAATTTGAAGTTGCCTCTTTGACAGGTAATCTCACTTGATTAAAAAGTAGCATTGGAAACCAGGTAGATGTCTTCGAAAATAATAATATGAGCTGATAACGTGGTTCATATATTCAAATTTTGTGGTTTAAGGATAGCTGCTGAACAGGGCAGTTACGTGTGGGCCTCCCCCTCCCCCTCCCCACACCTTTTCACAAGAGATGGCAGTGAATCTAATTTGAACTGGAACGGCATTAGAAACCATAGTTAAAAGTAGGATTGGAACAGCCCGATATCCAAACAACTCCACTTCCTTGGCTAATCCTTGGCTCAGCGCCAGTCAATTCGTGGATTTTCTGTCCCCCCTTTTTTTGTCTTCAAATGGTTCTGGGTTTCCACTCTCAGGAGAGCCAGGAAACAATAGCCAGTCAACCTCAAGGTTGAACTTTCAAAACTATCTCCTTTCTAGAAGACCTGGTGGAAACCAGGTTTTCAACTCTGTTTGGTGTAGATTCTTCAAATTACACCACAGCCAGCTGTGCTCGTCAGATAGCTAAATGCCTCAATTCTGTGTTTGCTTCCAAATCTCCCATGCCCAAACCCTTGCTCAGTGTACGTACCCTACCCAATTGCTCCTTGATTTGAGAAGGTGAAATTTCTGACAGCCCTCAACTTCAATTTTGTTGCAAGTCCAGACAGCATCAGTGCATGTATCTTAAAAAAAAACAACTGTTCTGCAGCTCTTGCAGATCCTCTTTCTGCTCTGTTCACAATATAATTTTCTCCAGGTCATCTTCTGTCTAGTTGGAGAACAGCCAACAAAAAACAAGCACAAAAACCATCTTGCCAAAAGGTGACCACATGTGACTTCTTTAAAGTCACACTGAGGTGAACAGAGCTGCTATCCACCAGGAGCGACTCCTTGAGGAATATCTGCCAACGAGAGATTCTGATGAGAATAGTTCTACAGAGTAACCATGAAAAATATGCGTTTGCTTCATAACGTCACCAAATGACATCATAATGTCTCAAGCTTGACATATCTAGAAAGCACTCATCGAGGTGTTCAATTTGAGGTACTACACGATATGGATCCTAAAACTTGAAAATTTGACCTTGGGGTCAAATATGTTTGACCTTTGGCGCTAACCATGAAGGTCAAGGCCAATCGCCACCAAAAACTAATCAGCTGAGCGCCAGACCATATACTACATTCCCATAAAGTTTGGAGATGATTTGATTAAAATTACTCAAAAAATAAGGGTTTCATCGACCTCCATGATTTACTGCAAAGTGACCTTGACCTTTGACCTTGACCTTGACCTTTATGTGTGCTGAAGGGTATTGTAATAATACTACGATATGTGTACCCACAAGAGTTTCCGATGAGAATTGTGCTCCACAGAGTGATATAAAGGTGAAAAATCCAATGATTACAGACAAACAAACAAAAAAAACTTACCAAGTAACAGATCTTGCAAAAATTTCGTTTTGGCAAGATAATAAATCTGGCTTAAATACAGGTCCTTCTAACTACAAGCCTATTCGCTTGCTTCCAATTATAAGTGAATTAATGGCATCTATCATCACAGTTGACATGGAATCCTTCCTTTTCTCTAATGGTCAAATTGCAGACAATCAATGCCTCAACACTGGTGAGTCTGGTACTTTAATCGGGCAGATTGACAGGCACTGCAAGCAGCCATCTCTCTTCAAGACTAGTCTCCCATATCTACTGCCCCTGATGTTAACTCCACCTGGGAATTCTTCCACAGAAACCTCTCTCTCTCTCTCTCTCATGCATAGATGCATCCTGCTCATGGTACACTGAATCCTGTGGTGAGGCAGTTGCTCTGAAACAACTTGCCTTCTCTTCCTGGAAGGCAAATCTGACCAAAGGAAATCTCAGTACATTCCAAAAAGTCCGCAACAAATGTGTGTCCACGCTCAGGAGAGCCATAAAACATCTGTCCAACCTCAAGAATGGACTTTCAAACTTCTCTTCCTCCTCTAAAACCTGGTGGCATCTTGCTTATGTGTGTCTTTGTAGTATGCTTTCCTTCCATCCCTCCCCTCTCTTCAAATGGCACCACAGCCCACTCCGCTCGTGAGAAGGCTGAATGCCTCAATTCTGTGTTTGCTTCCAAATTTGTGTCCCCAACCCCTTACTCTCAGTAACGTAACATTCGGACCATTGAGCGCTTCGTTATATAAGCCGCATCCCCTAAATTAAAAAAAAAATCTGGAATTTAAACACACACAAGCCGCACTGGTTTATAAGCCGCAAATGTTGCACAAAAAAAACCAAGCGCAAAAACGTTCGAAAATTAGCCACAAAAAGTGAGAAACTCGACAGCCACAGAAACTAGTCTGACATGCGCAAAGCACAAATTCAATCACAAATTCAGTGACAAAGCAACACAAAAATAAAAATACAGCTACACCAAAGATAGACAATAATACACACAATCAAAGAATACCGGTAGTCGCATTTATTCGTCGTCGTCATTATTTCCACTGAAGCCACTGAAAGCTTCGTCTTCAGTGTTGGAGTTGAACAACAGAAGCACAGCTTCTTCTGCTATGGCTGCATCGCTGACCCCGGCCTCTTTTTCACTGTCGGATGAATCCGAGTCTTACTGGTTGGAGCTGGTGGCTTCTCTGTCGTCTGCTACATACAAGAGTTCAGATTTGCAAAAGCTGTTGACGATCGTAGATTGTTTTACTTTTCCCCACGCTGTCAAAATCCATTGGCAGACCTCAGCGAAGCTTGCTCGTCGCATACGTCCAGTTTTGGTGAAAGATTTTTCGCTACTGGTCATCCATGTTTCCCGTTCGACACGCAGTGCTACTTTGAAAGCACGATTAACACTGATATCAAGAGGTTGAAGATATTTGGTCGTACTGCTGGGATGGAGTTAGTCGATCTGATTGCTTCTTTTACGGTATCAGTAATGTGGGCCTTCATGCTGTCCAAAAACCAACATGGCCTTGTTTCGGTGGAAGAGCCCTCCCAGTCGCTTGCCGTAGCACTCAGTGAGCCACGTCTTCATTAGCGTTTCATTCATCCACCCTTTCTTGTTCACTTTAATAACGATTCCTTTTGGAAACTTCTCCTTTGGCAACGTAACTCATTTAAATATGACCATTGGTGGAAGTTTTTCTCCAGATGCCATGCAGTTCACCAGGTCACGCAAGTAAAATTGGTTTTCTCGTAACCAGTTGTTTTTAAACAGATGGACGATTCACTTTTTTTGTTTACAGTCCGATTGAGAGGTAGGTCAAAGGTCAGAGGGACCTCATCCATATTAATTATGTCCTGGGGAGCAATGAAGTTCTCTGCTATTTTCTCCTGAGTTCCGAAAGTTTGCGATTTTTTTTTTTTTCTTCAAAGTCAGGAGGGAGTTGTTGACAGAGAGTCATTCGTGCTCTGACAGAAAGACCTTTGCGTTTCATAAATCTAAAACACCATGACTGCCCGCCCTGAAATTCTTCTATTTTCTTTTCTGCAGCGATCAATCTTGCTTTGAGTCTAATCTGAACAGTAGAAACACCCCGACCATCCACTCTCTGTGTGTTAACCCAGTCTGCAAGTTCGTCTTTCAATTCGGGCCATCGGCATTTCCTACCTCTGAAAGCCTTTGTTGACTTTTTGCAGCGAGAAAGTTCGCCCCTCTGCTTTCTCCAACGTCTGATCATGGAATCATTCACTCCAAGTTCATAGGCAGCAGCTCGGTTTCCCTTTTCAATAGCCAGTTCGATCGCCTTCAATTTGAAAGCCGCATCATAAGCATTGCGTCGTGTTTTCGGCATGATGGAAGTTGTCTGCGCAAGGGCGATTAACTGAATGTTTCGTGTGTGTAAATTTGGAGGAAAAAACTGTAAACAGTTATCACTAGCACACTTTTACAGTGAGTTTTGAATTCACGTAGAGTCAAAACCAGTTTTGAAACCTAATATGAATCTAAACATAGACTGGAGACTGACGACAACAACTTGATTTGGCCTGAACGCGTCATTGGGAAAACCCGCAACATCGGAAAAATCCATAAACAAGCTGCATCGTTATTTTAGCCACAGAGGTCAAAGTTGAGGGAAACAGTTGCGGCTAATACTCCCAATTTTACGGTACTCATCCTTCCCTGTCATACCCAACTGCTCCTGGACTCTGTATATTTTACACGTGAGAAGGTGGAGAAGGTTCTTTCAACCCTCAAATCTGCTACTGGACCAGACGGCATCAGCTCACATGTCCTAAAATATGCTCTGATGCTCTTGTTCATCCTCTCTCTGCCCTTTTCACTCTATCATTTGCTTTAGGTCATATTCCATCTGCTTGGAAATCGACAAACATCACTGCAATACTGCATAAAAAAAGGAGCAAAACCTGATCCCATTACCCATAGACATATTGGCTTGCTTCCAAACATCAGCAAGGTCATGGGATCCATCATTGCAGTTGATATGAAATCCTTACTTTTCTCCCACAACTTCATCTCAGATCACCAATTTAGTTTCAGACCAGGTCACTTAATCGTGGAGATGCTGCTTCTACTCATCCAACAATGGATGGAGGCCCTCAATGTCAGACATGAGATCAGGGCCATCTCTCTGGACATATATTGTGCATTTGATACAGTATGGCATCCTGCCTTACTCTCCAAACTGTCTGCCTCTGGCATGCAAAGCCAAATCGACACAGGGCTGAATGACTTCCTCTACTCTCAAAGCCAACATTGTGCACTCAATGGAATCCTTTATCTACTCTCCCTGTCAAGGCTGGAATGCCCCAAGGCAGTTTTCTGGGCTCAGTCCTATTCCTGATCTTCATCAATGATCTCTGACTCTCTGGAAAATCCTCTATTTGTTGATGACTCCACCCTCTGCCATGACATCACTCATCCTTCAGACCCTGAAATAAATCACAAACTGGTCAAATACCTTGACTATGTCTTTCAATCCTGACAAATCTCACACTCTCACTATCTCTCTCCGAAAGGACGGACTAGCAAACCCTCCTATCTACTTTATTACCAATCCGCTTGAGGAAGTTCAGTCACTCAAACTTCTGGGTCTCCATATCAGCCAGGATTTTTCTTGGGCAAACCACATTTCAAAGTTGGCCTCCAAAGCTAGCCGCCGACTGGACATCCTCCGTCGCACAAAGTCCTTCCTTCACACACCTGAACTCTTATCCACCAACAAGGCCTTCATCTGTAGCTTGATGGAGTACTGCTCTCCCCTCTGAGCTGGCTCCCCTGCCTCACATCTTGCTCAGCTTGATGCCATGGAAACCAAGGCCTTCAAGATTATTTGAATCTCCCATGTCAAAACTGTGTGTAATGGGTCTATCACTTGGCCACTGCAGACAGGTCAGTGGTCTCTGTCTTCTACCACCTCCTTTCTGGTCTTGCACCCTGTGCTTTTTCCATGCTTTGTTCCCCCACCCCCAGGTTTCTGCAGGGCTCACATGGTCCACAATCAACCCTCTTCTGGTGAAACTACCTAAATCCAGGATCACCGTTCACCTCAAATCATTTGTTCTTCTCCCCCCCCCCCTTGTGGAATCAACTTCCACATCTTCTTCAATCTCTTTCTTCCCTCCAGGTCTTCAAGACAGTTATTCACCACCATCTCATATCGTCACCAATTGAAAACCATAATCTTTTCTCCCCTCATTAACCCCACCCAAATCCCTCCTCCTTCCAATTTTCCATTTTTTTTCAGCTTGGAGTTTCCTTCTGTGTCCAGCTTGTCCACCCCATGCATGCATGTTTTTGTGTCCTGTTTTTGTCTGTTGCATACTGATCCGTTCAGTGTACTAGCTCTTCCACGAGCCACAAATATACATGCAAAAAAAATTTATCTATTCAGATTCAGACATAGTCGCTCCACCCTGGATATGCTGCTTCTACTCGCCCAACAATGTATGATGTAGATTGTAGGCCCTCAATGTCAGACATGAAATCGAGGCCATTTCTCGAGACTTGTATCGAGCTTTCGATACAGTCTGGTACTCCACCTTGCTCTCCAAACTATCTACCTATGTCATCCAAGATCATCTCCTCTCGTAGCTTATAGAATTCCTTCACCATCATAGTCAGAAGGTGGCTCTCAACGGGATCCTCTCATATACTCCTCCTGTTAAGGCTGAAATTCCACCAGCTTCAGTGGTGTAATGAGTAGAGCACCCACTCTGAGTCTGGTAGGTCAGTGGTTAAAACCCTGGCCAAGTCATACCAAAGACTTCAAAAATGGTACATGCTGCTTTCTTGCTTGACGCTCCGCATTTAAAAAGGATCGAGCATTGACAAACAACCATTAGTTGGAAATAATAGTGCATGCTTTGATTGGCCTAATAGCCTCTTCCTGTGGCATAGTTACTTGCAAGGGATCTCCGATTATAATGCAGTGTCTTGGGCCCAGTTTTGTTCCTCGTCTTCATCGATGATCTTTCCAATCCTCTGAAAAATCGACATTATCTCTCTGCTGATGATTTCACTCTCTGCCCTATCATCTCTCATGCTTCAGATAGGTCTGATCACCAGCAGCCTCTTACCTCTCTGCAGACTTTGAAATAATCTGGAGCTTCTCCAAAACTCTGAATATGTTTTTCAACCTCGATAAATTCAGCACACTCACCCTGTCTTTCCAAAAGGACCATTTGGTGAACCCTCCCATTTACTTCGTCAGTAAATCTACTGAAGTTCAGCCACTCCATTGCTTGGGCCTCACCATTCTTCTTGGGCAAACCATATATCCAAGTTTGCCTCTAAAGCTCGCCATTGCCTTGGCATCCTCCATCATGCAATGTCTTTCCTTGGCTCATCTGAAACTTTTTCAGCTCACTCAGCCTTTGCTCACGGCTCGATGGAGTACTGCTCTCCCCTTTGAGCTGGCACCTCTGCCTCACATTTTCCACATGTTTATATGCCATGGAAACTATGGCCCTCAGAATCATTGGAATCTCATGTGATAAAGCTGAGTCTCTGGGCCTTTTACTGTCACATAGCAGATTGTGGTTTATTTGTCTGGCATGTGGAGGGTTTATTCGAGTATTGTGATTAATTTGGGGGTGGCCAAAGTGGTGAAAATGAGAATTATGGCTATTTTTGAAAATCTAGAATCAGGTTGAGTGTGTCAGTTAATTTCATGCTACCATGCAGTGATTTGCTTTGAATATACTTAAACAGGTGCTACTGGAGTCTACACAACCAATTGCCCAGTGTGGCACGAGCTCTCTACACGAGTTTGGAACAATCCCACCAAAAGGCTTTGCAAAACGCTCGTGGTCCAGCGAATGGAGTTTCACTGCTGCCCCATTCCGACCGCTCCTCTTCGAGCTCTCAAGAGAGCCTCAAGTAAGCAGCAATTATTGGTATTTTTGTTTGTATTTATGATTTTTTTTTCTGCCTCTATTCATGTAATTAACTTGTCTACAATCTGTTAAATATCAAGCTTCTTTTTAGATCAAGCTTTTCTGTGAAAATGCTTTGTTTCTGATAATTAGATATATATATATATATATATATATATATATATATATATATATATATATATATATATATATATATATATATATATATATATATGGATATATATACACATGTTTGGTACTACAGAACTTTAATATGGATACAAACAAACATGACATACACTTCTTCAGCTCCACGAGAAACAAAATTGCCTTGATCAATATCCTGGTTAACAGAGCACACAGGATTTGTTCACCTTGTAATCTTCCTGCTGAAATTGACAAAATCATGAATATACTCTGTGAGAATGGTTATCCTGGGCAAAGAGTTAAGAGATACAAACACAAGTTTCTAAACACGACAAGAGATCATCGGAAGATTGGTCCGGACAAATGTCCAGTCAATATCAGGATGCCCTGGAAAGGGCAATCATCACGAAGGTTTGAAGTACAAATCAAACATATTGTGTCTAACACGTTTCTGGCTGTGCAACTCCGAGTGATCTTTACCTCTCACCGTTTGCTGATGTCAGTCAACAAGGATGTGCTACCCACCTCACAAACCAGCAATGTTATTTATGAGTTTAAGTGCCGATGTGAAGCTCGGTACGTGGGCCGCACAACACTAAGATTGGCTGATCGGATCAAACAACACGTTCCCTTGGCGATTCGAAGAAAGGTTGTGAGGGTTAGAACACAATCAGTGCGAGCATGTAGAAATATCCAGCAACCACCGGCCACTGTACCTGCTTCATCTGCCATTGCACAGCACCAGGTTGCCAACCCTATCTGTGCAGACCAGTACAATGCAGAGACGTTCAGGATATTGATCCAAGGTCAGAGCTCGTTTCATTGACGTACGTTGGAAGGAACCTTCATCCTTACCACCGATCCAATATTATGTCGTCAAAAGGAATTTGTACGATCTCTGTGTCTTTCAGCATGGAAAGATCAAGGGAAGTACCTTAACAAATAGTGAATGGACCTTTGGGGAAACCCTTCCCCCCTCTCTCCAGGATGTGGTTGCAAACGTGAATCATCGGCAAACTCTGCTCCAGCCAATGGGAGCTCGAGGTAAAGATGATGAGCCGACCAATAGGCGTTCGGATTAACTGTGACGTCATGGTTGAACCAATCAGCGTCTACCTTATTGAGACCTGCGTATAAAGCACACGCCTTCACTTCCTTCTTCACTTGCTGCGATTTTTACCCTGAAGAGTGCAGCACGAAAAGTTTCGGTCACTATTATGTCGTGTTTGTTTGTATCCATGTATGTATATATATATATATATATATATATATATATATATATATATATATATATATATATATATATATATATATATATATATATATATATATATATATATATATATGTATGTATTTAAACATATATGAAACTTGACCACAACTTTCATCACCCATGATGTACCAAAGGTTTTTTTTTGTATATGTTGTCGAGGCTCATATGAGAGCTAACACGCAGCACACGAGGGGGGGGGGAGGAGCCAAGAGGGATGGGAGAGGGAAGGACAAAACAGTAGGGAACAGAGACATCAGGAGATCTGTGAAAGGGAGAGGGGCGGGAACACGGGGTATACAATATTGACACTACAGGAACTTTCAAGAAGGAAAGCAGGGAATTTGAAGGAGGTGGGGTTGGGGTGGATTAATGGGGGTAGAAAAGATCGTGGTTTTGGATGGGGGAAGATTAAAGGTGGTAGTGAACAGCTGTTTTGAAGGCCTGGAGGGAAGAATTGAATTGAAGAGAGTGTGGGAGTTTATTCCAAAGGCAGGAAAAAGAAGAATGAAAGAGTGAAGGTGAGCAGTGATTTTGGTCTTAGTAGTTTTACCAGAAAGGGGTTGTTGGTGGACTTTGAGTGCCCTGCGGAAATATGGGAGGGACATATTGCAGACAGAGCGGGGGAGGGACGGTTGAAGGGGGGGGGGTGGTTGGGACCAGAGAGGAGATGGTAAAAGACAGAAAGACCACCAACCTGTCTGCTATGAGACAGTGAGAAGACCAAAGACCCAGCCTCACCACAGGATATACCAATAATCCGAAATGCCTTGGTTTCCACAGCGTAAAGCCAAGAAAGGTGAGAGGCAGGAGCACCAACCCAGAGGGGAGAGCAGTACTCCATCAGGCTGCAGATAAAAGTTTTGTATGTGGTCAGGAGCTCTGGTGGGCCGAGGAAGGACTTTTCACGATGGAGGTTTCCCAGTCGGCAAATGGCTTTGGAGGCAAGGTAGGAAATGTCGCTTTCCCAGAAAAGATCATGGTAGATAGTGAGACCCAGAAGCTTGAATGAAAGGAATTATTGAAGAGGATTGTTGAGAAAATAGATTGGGGTGGGGGGGGGGAGGGGTTCCAGACGGTCCTTTTGGAGAGACAGTGAGAGTGTGAGATTTGTCAGGATTGAAAGACATGTTTCACATGTTCGATCAGTTTGTGATTTTATTCAGAAATGCAGAGAATGAAGAAGCTGCAGCTTGCCGGTCTGAGGGATGACAGATGGTACGGCAGAGGGTGGAGTCATCAGCAAAAAGATAGAGGATTTAGCAGAGAGTCAGAGAGATCATTGAAAACCAGAAAAAGCACAAGGCCCAGAACACTACCTTGAGGAACTCCAGCCTGGACAGGCAGAGAGGAAGAGGGGGCTGAGAGAACTCCATTTAGGGCCACATGTTGGCTGCGACAGGAGAGGAAGTCTGCGAGCCATGAGTGGAGATTGCCTTGGATACCATAGGAAGAGAGTTTGGTGAGCATGGCAGGGTGCCAGACCGTGTCAAAAGCACGCGATACGTCTCGCGATACGGCTCTGATTTCATGTCTGACATTAAGTACCTCCATTCATTGTTGGGAGAGCAGAAGCAGCATATCCAGGTTAGAGTGACCTGGTCTGAAACCAAATTGATGTTTGGAAATCAAGCCATTGGAGAAGAGGAAGGATTTAATGTCTGAAGCGATGATGGATTTCATAACCTTGCTGATGATTGGGAGAAGGCTGATTGGTCTGTTGTTGCAGGGATCTGATTTTGCACCTTTGATATGCAGGGCAGTAATATTTGCTGATTTCCAAGTAGATGGCAGATGATCTTGAGCAAATGAGAGGGTGAATAGAACAGAGAGAGGGTGAGCACGAGTGGAGGAGCAGGTTTTTGGAATCCGAGTAAGTTTTTAGAACCAGTTGCAGAGTCTGAGTGAAAGTTTGACACAAGGCTCTCCACTTAGTCAGAAGAAAAGGACGCAGAGTCCGGGGACAGCTGGGTGTGACTGGGTAAGGTGGGTGCAGATATCATTGGGTTTCAGACACAATATTTAGATGCAAACACCGAATTTAGACATTCAGCTTTTTCATGTGCACATTCAGCCTTTCTTTTTGATTTTTAGCTCCATATGCGAGTTTCTGAAGGTGGAACGGATCCCTCTCAGGTCTCGAAGTATCCACCGTCGTGTGTTTGTGTTTGACACACACACACACACACACACACACACACACACACACACACACACACACACACACACACACACACACACACACACACACACACACACACACACACACTTTTTATAACGCATGTCAAGTCAAATGACAATCTGTAACATGCATACACTCCAATACGGGTCTGACGGGGAGCAATGGATTTGTGATTGACAGATTATAAACGTGTTTTATTGAAGGTGGTAAAACATAAAGTATAGGGGCTGTTATTTAATCGTAAAAATTACTGAAGGAGAGATTGAAATTAGACTGATCATGAACGGTGATTCCATGGGTGAAAGCAAAGTGGTGAGACCCATTTCTCTCTTTCTAAATGTGTATTACCAGACTTGGTGGTGTAAAAGAGCATCTGCTCTGAGGCTGTGTGGTCGGCAGTTCGAGCCCCGGTCAAGTCCGACCAAAGACTTTAACTAGAAGGGCACTCGGTACAACGCATACCTCTGCCACGTCATGCCTGATCCACGAGAACATATCAGGCCCAATACATTTTTTAAAAATCATACCACATGTCGTTTATGGTCCTCTATCTCAATAATGAAGAATCACTTTGAAAATTAAATAATTCTCGTATCCAGATCCGGATTCAGATCTTCACCAATATTGAATCAATTCTCTTTGTCAGACACCCAGCGTGTCCACCAAGTTTTGTCTGAATCCGTTCACAACTTTTTGAGATATCGTGCTATATATAGTTTTTGGCCCAATCTCTCAATGGTGAAGAATAACTTCAAAAATTCTAGTAGTCTGATCCGGATCCGGATCTTCACCGAAATCGAATCAGTTCATCCTTGTCACACACCCAACCAGCCCACCACATTTTATCTGGATCCGTCCACAACTTTTTGAGATATCCTACAGACAGACAGACAGACAGACAGACAGACAGACAGAGAGAGAGGTGAAAACATAACCTCCTTCACCTTCAGTGGTGGAGGTAAAAATGGTATGTGCTGCTTCCTTGCTTAATGCTCAGCATTTAAAAGGACAGAGCACTGACAAACACCACTGGGAAGGCAATGGGAAATCACCCAGTACAACCCTTGCCAAGAAACTGTTTTGGCAGCACCAACACTAAATTTCGCATGGTACAGGTTTTTAAAAATAAATTGCATTGGATTGTGCCACCTGGTGGAAACTGGTATTATAAGTAACTAGTGCGGGCCCTTAGGTGCAGCTTCGTTCCTTCACTCTCGTAAACGACGACTGGATTGGGGCATTATTTCAATTAGATCGGACCAACCGTATCATAAATTGCCATAACTTGGGAAACACCTGGGAAACATACTCAGGTCCCCAGCGTCAATTGTAACGTCATATCAAACGAAGAAGAAGAATTGTGACGCCCCCCCCCTTCTCTCCCCTCCTCTCTCATCCCCTCTCTCCCCCTAGTCTCGCCCCTCCTCTCTCCTCCTCTCTCTCTCCTCCCCTCTCTCTCGCCCCTCTCTCTCGCTCCTCTCTCTCGCCCCCACTCTCACCCCCCTCTCCCGCCCCCTCTCTCGCCCCCTCCTCTCTCGAATTGTGATGCCCCCCTCTCTCCAGCCCCCCCAAACCTTGGGATTAATTAATAATTTGAACAATTCATTCAAACCTTGGGAAAAAAAAACAGCTTTCAAACCTTGGGAAACAGCTGAAACGGATGAAGAACGATATCAAACTTTGAAAAGGCACATACTCAGGTCCCCAGCGTCAATTGTGACGTCATACAAAACGAAGAAGAAGAAGAATTGTGACGTCAATTGTGCAAAAATAAATAAACATTAATTGTGACGTCATAGCACCATGTCTTGTCATTGGTTGACAGATAAATGGCCGTAACTTGGGAATCGCTTGTCTGATTAATATCAAACCTTGAAAAGGCACATACTAAGGTCCCCAGCGTCGATTGTGACGTCATACCAAACGAAGAAGAAGAAGAATTGTGACGTCAATCGTGCAAAAAAAATTAACATTAATTGTGACGTCATTCTTGATGTCATAGCACCGTGTCCTGTAATTGCTCGACAGATAAATGGCCGTAACTTGGGAACCGCTCATCCGATTAATATCAAACCTCGAAAAGGCACATCCGCGCGGCCCCAGCAATATTCCTGGCAAGTTTCAATCAGATCTGACCGGCGGTCGTCGAGAAACGGTGGTCGCATACAGACACACACACACACACACACACACACACACACACACACACACACACACACACACACACACACACACACACACACACACACACACACACACAGATTGCTGGAATTATAGATAGATAATACAAGAATTCTGAAAACCAGAAACACCATTAGGATTGGCTTTTTGCTAGTGTGAAATAGAATATTGCTGTGGTCATGTTCCCCTTTGCAACATACTTTACTTTTCAGTAAGGAAGATTTTAGCCAGTACTGCCTTTTCATATGTTGACATCACCATTTTAGATCCCATCCTAAGGAGCCCTGCAGCCATGAAGGGTCAACCCCAGTGTAGATTGGTCTCGCATATATAGTGCCTTCAGAAAGTATTCACACCCCTTGACTTTTTTCACACTTTGTTGTGTTACAGCCTGAATTTAAAATTGATTAAACTTGAATTTTTTTTGTCACTGATCTGCACAAAATACCCCAAATTGACAAAGTGAAAACATGTTTTCAGAATTTTTTACAAATTAATTAAAAATGAAAAGCTGAAATATCTTGTGTTGATAAGTATTCAACTCCTTTGCTCTGACACTCCAAATTGAGCTCAGGCGCATCCAATTTCCTTTGATCATCCTTGAGATGTCTCTACAACTTGATTGGAGTCCATCTTTGGAAAATTCAATTTATTGGACATGATTTTGAAAGAAACACACCTTTCTAAATAATGTCCCACAGTTGATAGTGCATGTCAGAGCAGAAACTTTACCATGAAGTCCAAGAAACTGTCTGTAGAACTCCAAGATAGAATTGTGAGGAGGCATAGATCTGAGGAAGGGTATAAAATAATTTCAAGAGTGTTGAAAGTTCCAAGGAGCACAGTGACTTCCATCATTAGAAAATGGAAAGAATATGGAACTAACCAGACTCTTCCTAGAGTTGACCATCTGACCAAACTGAGCACCCGGGCAAGAAGGACCTTGGTCAGGGAGGTGACCAAGCACCCAATGACCATTCTGATAGAACCACAGAGTTCCTTGGCTAAGATGGGAGAACTTGCTGGAAGGCCAACAGTCTCTGCAGCACTTCACAAATCTAGGCTTTATGGGTGAGTGGCCAGACAGAAGTTTGCAAAAAGGCATGAGAAAGACTCATCAGACCACAGAATATTTTGCCTCTTGCTCTCAGAGACTAAAATCGAACTCTTTGGTCTGATTGCAAATCTCTGCGTCTGGTGGAAACCGAGCACACCACATCACCCATCTAACACCATCTTTACCGTGAAGCATGGTGGTGGCAGCATCATGCTATGGGGATGCTTTTCAGCAGTGGGGACTGGGAGACTTGTAAGGATAGAGGAAACAAGGAAAAGAGGAAAATACAGGCAAATCCTTGAGGAGAGCCTGCTTCAGAGTATAGAAGACCTAAGACTGCGGCGAAGATTTACATTCCAACAAGACAATGACCCCAAACATACAGTCAAAGCAACACTGGAATGGCTTCAGAACAAGAACGTGAAAGTCCTTGAGTGGCACAGCCAAAGCCCAGACTTGAATGCCATTGAGAATCTGTGGAAAGACTTGAAGATTGCTGTTCACCGATGCTCCACATCCAACTTGACAGAGCTTGAACAAATCTGCAAGGAAGAATGGGAGAAAATCCCCAAATCCAGATGTGTAAAGCTGATAGACACGTCCAAGAAGACTCGAAGCTGTAATCGCTGCCAAAGGGGCTTCTACAAGGTATTGACTCAGGGGGTTGAATACTTTATTGATGCATGATATTTCAGCTTTTCATTTTTAATTAATTTGTAAAAAAATTCTAAAAACATTTTTTCACTTTGTCATTATGGGGTATTTTGTGTGGATTGGTGATAAAAAAAATGAAGATTTAATCCATTTTAAATTCAGACTGTAACACAACAAAATGTGACAAATGTAATGGGGGTGTGAATACTTTCTGAAAACACTGTAGACCACACTGTAAGGAGAAGGCAAATTATTACCTCTTTGAAGGTTATTTATGAGCTGACTATTTTTGCCAATCCAATAGCAACATGCTAATTACATTGTAACCAGTTTAGTTTCATGAAGCTTGGAATTCAAATCCCAAACAGCTTGACTTCCATCAGTTGGATTTGAACCGACAACCTTTGTGATGCCAGTCTAGTTTCCTTACCACACAGCCACCACCATACCTGTTTGTGCTTTTGGAAGCAGTGAATGTGAAGACCATGTTTGATTTTGGTATATATTGTCAATAGATGTGGCATCCCAGCAGTAGATGATGCTTTTTCATTTTGTAACTGCAGTATGGTATTTAAATCTTCCCTGAGCTTTGGCTGGTAATACAGTGTTGTTATTGAATGTATTTTGCTTCTATTTCTAGCCGGCAATTTGCACGGCGAAGAATGGGAGCACAGGCAATGGCTGCAGCAACACCCAAAAGTAAGTGATTTTACAGATATAATGGAGGCTTGCTGAAGAGCTGTATATTGATAAAAGCGCACATCTCACAAAAAGTATTGAGGACACAGAGACTTGTAAGATGTGCAATATAATGCCGATAAAATGATGCTTATGGGGGAGAGGGGGGGGGGTGGTTGGGTTTTAGCAACTGAAGTTAAAATTTTTCACTAAAATGTGTAATGTTTTAAATTGTATAATAAAAAATGTCTGTTGGTACCATTTGTTATTCGGTTGCTTAATCTGGCTTCAATTTGTGACTTTCTAAATGATGTAATCCTCCTCGGATTGCTCAGCGTGCATGTGCAGAAACCCCTTATAACGAAGTAAATCAGGGTAGCCTGAACATATTCATGCCTTCTGGATAAGGATTGTGGAATGAAACGATTTTTTAAAAGCTTGTAAAGAAGCCGAAAGTAATTGTAGGCGTACCTGCGACAAAGGGGTGTGCTTCTACACAATGAAACAGTTGGAGAACTTCCTGATCAACTGGTCCAAAAAGTTGATATGTTGCTGTCAGTATTGCAAAAACTTATGACAATGAACGCCCGCAAAAGGCCGAAGGTTCATCGATGTGTGTTCCAACCAAATCTTCATGCTTCTTAACACCGATGGGAAGATCATATTGGGGGCTTGCTGATGCACAGGGTAATTTCAAAATGATGGTACAGTCGCAGGTGAAATACCATATTTTTGGTGTACAAGTTGATGTAGAGTACATGTCCATCTATCCATCCATCGGGACCATCCTCTGTGCAGAGCGTCGGTGCTGCCGAAGCAGTCTCCTTGGCTATTGGGCGCAATCCTGGGCGGGTCGCCACTTCGACACAGTATACCAGCAAGCTGGCACTCATTTTTGCTGACCTCGGAAGGATGACAGGCAGAGTCAACCCCACCTTGTATTAATTCAACAGCCGAATGAGATTTGAACTAAGGATCCTAGGATTCCAAGCACACCACCCTAACCATTAAGCCAACACGAGGCATAGAGTACAAGTCAAATTGACTAAATCCCCCATTTTTCTTTGCTACATTCATCGATAATTCGATTTGGAGTAGAAGAGGAAGCAAAATCAACTATGGTAGTGAGAAAAACTGTCAGTCAGAACAATGGAGGTGTTCCTCCCTGACACACACAACTAAACACTGCCGATGGTAATCACAGGGTCATGATTATGAATGAGCTCTTTTGTGCATATTATCTAAATTGCTTTGTGGGACGATCTTTTGAATATATTAGGAATATAAATCGTTTTTAGGTCAGCGAGCTGACCTAATAAAACCGTTCGATGTCCTCAGGTCCGTTCGTCTGTTTGTCTGTCTCTCTGTCCGTCCGTCCGTCTGTCAACAATTTTTATTTTTTTTATCTCCAAGACGTCTCGGCCGATTGAGTTCTAACTTGACATGATGATAATACTAGTTGCTCTCTATAGATCGTCTGAGCCCTTTTTCGCATTTTCACCTTAAGGTTACAGGGTCATAAAGTGCAAAATGACCGATTGGTCAAATGGCCTATAAGGAAGCATCGGACGGATATAATGCATAATGGGTTTCATAGGGATTATTAAGAAGATTTTAATTTGACAAAATAGTTTCTCGTTACCTCTGTCGTTTGATACCAATTACCGAAACCCCTGCCAGATTCGACAAACCCCCTAGGAGAAGATGCAAATTGAAATCGGCTACCCCCTAAAAACACAATTCGCAATTTTCTAAGTTTGTGACCTTGTGGCCTTGACCTTGGGACGAAAATGAAAAATCGAGCTCCGTGGGGCTATGCAGGTGCCATTGGGCTAACCAAATACCGAAACACCTGCCAGATTCAACGAACCCCCTCGGAGAACATGCAAATTGAAATCGGCTACCCCCTAAAAACACATGTTTTTTGGGCGTGGCTCCACCCATAATAGGCGCACCATGCCCATTTTCAGGAAAACACAACTAGATCATGATATAAACCTCCCACCAAAATTTTGTCAGGATCAGATGAAAACCCACGGAGCTATGCACGGGACAGACACAGACAGACAGACAGACAGACAACAATAATGAATATAGTGTCACTTATTTTTTTCGTGAACCAAAACAACTGCAAATTGATACTTATAGCATAGGCTTTGTTGGGCCTTATGGCGTCCTCCAGCATCAAAGTTCCTTGTGAGTGAACTCATTATTGGTTCATGAAAAAATATTTTCACGAAAAAAATAAGTGACCACCATATTCGTTATTGTTGTCTGTCTGTCTGTCTGTCTGTCTGTCTGTCTGTCTGTCTGTCTGTCTGTCTGTCTGTCTGTCTGTCTGTCCCGAGCATAGCTCCGTGGGTTTTGATCCAATCCTGATAAAATTTTGGTGGGAGGTTTATATCATGATCTAGTTGTGTTTTCCTGAAAATGGGCATGGTGTGCCTATTATGGGCAGAGCCACGCCCAAAAAAACGTTTTTAGGGGGTAACCGATTTCAATTTGCATCTTCTCCTCAGGGGTTTGTCGAATCTGACAGGGTTTTCGGTATTTGGTTAGCCCAATGGCACCTGCATAGCCCCACGGAGCTCGATTTTTCATTTTCGTCACAAGGTCACGAACTTAAAAAATTGCGAATTTTGACATAAAAAAAATTTCTTCTCCTCGGGGGTACAAAATTCCCAACATACAGGATCGGTTTGCCAAAGTTTCACAGAATGGCACACAACCCAAATTATTCTCAAAGTTAGATTTAACCGGTGCATTAAACCAGTTATTTCTGGATGAAGATTCCACGAAGTCGATGGTGTTGAACACGCAGAAAGGCTTTTCGGCAACTAAACGTTTGTGCTTTGGTGTGAAAACTGCACCATCACAGTTTCAGGCTACCATGGTGGCGGATTTAGATTATGTACTTTGTTACATTGATGATATCATAGGAGCTATCAAGAAGGTAGAAGAACATATTAGAGTTCTTGAGAAAGTGTTTGGTAGGCTTAACAAACACAATGTCTGTCTAAATGGGGAAAATTGCAAAAAAAATTAAGTTGAATTTGAGCATTTAGGTCATTTGTTGAGTGCAGATGGAATCTGCCCCTTGCAAAGCAAAGTGGAGGCTTATTCAGAAGGCCCCCAGACCTGAAAATGTTTCAGAACTACAGTCATTTTTGCGAATGCTTCAGCATTATGGAAAATTGTGGAAAGTTTGTCCAAAACTTGTCTTCCAAACTGCACCCCCCTCTATGACCAATTTAACCAGCACACAATGTGGGCGTGGTCTGAAAAGTGTGAGGAGGTGTTTGTGTATGTAAAAAAACGTTCTCACGGGTGATAAAGTTTTGCTACATTATGACCCAAAGAAACCACCGATGTTAAGTGTAGATGCTACTTCCCAGGGATTGGGGGCAGTATTAAGTCACAAATCAGAAGATGGATCCGCAAGACTGATGGCATATGCCTCCAGAACCCTCAGTGCTGCTGAGAAAAATTATGCGCAGATTGAGAAAGAGGTGTTGGCAATCATGTACGTCATAAAGAAATTCCATTTATAATTGTTTGACCTCGTCACCAGCCCTCGTCGTGTACTTTTTGGACCAAAAACTGGAATTCCACCTCACATGCCATGTCGTGCCAAATTTTCAACAAAGCCTTATTATGAGAATATGGAGAAGAAAATTGATAATATTGTAAAAATATTTTTTGTTATTACTTTCACCTCCACCACCAAAGGTACAAGGAGGTTATGTTTTCACCCCTGTCTGTCTGTCTTTCTTATTCTGTCTGTTTGTTATTGGTCAATCGATTTTGTTATTCTGTCTGTCAATTGACTGCAGGTAACAATTTAAATCCGATCTTCACGAAACTTCACCAAGTTGTAGAGGTAGCCACAACTGAGAAGCCTATTGATTTTGAGGTCAAAGGTCATCTTGAGGTCAAGTTTCTAAAATCGTCATTTTTCATCCAATTGACTTGAAAGTTGAACAGGATTTGCATCCTCCATCACTGAATTGGGAAAGCAACTATTTGAGGGCAAAAGGTCAAAGGTCAACTCAAGGTCAAAGTTCTAAAATCAAATTTCATCTGAAAAATCATCAATTTTCATCTGATTAACCTGAAAATTAAGCAGCAATTGCATCACTGAATGTGGAAACTAGCTGCTTTTAAGGTCAAAGGTCAACTCAAGGTCAAACTTCTAAAATCATCATTTTCGATCTGAAGAATAATCATTTTCATCCAATTGACCTGAGCTTTGATTAAGATTGTCAATTTTAATCTTAATGAAATGGACAATTTGATGTATCCATGGCAACTTTTGGAGAGGTGGTGGATTTTGCAAGCATCGTGCTCTGCACGACATCTTTCTCTTGTTTGTTTCTTTCTCTGTTTGTGTGCAGAATATCTCAAAAAGTTGTGGACTTATTCCGATGAAATTTGGTGGACAGGTTCGGTGTGTGACATGGACGAACTGATTAGATTTTGGCGAAGATCCGGACCAGGCTACTGGAATTTTTAAGTGATTGTTTACCATTGAGGATCGGGCCAAAAACTATATATTTCATAATATCTCAAAAAGCAGTGGACGGATTCGACCAAAACTTGGACATGTTGGGGTTGTGATAAGGAAGAATTTATTCAATTTTGGTGATGATCTGAATCCGGATCTGGACCTGATCATTTTCAAGTGATTCTTCACCATTGAGAGATGTGGCCAAAAATGATGCATAGCATGGCATTTCAAAAATGTATTGAGCCCGATATGTTATCATGGATCAGGCATTACATGGCGAAAGTATGCACTCTACTGAATGCCCTTCCAGTTATTATTGTTATTCTTCAACCCTTTTTTAGCCTTTTTGCTGTTAGTTTTTAAAATATCTTTTTCTCACCTGCCATTTGTCCAATTGACATTTTCAGGTAATGAGTGAACCCCCTCCCCCCCCCCATTGGGAATATTTTAATGATAATTGTGATGTCATAGGTCATGTAGTATGGCAGCAATCTAGGATTAAATGCAAAAATTTAAACATTGTATCTCTGAAACCACTGATCAGGAAAAATTTGAAACTTGACATCTCATTCTACTCCCAATGGGGAATAAAGGATTGAAAGGTTGATGTCATCGGTGAAGTTGTCCAACAACCCTCAATGTTTTAATCAAAATCCTTGTTTCCTATTGAGATTCAGTGTGTATGTTCAGCCCATAACATTTTTACCAATTGAACTTTTTTCATCAAATCTTCAACAAACCTTTCTTATGAGATTGTGGAGAACACAAATTAATAATATGTACAAATTTTTTTTTTAACTGTCGTTTTCATCAATCTTAGTTTGAGTACAAAAATGATGTGGATGAGTTTTGCCTTTTTAGATGCTTTCTCATCATTATTATTATCTTGCCAAAACGAAGTTTTTGCAAGATATGTAAGTCAGCTTGTATGTTTTTTTTTGTTTGTTTGTTTTTTTTTGTTTGTTTGTTTGTTTGTCTGTAATCACGTATCGATAACTCTGCAGAGCACAGTTATCATTGGAAATTTTTGCAACTTCGCATATCAGAGTCCTATAGAGGTCCCTTTCAGCGCATAAAATTTTCAAGGTCAAAGGTCAAGGTCACTTTGTCGCAAATCAGGGGAGTCAACGAAACCCTTATTTTTTGAGTTTTGATCGGATCGTCTTCAAACTTCATGGGAATATAGTTCATGGTCTGGCGCTCAGCTGATTAATTTTTGGTGGCGATCAGCCTTGACATTCATGGTTAGCGCTGGAGGTCGAAAGTTTTTGACCCCAAGGTCAAATTTTGAAATCTTAGATACCATATCAGGTAATACCTCATATGAAAGCGCTTGATAAGTGCTTTCCAGATCTGTCAAAAGTTTGACACTATGACGTCATTTGATGACTTCATGACAAAAAAACGGATTTTTCATTAAAATTTTATTTCCTCAGTTCTCATCAAAATCTCTTTATTTCATGTACAACGGTCCTGGAGAGATACCATTAACCGTACGAAAATATAAAGGTCATGGTCACAAAAAGGTCAAGCATCAAGGTCGACGAAACTCTTATTTTTTTGAGTAACTTTAATCGAATAAATAAGTCACTCATGTTCACATTTTGGCAAGATACTGGTCACCCTGGGGGTGACATTGGTTTTTATTATCATTATTATTATTATTATTATTATTATTATTATTATTATTTTTATTACCTTCGCAAACTTCGTTTGACGAAGGTATTGTATTGACCCCTGTGTATTTATTTCTTGGTAAATATGTGTGCGGACAACATTGCGCAAAAACTGCTAGACCAATTTGCATGAAATTTTCAGAGATGATGTGCAGTTACTCAAGGACGCCAGGCGAAGCTTTTGGGAGCAATCGGATTAAAGCTCAAGGTCACGGTCACGAAAAGGTCAGAATCGTTTTTTTCGTCATAACGCGGTCAATTTTTATCCGAACGAGATAAAACCAACACCAAAATGTTCATTACTCAATTCTACATTCTCGGCTATGCCACATGAAAGTGTGGCGTAATTACCTTACGTAGCGGTTGGGGGTCAAAGGTCAAGGGGGTCACCACAAAGCATTTTTCATTGGGCAGCGTCGTGGACAACATTACGCAAAAACCACTTAGCAGATTGTCATGAAATTTTGTGGACTTGTTTGACATCATGAGAGGACAAATCGATTAGATTTTGGGAGCGATCGGATCAAAGGTCAAGGTCAAGGTCACAAAAAGGTCAAAATCGTTTTTTTGCGATTAAAGTGTCAATTTTGAGAGACTTCCGGTTCCGGTTTTGAGCGGCAAGAGGTCTCCTTCGGGGCTCCCTGCTGACTTTCTCAAAGTTAAGTTCCGGTTGTTATTTGTCCCGTTTTAACTGTTTAATTTTCTCACCTACATGTTAATGTGTGTTCCTAGTTCGGTTTTGTTTCAAAAATCGTGCTATTTTGTGAGTATTTATGTCGACGTTCTTACCTGGTGTTTGAGGCCTAGTCCTAGGCTTGAGGCCTACCGGTTCCACTCGGTGTTCGATCGTTTTTTTTGTTTGTTTTTTTCTCCCCATTACCTTCAATTTCTATCCTCCCCATCACCTTCAATTTTCATCCTCCCCATTTTCCAAACATCCCCCATTCTCCCAACTAATCTCTTTCTTATCTCAAAAAAAAAAATAAAAAAATACCCAACAACAACAACAACAACAACACGCTCACCTTCTCCCGATTCTGCTACTTCTTCTTCCTCTTAACTTCCTCCTCGTCTTCCTCGATTTTTTTTTTTTTTACACTTCCATGACCTAATCTGTTGAACTCTCTCATACATTAATATTAACAACAAAAACGATCTTATAATGCTTCATCTTCCTCTCTCACACATGTGGTACTCTTTACTGTTTCACAATGCACTACTCTTCTGCTATTTTAACAGACTGCTCTCATTTCGACCTCTCCTTCATTCCTTGCCTAAAAAATCCAACTATTACAGCGCTTCTTCTCTCCATGCTCTGAATTCGCCTTCATTGCATCCATCAAGAATTGTGTTAAATCGCATCTCTGACCTAAAACTTTTAAAACCACAGTTTGCCATGGATGCTCGCTTTCCATCAACCATTCTTTTTCCAACTTCAGTGCCAACTCACCCCCCCTCACCCCTCACTCTCACTCTCAAAGCAACCATCCCACTCTTCTCCCCTCCAAGCCTCCCTCTCACCTCTTTCAAAAATTCCCCCTCACCTTTCTCCCACCTTTCATCCCCCTCACTCTTCCTTCTCTAAGTTGCCCCCCCTCTCATCCTCCAACCTGCCTCCCTCCACTGCCCTCTCACCTCCATCTCTTCACTCCACCTCCTCAAATCCTCAACTGCCTTCTTCCTTGTCTCTTGTCCCCCCTCTCTCCCAGCACCACAGAGCCTTTTCTCCTCCTCATTCGGCCCCCTCCCCTCGCTATTCTGCAATACCCCACACTCCTTCAGCAACCCTCCTTACCTCCCCCCCTCTTCCCTCGTCCTACCCTCCCCCGCCCCCTCCACCTCCTGCACCCAAAGCCTCCTCCCCTACCTCTTCATTAAAAGTGTGGACCTCAAATATCCGGGGCCTTCGCTCAAACCTTTCAGATCTTTCCATACAGGTTGCTACTGACAAACCAGACATTATCTGCCTAACAGAAACTTTCCTCTCCCAAGACGTGTCTGACTCCCAAGTATCTCTCCCTGGTTACTCCCTCTTACGGTATGACAGACCTGAGTCTCGTCCTGGTGGAGGTGTTGCTCTCTTCATCAAAGACTCTATTCCTCACTCTCCCTGCACTGCTCTCACTCCCCCACACCCCCAGGAATACCTCTGGCTTCGGCTTCCCCTCCACTCCCACCTCATGTTTATATGTGTACTGTACCGTCCACCGAACAGTGATGACTCCATCTACACCTCACTCTCCGAAAACATGGACCATCTTCTATCTTCTCATCCAAACTCTCTCTTCCTCTTATGTGGCGACTTCAATTGTCATCACGCTCAGTTGGCTAGGTGTGGGTACCTCTCTCACCTGCCATGGGACATCAGCAAAAAGCTTTCTGCGACTCATTGGGACTGACTCAATCGGTCAACTTCCCGACCCGGATCTCAACCAATGGTACTCCATCTCTTCTGGATCTGATTTTGACAAATTTCCCTGACAATATCTGCTGCTCTTCCTTCGCTCCAATTGGTTCTTCTGACCACGTCCTTGTTAAAGTGGACATCTCTCTGGCTGTTATCAGAGAACCACCTCACCGCCGTCGAGTCTGGCATTTCACTCAAGCCGACTGGCAGGGTCTCCGAGCAGCCATCAAACTTACAGACTGGTCTCCTATCACTACTTTCTCAAACATCAACTCATCCTGGGAATTCTTTCAAAGAAACTTGCTCTCCCTCATGCACAGATTTATCCCCTCTCGTGTTCAGTTGTCTTACCCTTCCTCCCGCCCTTGGTTTACTGAAGCTTGTGGCGAGGCAGTTGTCCTGAAACAACTTGCCTTTGCCTCATGGAAAGCAAACCCAACTGAGGGCAATCTCAGTTCTTTCCACAAAGCTCGGAACAAGTGTGTATCTACCCTCAGGAGAGCCAGAAAACAACATCTTTCTCATCTCAAGTCTGAACTCTCAAACTTCTCTCCCTCCTCAAAATCCTGGTGGCGTTTAATCAAATCTGTTTCTGGTGTATGTTCCCCCTCCATCCCCTCCCTTACCTCAAATGGCCGCACTGCTGATTCCACACGTGATAAAGCTGAATGTCTAAACTCGGTGTTTGCAGCTAAATCTTGTGTCCCTAACCCATCACTATCTCTACCCACTTTACCCAGTCGCACCCAACTGTCCCTGGACTCTGTATCCTTTTCTCCTGACAAGGTGGAGAGCTTGCTTTCAAACCTCGAGTCAGATTCTGCAACCGGTCCAGACGGCATCAGCCCACGTGTCCTCAAAGCCTGCTCTTCTGCTCTTGCTCACCCTCTCTCTGTTCTATTCACCCTCTCATTTTCCCAAGGTCATCTGCCATCTGCTTGGAAATCTGCTAACATCACTGCCCTGCATAAAAAAGGTGCAAAAACAGATCCCTGTAACTACAGACCAATCAGCCTTCTCCCAATCATCAGCAAGGTTATGGAATCCATCATCGCTTCAGACATGAAATCCTTCCTCTTCTCCAATGGCTTGATTTCCAATCATCAATTTGGTTTCAGACCAGGTCACTCTACCCTGGATATGCTGCTACTGCTCTCCCATCAATGGATGGAGGTCCTCAATGCCAGACAGGAAATCCGAGCCGTATCCCTGGACATATCACGTGCTTTTGACACAGTCTGGCACCCTGCCCTACTCACCAAACTCTCTTCCCATGGTATTCAAGGCCATCTCCACTCATGGCTCGCAGACTTCCTCTCCTGTCGCAGTCAACGTGTGGCCCTAAATGGAGTTCTTTCATCCCCTCTTCCTGTGCAGGCTGGAGTTCCTCAAGGTAGCGTTCTGGGCCCTGTTCTTTTTCTGGTTTTCATCAATGATCTCTCGGACTCTCTGGAAAATCCTCTATTTCTCTTTGCCGATGACTCCACCCTCTGCCGTACCATCTGTCATCCCTCAGACCGGCAAGCAGCAGCTTCTTCGCTCACTGCAGATCTGGATAAAATCACAAACTGGTCCAACACGTGGAACATGTCTTTCAATCCAGACAAATCTCACACTCTCACTATGTCTCTTCGAAAGGACCGTTTACAAAACCCCCATCCACTTTCTCAACAATCCTCTGGAAGAAGTCTTTTCTTTCAAGCTTCTGGGTCTCACTATCTGCCATGACCTTTCCTGGGAAAGTCACATTTCCAACCTTGCCTCAAAAGCCAGTCGCCGACTGGGAATCCTCCGTCGTGCAAAGTCCTTCCTCGGCCCTCTTGAGCTCCTGACTACTTACAAAGCTTTTGTCCGTAGCCTGATGGAGTACTGCTCTCCCCTCTGGGCTGGTGCTCCTGCCTCCCACCTTTCTCGGCTTCACGCTGTCGAAACCAGGGCATTTAAGATCATCGGCATCTCCCGCAATGAAGCTGAGTCTTTGGGCCTCTCACTCAATCACCGCAGGTTGGTCGGTGGTCTTTCTGTCTTCTACCGACTCCTCTCCAGCCTTGCCCCCCCTGCTCTCTCTGCGATTTGTCCCAACCACATTTCCACAGGGTGCTCAAGGTCCGCCAACAACCCCCTTCTGGTAAAACTACCAAAATCACGAATCACTGCTCATCTTCACTCTTTCATTCCTCTTTTTTCCCGCCTTTGGAATAAACTTCCTCACTCTATTCTTTCCCATTCTTCCCTCCAGGCTTTCAAAACAGCTGTTCACCACCACCTCTTATCTTCCCCCATCCAAATCCTCGATCTTTTCTACCCCCGATAATCCACCCAAGCCCACTTCCTTCAATTCCCCTGCTTTCCTTCCTGAAAGTCCCTGTAATGTCCATCTTCTCTTCGCCATGTTCCCGTCCCATCCCCATCCCTCTCCCTTCCACAGTTCACCTAATGTGTCTGTTCCCCACTGTTTTGTCCCTTCCACTCCCGCCCCTCTTGTCTCATGCCTCCTTGCTGTGAGTTGTGTGTTAGCTCTCATACGAGCCTCGACCAAGGTATACAAAAAAAAAAAAAAAAAAAAAAAAAAAAATTTGTTCCGATTTACATCAAATTAAGTCCAAAATGTTCAGTATTCAAATCCCGATCTACTGATATAGCGCATGGTATAGTGTTTGCAACCCTAGTTAGTCTGTGGAAGTCAGAGGTCAAGGGGGTCACCAAAATGGAGTTTTTGATTGGGAAGCGTTGTGGACAACATTACACAAAAACCACTTCACAGATTGTCATGAAATTTTGTGGATGTGTTTGGCATCACGAGACGACAAATTGATTAGATTTTGGGAGCGATTGGATCAAAGGTTAAGGTCAAGGTCACAAAAAGGTCAAAATCGTTTTTTCGCGATTAAATTGTCAATTTTGTTTTGATTTACAGCAAATTAACTCCAAAATGTTCAAAATTAAATTCCCCATCCTCTAATATGACACATGGTATAGTACTTTTGTCACCCAAGGCAGCGGTTGGGGGTCAAAGGTCAAGGGGGTCACACAATTCACATTTATATCGGAAAGCGTTGTGGACAACTTAACGAAAAAAAAAAAAAAAACACAGAGAGGCTTTAATTGTTTTGGATTTGTTTGGCATCATGAAAGGACAAATCCATTAGATTTTGGGAGTGATCGGATCAAAGGTCAAGGTCACAAAAAGGTCAACATCGTTTTTTTCATGATGAAAACGGTTAATGTTTCCGATTTACACCAAATTAACTCCAAATTGTTCAGTGTTCAATTCCCCATCTTCTGAAATGACACAAGGTATAGTACTATTGTCACCCTAGGTAGTGGTTGTGGGTCAAAGGTCATGGGGGTCATGAAATGCATATTTGTATTGAGTTGCGTTGTGGACAACTTAATACAAAGGTAATAACTAGAATATATCTCTGTCTCTAAACTGTGTGTCTGTTGATGCAACAAGGGCCAGAAGGGCCCTACCAAACTTAGTTACTAAGTAAAATACAACAAATTTTCATTAAGGAGACTTGGTATAGTTTGATATGCACATAGCTTCGCTCATGGTTTAGTAAAAGTTTTACTTTCTTGTTTAATTAGACGCCAATTAAAATGACGTTTTTGTCCTCGCTCGGATTTGAAAACATGATCTACTTGATCCAGGTCGTGTCTGCATGGTCAGTGACATTCGACCGAATCCGACCCTACATGCTACAGAGTTCAGCACTCGGGACAACGAATCACCTAAAATTGTCATAATCGTAATAGTTCTAAAAACAAAATCCTTTCACAAAATCCGGATCATGGACTTTAAATTTGCGAAATTCCCGAGCAGATTTAGTGGAATTTTAGTTCCTCATTTCACTCTCATGCCATGTTCAAACTAGTGGCTGCGGCGAAGGTATGCGCTCTATGAGTGCCCGTTCTAGTTAGGGTACCCTGTGAGTACAGGGTACCCTATTGTTTTTCTTCTGTTTATTATTATTACGCATTACTATTATTATTTTTCCGCCGGCATTTTGCACCCTTTTTCGCTTTAAAAATCATTTTCTCTGGGACACTAAGTCCGATCGACAGGAAATTTTCACCATAGTATGTATCTTTTTGATAGCACAATCACGTTATAATTATGACGTCATTGGTCACGTGGTACGGTCGCCATCTTGAAAAAAGCGATAAACTTTGGACATCTGTATCCCGGAAACCGTGCAATGGAAAAATTTTTCGTTTGATACATTTTACTAAGCTCCCTATGGGTAGGGGAACACGTGTGATTTTTCGTGACGTCATAGATGAAGCGATATACCGGTGAAAATTCGTCAAGTAGAACGCTGTATAGGAAAATTCTGAAAAATTTTGAGCATCATCTCCGCCTAAAATCACCGACGAAAATGTTTTTCTTGACGTCATCGATGACGTATTTCGGCCGCCATCTTGTTTTTTAGTGTTTTTTTTTTTTTTTAAATCTTCTTCTCCAGAACGGCTGTGCAGATTGAGGCGAAACTTTACAGGCACATTCCCCCTGAGGTCCTCTTTCAAGTTTGTTAATTTGTTGTTGATACGTCACATGGTTTGGTGGCCATCTTGAAAAAACCCTAAAACCCTAAAACCTTCAAACATCTTCTTCTCCAGAAGCGCTAGTCCAATGAAGGTGAGATTTCAGAACTACATTCGTGACATGTATGCGATGCAAGTTTGTTAATTTCGAAGTGATAGGTCACATGGTTTGGCCGCCATGTTGGATTTAAGAAAAATATTAAATAATGTTTTCTCTGGAATTTCATAAGCCATCGAAGCGAAAATTTGCAAGTGCCTTCGTCCCTCAACTCTGCATACATGGTAAAAATTTTTTTACCTCAGAAGTCACAAGGTTTGGCGGCCATCTTGGATAGAAAAATAGACCTTATCCGATTTAGATGAAACTTCACACACTTGTTCGGGTCGACGATGGAAAGCAGAATTTAAATTTATGATATCATAGGTCACAAGGTTCGGCAGCCATCTTGGATTGAAAATGAATAAATTTTAAAAATCTTCTTCTACAGAAGGGCAAGACAGATTAAGACGAAACTTCACACATATATTCCCCATGAGGTCCTTTCTCAAGTTTGTTAATTTCTTCTTGATCGGTCACATGGTTTGGCGGCCATCTTGAAAAAACCCTAAAACCTTCAAACATCTTCTTCTCCAGAAGCGCTGGTCCGAGGAAGGGGAGATTTCAGAACTATATTCGGGACAGGTAGGCGATATAAGTTTGTTAATTTTGAATTGATAAGTCACACGGTTTGGCCGCCATGTTGGATATAAGAAAAATATTAAATAATGTTTTCTCTGGAACCGCTTAACCTAACAAATCGAAATTTGCAATTATAATCTACCAACGTGTGTGCACGTGTGGTAAAAATTATGACGTCACACGTCACATGGTTTGGCGGCCATCTTGGATAGAAAAACGCACCTTTACTGATTTACACGAAACTTCACAAACGTGTTCCAATACCAAGTTGGATGCAGAATATAAATTTGTGATGTCATAGGTCACATGGTTCGTCAGCCATCTTGGATTGAAAAATAATATCTTTAAACGTCTTTTTCTCTGAAACCACTGAACAGATCCAGGCAAAACTCCACCACTATGACCGCCTCTCCATGACGAATAAAAAGTTCTCACCCCCTTTTGAGGTACGACGCAACGTTTGGCAGCCATAGTGGATTGAAGGAAAAATATTAATTAATGTTTACTCTGGAAATACTGCATCAATAAAGGTGAAACATCACCTTTATGGTGGAACATTCATGCGGAATGAGGGTTTGAAATTTCAACGGGATCGGGCCCAGGGTTTGGCAGCCATGTTGGTTTTAAGAAAAATATTAAATAATGTTTTCTCTGGAACTGCTTAACCTAGCGAAGCGAAAATTTGCGCTTATCGTCTACGTTCGTGTTTGCACATGTGGTGAAAATTATGACGTCATAAGTCACATGGTTTGGCCGCCATCTTGGATTGAAGGATAAATATTAATTAATGTTTACTCTGGAACCACTGCTTCTATATATACGAAACTTCACATTTGTAATTTAGCTGACATGCGAAACAAACGTTTAAAATTTCAACCTGAGCGGTCATGCGGTTTGGCAGCCAGAATTATTTAATTATTTGAATCTGTTCGCCAGTAATAAGGAAATTGAACGCTTTGTGCTGCCCGGTTCGTAACTCGTCTGTTCCGCGCCGTCTCGAAGCAGGCCTGTGTTTGTATCACCATTAAATAATGTTTTCTCTGGCACCGCTTATCCGATAAATGCGAAACTTTGCGACTATGATTTAAGTCTCATGTTGTATCAGTTGTGTCAAAGGCGGACGGACTGGGTACCCGGTCATCACTGCCAGCAGTTATAAAGTGGCAGTTCTAGTTATTATTATTATCATCCATATATTAATACTGAAGGACCAATTTTGTGCTCCTCTTAGCGGTTGCGTCACGTTTTTCTCGGTACTGTGACCTGGACTGAAAGAAACTTCGTACCTGTAAGAGTGCATCGCACATAGTGGCAATAGTCAACCTTCAACTCTGAAGCAGAATAAACACTTTTCGTTTTACATTCGTTTACATGGCGACGTGTGACGTCACCGCTGAGAGGCGTAAGGACGTCATGACATCATCGGTCATTCACTGACGTTATTACATCTGTCGTCGACAGAGCATCACCGCTGAGAGGTGTAATTCCACTCCTCAAAAATAGCGTCTGAAATGTAAAACCCTCTTCTGCACAAGCTGACTACCTCAAAATGTGAATTTGACACAAAAAATGTAACAAGAAACATTGTATCTATAAATTAAAACTGAAGGACCGATTTTGTGTTCCTCCTCGTGGTCACGTCACGTATTTCTCGGTACTGTGACCTGAGAAGTTTTGACACGGTGTTTGTATGTAAAAGTAGACACGTGCACAAATCAGGGGACTTCTTCACAAGGAGTAGTGTACAAAGACGTTTTGTAGGCCTCATTAGGTAAGGCCATGGAGTACATCGACTGGGATCCGGCTCTTACAAGAGCCGCCACTGGTTGTCGTATTAGGCTCGCTCATGGAATGGAATCCGTCTGTGACGGTGTTTCGGCTAGTCTATAAATTGTTACGAATTTGGAATTCAATTGCACACAACATACAGGTTCCCTTAGTCAGCTATGTCGATAAGTGCATGTTCCCTAGATTGCTCACCTTCCATTGTTTAAATGTTTTGAAATCGATTAGATGCACTGCGGATCGATTTAATAGTTCGGGAGCGAACAATGGTGACGTCCCTCCCCCTCTTCTGCGAAGAGGAAGAAGAACCCTGCGGTGACATCAACAACTCCCTCCCACCCGTGGTTGAGCGGAGGGTGGATCACGAGGGCATGAGTCATGCCGGGTGTGGGGGAGGGGTGCAAAGGATAAAGAGGACATATTTTCTTTGTTCAAAAAGAGTCCCGTGGGAGTCCCGTGGTAGGGCTGAGTTCGTGAAAGTCCTGTGAAAAGAGTTCGTGGGAGTCCCGTGATTGGGCTGAGTTCATGGGAGTCCTGTTCTGAGTCCCGTGGGCAGAGTTCGTGTGCTGAGTCCCGTGGGAGGAGTAAGCTTTTTTTGCTTCGGAGAGAGCAGTCGTTCAGCCATCGGGTCCTGCTTCGCTTGCTTGGCTTGAGGCCAAGCTTCGGAAGCTTCGGAAGCTTTTTGCTTCGGCTGGCTCAGTGAGCTTCGGCTGCTGCTTTGTTTTGGAAGGACCTTGAGCCGGTTGTTCGGCTCGAGCTGCGAGTGGAGGCTTCTTCCTCTTCTTCCTCTTCCTCTTGGTTCGTGGAGCTTTTCGTTCTCCATTTTGTTTCCGGCTTGGTGCGACGCCTCGGCCTCTTCTTGGAGTTGTTTCCTCGGGGAAGCGACGCATCGACAGGAAGGATCGGCGCCTCATCTCACCGGCATGTGTTGAGAAGTGCACCAGGATTCGTGGGAGCTCGGGAAGGAACGCGGCTCACGGCGATTTGGATCCAGCTCGCTCTCGCTGGAGCCCGGGTCCAGACAAGTTGAAGACCACACGAGGTGGAAAGGTTCGATTCAAGCTCTGAGTTCCAGCTGACCTGTCCTCCGAGCTGGAGCTCGTGATTAAAGGCCTCAGCCACCGTTTCTTGTGTGTGTGTGTGTGTGTGTGTGTGTGTGTGTGTGTGTGTGTGTGTGTGTGTGTGTGTGTGTGTGTGTACGTGTGTCCGTGGGCCCGTCTAATAAGTAGGAACTGCTGTTAAGTGTAAATGACTGTACATAATAAGTAGACGGTTGTAGTTCTTTTGTCGTCTTTTTGTTGCTTGTAGAATTGCATATGTGTTTTGCCTTATTTAATTGCGTACGTGTTTCATTATACTAAATGTCCTTGTGTGAATGTAAACCTGCTCGTTGCGTCCATTACCTCATTGACTGAACATTTCGTGTGTTGGGAGTTAGAAAGCCGTTGGTTTGCCGTAATAGGGGGACATTTGGACCGACGGTTCTCGGCGATCACGCTGCTCGGAATCTCGCACGGACAAGCTCGCCTCGGCGGTTTGTTCCGTACGAGATCCGTCGAGGGTGGAATACCCCGGGAGTTGGATCACGTGGGTATTTAGGTAAATGAAAGATTGGCAATCGACCCTACCCCACGTGATCTGCCGATTGGCGTATTTCGGTTCTTCTACAAGGACCGGGCGGCGATCTATATTCCGGGCGATCGATCGGGCCGACTCGACTTGCGGCTCGGTTCAGAGCGGTCGGTTCGCGGCTGACCCCCGGCCAGTAACAATTGGTGTCAGGAGTGGGATTCGGCCCCCTCCGCCTCCGTAGCAAAATTCACGGAGTCGGATCAGGGGTATACGGAGCAAACCCCCCCTCCCCCCTTCCCCCCCGTGTCCCCAAATTACGAGCGTCATAAATTTTATTCCCAGCACGTAAAATGTTCAGCCAAGGCGAGCAGGGGCAGGAGGGATTAGGAATGGATTTGGAAATGTTAGAATCCATGGTCCAGGACGCCATCGCCATATGGGTTGGACCCGTACCAGAAGGTTGGGAAATACGGCGATGCAACAATGTACCTGGTTCTCCATCTTATTATTATTATAACCGCACCACGATTAGTAGTCAGTGGGAGCGGCCTGTGCAGGAACTTTTCCGGCAAACAAACTCAGTCGCAAGATGGCGGCGCGGCCGCACCTCAGCGCGGCACGAGGCGTGAGCGGGCTGCTATAACTAGCGCAACGAGCAGCACGGCACAGCGGGGGAAGCGCTCCCGCCCACCGGTTCAAACCATGGCAGGCGAGGCAGGGCGACAGCAGTACATTGCAAACTGAATTGGCCGAGGCACAGGAACGAATTCGGGGGTTGGAAAAGGACTTTGCCAATGCAGACTGGGTTCATAAGGATTATGTGCACACTGAAGCACAACGATTGGCCGATGCACAGGAACAAGTTCAGGAGCTGAAAGAGGATCGCCTGGAATACCTAAATAAATACAGGAGGGAAATGGATGAAATGAGTAAGAAAGAATGTGAAAGAGGTGTAGAGATAAAAAACGAATTAGAAAGGAAAGCTTCTGAGATACTGAAACACCAAAACAAAGAGATAGGATTAAAAAATGAACTGAGGACGTTGAAAGAAAGAACGACAGCAGAGAATGAAACGTTAAGGAACCACACTGTACAGATCGAACAGTTAGAAGCCAAAGCAAGGTTGGAGTGTGTGGAGATGAGGACGGAATTAGAAAGGAAAGCTTCTGAGATACTGAAACACCAAAACAAAGAGACGGAATTACAAAACGAGTTGAGGATGGTGAGAAGAAAGAACGAAAACGGAGAATGAAACGTTAAGGAACCACACTGTACAGATCGAACAGCTGGAAGCGAAGGCCAGATTACAGAATGAGATGCAGGAAAGAGTAATGGAAGAACGAATGAGACAGGAGAAAGAAATCAGTCAATTGAAGGAAATAACGAGATTGCAGAATGAGGAACAAGAGAGACAGTGGAATAGAAAACAAAAAGAGTATGAATTTGAAACTGAATGACAGAAGGAAAAAAATAGGTTGGAGTACGAGGAGAAAGTGAAGGAGCAAGGAATGAGGCAGGAAGGAGAAATCAGTCAATTGAAGGAAACAACGAGATTGGAGAAGGAAGAACGAGAGAAACAGTGGAATAGAAAACAAAAAGAACATGAATTTGAGGTTGACCAATTGAAAGAAGAGGCGAGGCGGGAGTGCGAGGAGATAGAGAACGAACAACGAATGAAACGGGAAAAAGAACTAAGCCAATTGAAAGAAACGAGATTGGAGAAGGAAGAACGAGAGGAACAGTGGGAAAGGAAACAAAAACAATATGAGTTTGAAATTAATCAACTCGAGGAGAGAGCAAAATTGGAGTCCACAGAGATGGAAAAACTCCGGAAAGATAACGAACAGTTAATGGGGCTCAGAGAGGAAGAACGACTCGGATGGGAAGGAAAATGGAGCCAGAAAGAAACAGAAACTAATAGACACGCAGAGACAACAGAAATAAAATGTACAGAGACACGGGAGATAAAGGGTGAATTGGACGGGGTTAAAGACGGACACACACACACACACACACACACACACACACACACACACACACACACACACACACACACACACACACACACACACACACACACACACGAAGCGAGGCTTAATGGGGGTGAGCTGGTGGACTGTCTCGTGACCCGGTGCGAGCAGCCGGATAGCCTCCTTATGGAACGGAGGGAGACGCTATGCTCCCTAGAAGCGAATCACGACCAGGTGACTTCAGTCGTGCTGAGCGAATTAGAGGGGGCGAGTGCTGTTGACGGGTGCACACGGAGCTTGGGGGGTATAGAGGCCCTGGGAGCCCTTGTGGTGACACGATTCCCCAGTGTGATTGGCCCAGTGTGTGTGGTGAAAGGTGTGAGTGCAGCGGGCGTGTTGAAACGTGCACCGCGTGTGGAAGAGACCCTGTGTGTGAGTGGTGTGGTCACGAGTGTGCCGGGGTGTGTGCTTCCCAGCACTCCGTGTGTGGAAGAAGCACCACGTGTGGAAGGAATGACGTGTGTGCGTGAAACCCCCTCTGCGAGTGGAAGCCCGTTTATGAGTGAAGTACCGTGTATGAGTGGAACCACGTGTGCGAGGGAAACGGCACGTGTGAGTGAAACGGCACGAGTGAGTGAAGCACGGTATGTGAGAGAGACAGCGTGTGTGAGAGCGTTGTATGTGAGGGAGATGACAGTCTGTATGCGGGAGAACGCAACCGCATCCCTGTGTCCGAGTGCCATGGTGGAATGTGTGAGCGTTGTGGCACGCAGGAGTGTGTGCGTTGAACGGCGACGACGACGGGACCAGATGAAGGACAAGGGCCGAGTAGCGGCCGCAGCTATTTTGAGCTCCGTGCCGGGTTTGCACAGCAGCGAGCACGGGGTCCGTGCTGTGCTACGCACAAGGCCGTCACATGTGCGGCTGCGCAGGTGAAACCCAGTCTGGAAACGCCAGCGGTGGATGTTAGCCGATCCCGCAGACGGACAGAAGCTCGGCTGGATTCGGAATTTGGACCGAATGGGTTCTCCAGGCGGGCATGTGTGTAAAGCTCCGACGAGCAGAGCACATGTGTTCGCGTGGGGAACCCCTCAAAACGCGAGGTTTGCTTTGGATGCGCAGAGTGACGTCGTGGCTGCACGGAGGTTGAAATCCGGCAGAAGGGAATTCCTGCCAGATGCTACCGTCCAAGAGGGACGAGGTGCGCGGGGTGCAAGCAGCTGCCATGACGTCATGGAAAAAGAGCGCGGCTGTGAATTGCCGCACTGGTGGTGCGCATTATGAAAAAAAAAAAGTTGAGAAAAGCAAGCCTCGCTTCAGGTGAACAGGATTTCCAGGCAAGGGGTGGAAGACCCCCTTGTTTGGGGGCACAGGAAGTACTAGTTAGGGGGATGGGACAGCGATAGTTAGACCGGCTTCATTGGGGACATGGGTTGTACCTCATGGAGCCCGTGGAATGGATTAGTTAGAGGGATTTCAGTTTAGATTTAGGAAATGGGAATTGTTGGATTTTTGGAGACACGGACAGACTGGAAATGTGTAGTGGAGACGTAGCTTAGCTTCGTAGAGTAAATGGAACGTGCATGAGTTTTAAGGGATGACGAGGGAGCACCAGTTAGTCAGGGGATTTAGTTAGAAGGATGGCAGTGTGGAATGTTGGTGTGAGTTGCGAAATGGAAAGTGTGTGGGACAGTGGGCCCAAGTGTGTGAGTGGAGCGAATGTGGTATGCATGGTGCGAATGACTGGTTGGGGGGAGGAGTAATTCCCACCCAAGAGACCCCAGGATTCAGTTTAATGTTTAGTTAGTGGATATTAAATTTACTAAAAGGAGGTCGTTTTGTTGTTGGTGTCGAGAGAAAGCACGAAACTCGTTTGGAGGGGTGCAAGAGTTCATGGACCGGCTGGGAGCGTGGCTGTGGAAAGTTGAGTATTTGTTTAGTGGGCACCCCAGGCACTGGACTAGTCGGCCAGAGTAGGCCAAGGGCCCAAGAGGGGCCGCGATAGTGTCGTGGGCACGGGCGACCCGTCGGCGGTTTGTTCCGTACGAGATCCGTCGAGGGTGGAATACCCCGGTAATTGCATCACATGGGTATTTAGGTAAATTGAAGATTGGCAATCGACCCTACCCCACGTGATCTGCCGATTGGCGTATTTCGGCTCTTGTACAAGGACCCGTCGCTCGGAGTTATCCGGGCGGCGATCTATATTCCGGGCGATCGGTCGGGCCGACTCGACTTGCGGCTCCGTTCAGAGCAGTCGGTTGGCGGCCGACCCCCGGCCAGTAACAATATTAATACTGAAGGACCAATTTTGTGCTCCTCCTAGCGGTCGCGTCACGTTTTTCTCGGTACTGTGGCCTGAGAAGTTTTGACACGGTGTACGTCAAAGTAGACACGTGCACAAATCAGGGGACTTCTTCACAAGGTGTAGTGTACACCAAAAATGTCGTGTACAAGGACGTTTTGTAGGCCTCATTAGGTAAGGCCATGGAGTACATCAACTGGGATCCGGCTCTTTCAAGAGCCGCCACTGGTTGTCATATTGGGCTCATGGAACGGAATCCGTCTGTGATGGGGTTTCGGCAAGTTATTATTAAACTCCAACAAGCATAATCAAGAAAAGGGAGAGGTCAGGTTTTTTTTGGTTGTTGTTGTTGTTGTTGTTGTTGTTGTTGTTGTTGTTGTTATTGTTGTTGTATCGCCTCAGACAGTTCTCACAAACAGGCCCGCAGCACGTAGATAGCTGATCAATCTCCTGGGAGCAACCCAGAGATCACCCACATCATAAAGGGTGTATCCCCGCCTTCACGAACAACTTCACGAGAGAAAGAGAATCATAACTAGAACCAGTACATGAGGACCAATTGGCACTCTGATCATGGCTGTGCTGCACTGATGAATCCTGGGCATCAGGCATGATTTGGCCCCCGACTTACATTCGGGGGTACAACCACCCTGACCGATAGTTCCTTTTTTGTTTTGATGGTTTTTGTTGCTGTTTATTTTTTTTTTATGGTGATGTGGCAATTATCTTTTCACATGAAATTATTTATAGATTGAGTGCTGGGCTTAAAAATATATTACACAATATCTTTTTCAGCTGGGTGAGTGTCGAGAGAATATGAAAAACATTGTTGGGCACAAGTTTATAATGTTTCTTCCTTTTTCTGCAGTTTTTGGACTTAGACGATTGCTCGGAGAAGCATTTATGAAATGTTCTTGGATCACCTTTGTAAATGAAATGATGTGGTACAAATTTCCATTTTCCAGAAATTATTGCTGCTTGCCTTGCCAGGCAACCCTTCTGTTGATTTATACATGTGAAAAATACCTGCTTTACATTGTTGGTCTCCCTCTCCCTCTCCCTCTCCCTCTCCCTCCCCCTCCCCCTCCCCCTCCCCCTCCCTCCTTCTCTCTCCCTCCCCTCCCTCCTCTCTCTCTCCCTCCCTCTCTCTCCCTCCCTCTCTCTCCCTCCCTCTCTCTCCCTCCCTCTCTCTCCCTCCCTCTCTCTCCCTCCCTCTCTCTCCCTCCCTCTCTCCCTGTTAGAGGGTTGTTTATGCAAGAGTAAGGGAGGGTATGGCAGTGGGGCAACTCTTGGACATGGGCAAGGGGAGGAATGAACAAGAAAAGAGGGGAGGAAAGGAAAAACTGAAACCTGCAAGGAAAAGGTTTGGGTTGGGAAGGGTTAATGGGGGAAGAGAAGATAATGGGTAGAGCTGTGTGATGACATGAGGTGGTTGTGCACCACCTGCATTTGAATCTCTTGGAGGGAAAAGTGGGGATAGCACAGCCTTTGGAAGTTGGTTCCACTTGCAGAATAAGCAAGGAACAAAATATCAGTCTGGATTTTGGAGGTTTACCAAGGAGGGGGTTACTGGAAGAACACTTTCATCCTGAAGTTGGGGAGGGTCAAATGGCTGAGAGAGTTGAGTTGGTGGATGTTAAAGGTTGCACTATGTCCTTTGCAGATAATAGGTGAGCTATTGCCGGCACCCTGAACAAATTACAAATTCCTGCCTTAACTTATGTTGAGAAGGCAATGGCAGATTACGCAATATAAGTTATATAACCCTTGCCAAGAACCTGCTTTGACAGCACTGATGCTCTGTAACAGAGTATGGTACATCAGAATCATTACATCACATGCATGGTGTGATTGTCTCAAGCCCAATAGGCTGCATTTGGCTAGCTTTGCCCATAGGCTGCATTTTGATTCTTAATACCCCTCAACCCTGAAGGTTTGGAGATTACAAACTGCTTATGTCGTATGGATGATGTGGTGGATTTTTATGTTCAATTTTCATTTCATGTACAAATATATATATATATATATATATATATATATATATATATATATATATATATATATATATATATATATATATATATATATATATATCATGCACACATCTGCATACAGCTCTTGTATAGCAATATATAATCGTTGTTTTGTGTCCCAAATACGATCTCATCAGAATCTGGAAGTCCCCGCAAGTCTGCACCCACGCCAGGTGTCATGCAGCGCTCCCGCAGTGATGTGGATGTTGGTGCAGCCTCCAGTGCCAAAGCTCGTGTTTCAGATTTTCCAGATGGTCCTACTTCTCCAGCCAAAAGTTCAGGCTCCCACTCAAACTTGAGTGAGTATTGTGTGGTCTCTAAACTCTATGTTTCGCCAAGAGATATAATTTGGTTTTTCTTCATTTACTTTGTGCTTAAATCCCCAAAGCGTAAATGTTTAAATGCATGTTTAAATCGAAATCTCGGCGACTTAGGTCGACTATAACACTGATTATAATAAATCTGATTATGGTAATAACAACCAGAGCAAGAGGATGAAGGTGGGGAGGGAGGGAGTGAAATATTATTAAAGCATTTGTTTGCACAACATAATAATATATGTCTTATGTGCCTCTTCAATATAACAAATATGCAATATTCATGGTATCCTAAACTATAATGATTGATTTAAATACTAAAGCATTATTACGTACAATATGTCCGCTTGATGTAATAAAGGTGAAATGCCGTACTGTTGTCAATGGCATTCATTCACATGGTTCATCACAATGATTATTGAAGGGTTGTTTTGTTGGCTGGTAATATTACACTTTCTCCATATTTATGATCATACAAAGCCTATCTGGACTGACAGGATAGCCTAGAGGTGTGTGCATTCACCTTTGAGTTGTCTATCCCAATTTTGAATCTTAACCCAGCTATAAACTGCCATTATGGTGTTTACCAGGCACAGCGAGACATCAATATGTGTGCCATCATCAGTATGATAGATGTTTAAGCTGGAGGACTAGTAGTCATTGGTGGACATTGAAGATCCAACGGTGTCTTTCACGAAGAGTAGGCAAGCTATCATCAGCACCCTAAACAAATTACAAATTCCTGCACATGTTAACACCGCTCATCTTTGGATGGCAACCGAAAGACTGGGTCACCACTCCAAGATGAGCGGTGTGACAACCCAGTCTTTGAACTTTCCCTTTAATATCTCGGTTGTTGGACCCGATGGTTATGGCTGTGGGATAACATTCACAGATGGAAAGCCTACCTGGGTGAAGAATTAATCAAATTTCTCTTTCATCAACCTCATTATAAGCCTGGTGTTGGCTTCACGGTTAAGGTGGCTGGCTTGTGACCTAAGTGTCCTGAGTTTGAGCCTGTCGGCTGTTGAATTAACACTAGAGGGGATTGACAGTCTGTCATCCTTCTGAGGTCGGCAAAATGAGTACCAGTGTACTGGGGTAACTGTACTCCTTGCCAATGAAACTGCCTCAGCAGCCCGATGCACCTTAACAACATGAAAGGAATGGTATTATATTATTATTCAACCTCATTATTTTGCCTATTATTGTAAAGCAGCCCCTTTAAAAATAATTCATTTATTTAACTTACAAAGTGCCTTTAAAATTTTTATCCACTTATTTATCTTTATATTTATTTGCTATTATTTATCTATAATTCCAGCAATCTCTGTGTGTGTCTGTGACTGCTGTTTCTCGACAACCACTGGCCGATCTCATTGAAACTTACCAGGTATATTGCTGGGGACCTGAGTATGTGCCTTTTAAAGGTTTGATAATTATCAGAGAAGAGGTTCCCAAGTTATGGCCATCTATTTACCAAACCAATGACAAGACACGTTGCAGCGGCCATTTATGTACCAACCCAATGACAAGACACGTTGCTGCGTAGGCGTGGCCGATGGGGAAACGGCGCCATAGTTACCATGGTGTAGGAGTGGCAATGGTCAATGGCAGTGAATGTCATGGGGAGCAAAGACAGGGAGGTAAACTTGATTTTAATTTGGATTTTAATTAACTCTGCGTGTGTAAGTATCACAGCAGTTGTTACATCAATGAAAGCGATAATTCGTGGAATGCATGTGAACGCACCACTTCCGGATCGTGATGACTTACTGTATTCTAATAATTTCTCGATTTCTTATGCGCATCTATAGATAAACACAATGCCCCAATCCAGTCGTCGTTTACGAGAGCAAAGGAACGGCCTGTGTGGTTGTTAGAAAGTTTATTTTTTTTTTTTTGTTTTTTTTTGGTTTGCACGCACGGCCACGCACGTACGGCCACGCACGCACGGGCATGCGAGAGCGAAGGAACGGCCTGTGTAGTTGTTGTTTTTGGCACGCAGTTTGAAAGTTTTTTTTTTTTTTTTTTTTTTTTTTTGCACATACGGCCACGCACGTACGGGCACGCATGTGCAGGCATGGACATATGGGCACGTACTAGTTTTAAAGAAATTTATCAAAGACTCTTCCTCTTGACAATACTGTTGTCACCTCCCCGTTTTTTGTTTATGTTTGCCTTGTGTGTACATTTGGAATGAGCTTATACAATTATTGTAAATGTCATCAAAGCAAATCTTTGTTACATTACAAAGTTCCACACCAGAGGCTCTAATGGTTGTTTCCTTGATTATCTCTAGCTTTTATCCCATTCCTCAAACACATTAATATCTATAATTTCCTTTCCTTATTTTCATTGTAATCAGTATTCATTATGAAATGATCGAACATTACATCTATATTAAATAAATAAAAGGTCAATTCAACAAGAAGAAAGCAGGAAAGCAAACACTGTGGACTTTCAATTATGAAGTACCTGCTAAGTTGAAATCAATCGTTCGAAAATTTGAATGCTAACAATTTTTAATACGTGGGTGATCTCAAAACCTTTGTCACCCCAACGACGTAATCGAAATAGTACCATTCAATTGATACTTTATTCACATCACATTCTTTTAAATAATCTCTATCCTCTTCAATGCACTTCATCCAGCGGTCAACCAACCAATCCCAGCCCCGTGATTCCTTAACAATGTGAGAAACGTGTTCGCCTCTTCAATGGATGCAAAATGTCTTTCCCTAAGCTTGGTAAATTTCCTCTCCTCGATTCACTTTTAAAATTACTCTGGTAGTTTTCATTTGCATTTGTCTTCTGCATCACCATTAATTTTACTGGGAATTTTGGTGCCATAGTTGCTGAAACTTTTTGTCACGGCCACGTCTGTGGTGCTCGGTGCCATTATTTTAATTCCTGAAATGAAGTAAATGGTGAAAAAAAACTTTATATATTTACCAGATATATCAGTAAATGAGACTGCATAGGTGTAATTTTCTCATCACGTGGACCTTTTACTTAAAAAGATGCCAACACGGTGACATATTTTTGGATGTCTCTCATCCTTTTTAAAAGTTGGAGTTATCACCTCTCCTGTAAAGCATCTGGAAATTATAACCCCCGTCCGTTTCCTTGTGTTACTTCACTGTGTATTAAAATTGGCAGGCGTTATTAAGTTGGAGATTCTCGGAAATCACATTGATGACTGATTAGATGATTATGATGATGGAGATACCAAGCAAAATTGAACGCAATAAAAGTGTCGAAATTTATTTACATGCACAACTGGATGCCGATGGACTCGAGCTATTGAGGTTGTTCGAAAACTTATCTTCACGTAAAAAAAATGGGAGGATACTGTCGTCTATCTTTCTGTATGTCTGTCAGTCACACAATTTCCTTCAAAACGGTTGTGCATAAATTCACCAATCTTGGTCGTTATGATCACCACATGGCAAGAAGGTGTGAGAGCAGTCTCATTTTGGCTCCACCACATGGGGCCTTGGGGTGGGGCCAAAAGGTCAAATATCAAAAAATGTAATTATGGGCACATTTTGTTTTTTCACATTGAAATGAGAGCGAGAGATGAACCTTCAGAGTTTAGGCTTTATTCCATTTGATTGGAGCCGCTTCTGTGGGCACACCAGGAAATACAGGTTCAGCTAGGAGTACATAAGCAGTAACGTATACATGTGCAGTTAACCATTGCAGACTAAATCCGCGTAAGCACGGAGTTCGATATAATCTCCATTCTCACCAGTCAATGAGCACCTTCAGTTAACGAGCATCAAGTGGACAGCCGATGTCAATAGCAATGCCCCGGGGACAATCACTCGTGCCGCAGAGAGACATCCCCTTATACGCGAGACGCACAACATGTGATCCCGCGTCATGTCCCTCGATTCACGTTAATTCACCACATTCTCCCCACCTTTAAAATGTAACTAGGGGCCCATCTTACACACCATGATTGCTTTAGCACTATAGGAGTATACATTTCAAGCAACGCGGACTAATAGATCTACAGAAGCATACATGCCAAGCAGTGATTATTTTGAGTTGTAGGAGCATGGAAATGAGCATCGATATATGATATAATGGGCATATAGGAGCATGAGCAGCGAGAATGCCGATAATCCCCTTTACAGATTGAGTCGTCGAGGGGGCCTTATTCGTCGACCTCTCCGGGAGTAAACGGCAGTTTCACTTGAGGGAGACTCCCGATCCTATTGGTGAGCCTCGACTTGTGCCGGGGATGACTCCTCGATCGCTCTCGGGTGGAACGCGGCAGCCCCGTCGCCTGGCGGAGTTCCTGGGGGGGAAATGTCAGAAGGAGGAGTGCCAGAAGGTGGTGTACCGGCGGGAGGAGTACCTGAGGGAGCCAGATGGCGAACCGACACAGTGGTCTCCCTGCCATCCGGGAGCCTGACATGAGCATACTCTGGATTAGTGTCAATGAGTTCGACCTCCTCCACCAGCGGTTCATACTTGCTTTGTCGTACCGGGCGTTTCATGAACACTGTACCGGGGTGGGTCAGCCAGTTGGGCACCGTTTGACCGTCAACATAACGTCGTTGGTGAGTAAACATACGTTCGTGAGGAGTGGCATTTGTGGACGTGCAGAGCAAAGAGCGTATGGAATTCAGAGCGTCAGGAAGAGTAACCTCCCATCGCTCGGGGCCCAGTCCTCTCGATTTCAGCGCCAGAGTTACGGCTTTCCAAATTACTCCATTATACCGTTCCACCTGCCCGTTTCCCTGTGGGTTGTAACCCGTCGTTCGACTAGTTGCTATGCCGTGCTCTAATAGGAATTGTTTTAGCCCGGCCGACATGAAACACGGCCCTCTGTCTGAATGTATGTACGAAGGTCTCCCAAACATAGCGAAGAGGTCAGAGAGACATTTTACGACAGTGCCCGAGGTCATATCCGAGCACGGAAACGCGAAAGGGAACCTTGAATATTCATCAACAACGGTGAATATGTATCTGTTGTCTGTTTCGGTCGGTAGGGGCCCTTTGAAGTCGATGTTTAGTCTCTCGAAGGGGGAAGTAGCCTTGATCAGTCTGCCAGAAGCCGCGCCATAGAATCTGGGTTTTAGTTCAGCACAAACAGGGCATGAAGCATTCATTTGTTTAATATCTTCAACAGAATAGGGAAGATTTTGTCTGCGTACGAAATGTGCCATCCTGGTTACCCCTGGGTGGCACAGAGACACATGGAGGTCTTGCAAAGCCTGACTGATTGTTGCCGAACTGTAGACCCGGGAGAAGGTATCTGCAGCAGGGTTTTCTTTCCCGGGCCGGTAAACAATGTCGTACCTGTAGCAAGCTAGGTCTATCCGCCATCTCATAATTTTTTCATTCTTAATTTTCCCGTTATTTTTCCCATCAAACATGAAAGCCACGGATCGTTGGTCCGTAACAAGCGTGAAGTGGTTTCCCAGTAAATAATGTCTCCATTTACGCAGCGCTTCGACGATGGCGTACGCCTCCTTCTCTATTGCCGAGTGTCTCTGCTCGCTTCTAGAGAGAGTTCTCGAGAAGAAAGCGACCGGCCGCCCAGACTGATTAAATGTAGCAGCTATGGCGTGATTTGAAGCGTCGGTCTCCACCACGAAAGGCACCGAGCTGTCGATCGATAAAACCACGGACTTACTGATATCATCCTTGAGATCGTGGAAAGCTTTTACGACAGCGGCATCTGGTGGAAAGTTTTTGCAATGCACTAGGGGATGTATTTTCTCGGAGTATTGCGAAATCCATCTTGCATAGTAAGCGAACATCCCGATCACCCGGCGCATTGTTTGCAAGTCCTGAGGTGGTGGAAGCTCACGGAGCGGGCGCAATCGCTCAGGATCAGGCTTAATTGTGCCGTCGGCTATTGTGTAGCCGAGAAGGTCAATTGACCTTGCCGAGAATACGCATTTCTCGTAGTTGAGAGTCAGATTATATTTTCCAGCAATGCTCAAGAATCTGTCCAGATTCCTATCATGTTCCCTCTGATCCCTACCGCACACTGTGACATTATCCACGTAAACAAAAGTGTCTTCGAGGTTTTCATCTGAGATGATGTCGTCCATAACCCGTTGGAAGCAAGCTACTCCATTCGTGACACCGAATGGTATCCTTCTGAACTGGTAGAGGCGCCGCCCTGCCTGGAATGCAGTGTACGGTTTGTCTTCCTCTCGGATGGGAATTTGATGATAGGCGCTTCGCAAGTCGATGGTACTGAATACCTTATAATTGGCCACGCGTTCGACCATCTCATCTATGCGCGGCAGGGGGTAGGCGTCGAGTTGGGTGAAGCGATTGACCGTTTGGGAATAATCGACAACCATCCGTTTCTTATGGTTCTGACTGCTGGTTACTAACACCTGTGTGCGCCATGGCGAATCGCTCGGTTCTATAATTCCCTCCTCCAGTAATCGCTTGGTTTCCGAAGTGATGAAATTCATGTCAGCAGTGGTATATCGCCGCGATTTGATCGCTATCGGTTTGCAGACCGGCGACAAGTTAGCGAACAGCTGGCGGGACGTCACCTCCGCGGTGGTCAACGCATTTAAAATTAGACGAGGCTTGCTTCCTCCAAAGGGTATTTCGACGCTCGTGTGCTGCTTGAGGACATTATGACCCAGAATTACGTCTGCGCACAAATCACGAAGCACCAGCACCTTTACATCCTGATGCGTGTACCCTTTTACGTCCAATTCAACATTGCAGTACCCTCGTACGCGGGATTGTAGTGAGGTGGCGGCCATGCATACCGTATTGTCAGTCGGGTGGATTACCCATTTCCTGCCCTTCACTAGCGAGCTGTTGACGAAACTTTCAGAGCTACCGGTATCAATCAGTGCCTCAGCCATATGCCCGTTAATTCGTACGTTGATGATAGCCTTGGATAGATTCCCCGGGAGGCTGCAGTCAATTTATTTTGCGAGTAGAGAGCCGCAGAAGTGGGTTTATTCCTCCTTAGAGTAGATTTACATACCCTGGCATAATGCCCTTTCTTGTCGCAATTCATGCATGTGGCATCTCTGGCGGGACATTTTTGACGAGGATGCCTTTTGTACCCACAAAAGAAGCATTTACCGACCGGAGCAGTTGCTGAGGAGTTTGACGAGGTCTGGGTATCCGGCTCCTCGGGTGTTTCTCCATCCCTCATGTCTGGCTGTGTCTGTGCCAGTGGGGTTCCTTGGGTTCCCATCGTAGCAGCGTTCATGAGCAGCATCGGTGTCCCAAATGACTCAGATTGCTGCTGAGCCGTATCCATCGCTCGAGCCTGATCGACTACCTTGTCAAGAGTGGGTTGCGCTTTCTCTAGTAAGCGTTGCCGTATGTGGGCTGATCTGAGTCCTTGGATGAATGCCTCCCGGGTCGCTTCCTTTCGGTGTTCCTCGGCGCTTACCGCCCGGAAGCTGCAGTCTTTTCCCAGCTGATTCAGAGCTTGCAGGAACTGATCGATTGTCTCCCCGGCTGCTTGCTTGCGTGTGTTGAGAAGATGTCGTATGTATACCTCGTTCTTGGGCTTCACGTAGAGCGCCTGCAGCACGTCGATCGCTGCTTCGTAAGTGTCGCACCCCGAGAAGAGCCTGTACACGCCGGGCGAGACATGATTCACGAGAGCGGCAAATTTGTCAGCTCCCTCCGCGATGATGGTCAGATAGTGTGAGAAGGAGCAGAACCAATGTGACCATTTCATTTCTGCGTCAGTCGCGTTCGGGTCTGCGTCGAACCTCTCTGGTTTGTAGATCTTGTCCATCTTTGGTTGAGAGAGCCGAGAAAATCAAATGGAATAAATTGAAATGAGAGCGAGAGATGAACCTTCAGAGTTTAGGCTTTATTCCATTTGATTGGAGCCGCTTCTGTGGGCACACCAGGAAATACAGGTTCAGCTAGGAGTACATAAGCAGTAACGTATACATGTGCAGTTAACCATTGCAGACTAAATCCGCGTAAGCACGGAGTTCGATATAATCTCCATTCTCACCAGTCAATGAGCACCTTCAGTTAACGAGCATCAAGTGGACAGCCGATGTCAATAGCAATGCCCCGGGGACAATCACTCGTGCCGCAGAGAGACATCCCCTTATACGCGAGACGCACAACATGTGATCCCGCGTCATGTCCCTCGATTCACGTTAATTCACCACACACATTTTTGATTAAACTTTGCAATTGATATTGGGGAGCACATGAAATATGTAATGTTTTTTAGGACTTGACCCCTGGTTTATGCCCTGCCCCAAATGATGGGGACTTAGGGTTACAGGAGTCAAAACAGAAGATTTATTTAAACTCAAAATTTAATATTGGGGTCATTCCTGGTGGAACCTCTTGTCATCTTTCAACTTTGCTTTAGGTGGGAAGTGTGGAAATTTGTGATGGCACGCCATCGACTTCGCTGTAGTTGAAAATGTAAGTGCACAGAGAGGGAAGCGCCACCTTAACAATCACGTCATCCTATTCATCCTCGTTTCTACTGTGCTGAAATTTGGTGTGGACTTCAAAGATCCTACCATGTTTCTTTTTGTAAAAGAGTAGGTGTAAGGAGCTTGTACCATGGGATGGTAGGAAAGAATACAATACTTTCCACCAAATTTCATCCTCCCAGCAGTTAATGGCTCTCCTCTGCTTAGTTCAGCAAGCAACGTTTTGTTTTGACAATTTGGTGGTGAACTTTTTTTTTTACTGTGCGCACCCCATTGCATTGATAGCATGAAGCAGAACAACAAAGTAACAAACACAAAATCAAACAGTACTGCATTTACCTTCATACCCACTGGTGTACTGCACAAGACAATTACATCCTGTAATCTATAGGTTTTCCAGATTATTGATGAATGGTTTTCATGCAATAAGTATGTGATCTGCCTACTGTGGCGATGCAAAATGTGTAGGCCAGCTGTTTTTGTATTTCAGGCCGACTGCAGAGGCGACCAATCAGTACTTTGCTGGCCAAAGGGGAAGGCCGCAGTCGGAAGCCAGCACGCATGATTCATCCCTCTCATCGTAAGACATTTGAGATTGATTCACATGCTTCTAGTTTGGTTATCATTTATTAACTTATTTTTATGCCTCTGCAGCTGAAGGTGCCAAAAGCATTATGTTCTTGGGTTGTCTGTCCAGCCGTCCCTCCGTGCATGCATAGCAGATATTTGTAACCGCGATAACTTGTGAACCACTGAAGGGATTCCATCCAAATTGGCAAAAGTATGGATTGTAATACAAAGATTAATGGATTACATTTTGGGTTCAAAAGATCAAAGGTCATGTGCCCTTTTTAAATCATTTTGCAAATCATAACTCGAGTTGGAAGCATCCGATGTTTTCTCTCTCGCACTGTCTCTCGTGTGGGTTAACCCCTGCTCTTGCAGGGAAAATGGCCTTTAAAATGCCTGTTGTGTGCGTGCGTGTGTGCGTGCGTGCGTTGTAGTGTCTCTCATGTGACCTTTGATTGGCATCAAACATAACAGTGGGTTGACATTTAATGTGGGCAGAGGCCTATCCATTGACACATTCGAGTCAACTTCTATTTTTTTATTTTGGGTGTGGGTTGAGGTTTATGGAGAAGCTGGATGACAAATAGTGATGGTCAACATTCACATTCCAACAAAAGAAAACATTTGATGAAGGAACACCGCCAACAATAAATCATGTGGACAATGAAAGCCACAGGTGGGACAAAGCAGTAGGGTTAGTGAGATTGGACACTGCCACGAGTGGGAATGGAAGACAACATGTGATGGTATGTCTGCTGTCCTTTTGAAAGGCTAGAAGGAAGGACACCACTAAATCAGTGCATGGAGGTGATTCCACAGATTTGAAAAAGTGGGACAAAGGTGTTAAAGCTCAAGATTTGATGGTGACAAGGAATGGGTTACTGGTCAGGTTGGGGTTGAACAAAGGCCTCATAGTCAGGTGTGTGTGGGAGAGGAGTATGGGTAAGACAAGTTTCAACCTTTACTTCACCAATTCACAAGTCTTATCTGCTTGATATACTGCATAGCTCTGAAATTTAGCCAGAATACAGGCACACATTCCTCTAATAGTGAAAAGTCTTGCTGAACTTTTTGAGGCGATTACTTCAAATGCATAGCTATGCCCTAATGAAATTATGCAACCAGCAGACTAAATTCGGAATTACATCCTGGTAAAAGGGCCATTTGTTTTCAAAGAACAGTATTGAGTTAGGAAAATCCATAATCACTGAAATTGAAAGAACCACTGGGTGGGAAAATGCAAGTACACAACCAACTTGAGGATCTTTGCCAAACAAAGGGGAAAAGGCTCAAAGTCCAATGTTTAAATCACAGATGGTCTTCATCAGGGACTATGGCCATGTTTATTCAGATCTTGAATACCCTCTTGCCACAACAGCCATAATAACAGCCAGATCTTGAATGCCACAACAGCACAGGCTTGATTGCAATAGACCCACTGCCACCTCGTGGTCTCTCTCATTCCGGCCTCTGTACTGTTGCTACACCTGCTTGCATCCTTTCTACCTGCAACTCATATCCTCATGCTGTAGTGCACCTGTGCATTCTTGTTTGACTTTCTCCTTCACCAAAAATTGTCTGTTGATCCTTCACCCTCTGTTCTGTTCTTTTCATTTTTCCCCATGTACCCTGACACCTGTATATTAATTTTGTTCCCTCAGGAAGCCGCTCCAGTTCACCAGGTAGTATTTTAACTGGCAGTCCCATTAGAAGCAGAGGCCCTCATAGTCCCACAATGGCCATAGCTGCCCTTGCTGCCGCCACACCAACTCGACCTCGTAGCAAGATTCCACGCAGTGTGGGCAGCAGTCGTGAGGCCAGCCCAACTCGAGGTTGTTCAGGTGGGTAGAAGTAATATTTCATTTCATCCGTGTTGTATCCGCTTCATCCTGCGATTCAGCTGGACTTTAGTGTGAATTGCCAGAACAGCAGACAAATGGAAAAATAAAGGTGGGGTTTATAAAATTAGAATAACACGGCGAGAACCGTGCATGCGCTTAATAAATCGATGATAAATGAAGTGCTCAATTTTTCTTAGACATCTGACAAATAAATAAAGAGCGAACAATATTCTCTCAGAAAAGTTTTGAAAATCATATCTCCTTTCAACAAAAAAAATTCATCATTTGAACACAAGGCAGCAATTTCAAAATATTAGAATATCCATCTATTCATTAGAATGATGTGTTTTTGGCCAAGAAACAAGAGATATCACTTCAATACTTGGTTGGTCCCCCTTTAGCTTTGACCACAGCCTTGGTGTGGCGGGTCATTGATGCGATGAGGTGGTTTCATTTTTTAGGGGGTACTAGTGGGCCTGTTGGTCCATTGGACCAAATTTTCATTGGTCTTCACGGCCTTGTCGCATACCTGCCTGCTGTACTGCTGGAGCTTTAGCTTCCCTTTCACCAAGCCCAGCTGTGCTTGAGCCACAATGGGGATTATACGTTCCTTGTTATTATTGCCAAATTATACTACTTTTATTATTGTTGATAATGCAATTGGTATTAATTAATATATGCTTTGTTACAATGTTAATCTTTTTGTTATTTATTTTGTCATTCGAATACCATGCCACAGAAGGACCTATTAAACTGCTCGATACACCTTAACATGGCATGCATTTATTCATGGGAATTCCTCCGGGTTCTTTGTAGTTAATTAGCCTAATCAACTCAGAAGATCATGATCATTTTGGTGTATCACATCAGAAAGCTCCGGTAGAACTCCACAAAAAGCATTACATGCGCGCGCGCGCACACACGCACACACCACACACACACACACACACACACACACACACACACACACACACACACACACACACACACACACACACACACACACACACACACACACACACACACACACACACACACACACACACACACACACACACACACACACTCAACTTATATATTTATAGTAGATACAAAGTCGAAGTTCTTGGAAGAGCGAGAACATAGCCTAGTTCAGGATGTGACAGAACAAAAG
>NC_140962.1:33203801-33233801 GCF_056783735.1 Eptatretus burgeri
ATCTAAATTTTGTCAGGCCGGATTTTCGATATTCGCTTTCGTTTTCGCGTCACGTGACTTCAAAGTTTGCAAAAACTGCCCTACCTTCAGGAGGCTATATATTTTCTCACAGAGATGACCGTCACTCCGCATTGGGGTAATTTTTGAATTGAACATTTAAAATTGTGATCCTAGGATCATGAGAAATGGATTCAGATGGGAATGATAAAAATACCAGTCCTTTTAGAACAGTTCATTTTATCCATATTTTTTTTCCATCACCTCCTTTGAATAGAATAATCACCTTTTGTCTTCTTTTATTTGTATGATACGTTATATATAGACTTCCTGATAAACCCCTGCACATCCAAGTACTCATTGACTCTCATAAACCTATTTATTAACTTTACTCTCTTCCACATTTTCCCAGTCTTGTGCAACATAATTATCTTTGCCAACTCAGGATTGGACATTATTTATTTATTTTAGACATGTCTAAGGTGCGTTATTAATCGTGATGCTGTGAGGTATATCATGTGTGTAGGAGGAAAAGCTTCTGACAAAAAGTGGGGACTTTGTTTTTTATTTGAGTATTTGTTGATGTGATGCGTACAGCCCGTGGTAGCCACATCCCTCGACCGAGTTTGAGTCAGACGTGCAGTCGTGACACGAGCCGTGAGAGCAGCCGGGATGCGAGTCCTATAAGAGGTTTCTCCTCAATCGGTGAGGTTTCTGTTTTCTCTTTGATGCATAGATTCTCAACTCTCACTATCCAACATCCTTTTTACCACATCCTCTAATTAAGGTTCACATCTCACAATATCCCACCACATCCTCTAAGTAAAGTTCACATCTCACACCACAACTTCGTTATTTGTTGCTTCCTCTTCATCATTGTGTGTGTGTGTGTGTGTGTGTGTGTGTGTGTGTGTGTGTGTGTGTGTGTGTGTGTGTGTGTGTGTGTGTGTGTACCCTCTTTGAACTGTATTAGGAACTTGGAAACATGGATTGCATGATGAAGTTGGAGATGTACATTGAAGTAGTCCATGTTGTTTGTGAATACCACGCTCAGACCTATTACTCGCTCTAACGGGAATGAGAAAAATTTGTAAAAGGTTTAAAATGTGGCCTCGATATGTGTGTGTTTTTAAACTCACTTTTTTTTTTAAGAACTCCAATTGAAAAAGGAAAACCAAACTTGCACTTCATTTTCTTTTCTTTTTTTTAAATCACCATACATATTAATATCAATTATTATAAATTCCACATCAAATTGGATAATTGAGATAGTTTTCCATTCCACATTGTATGAATAGCTTTCGTGAAGAGCAACAATCTGAAAAAGCTCGTCTATATGTGCAGTTTCAGGTGAAATAATCAGAACAGTGAGAGCAACCAAACACACCACCGAACTTATCAATAAATTAACATAACTCGTCAGACCTATGTGAACACAGGGAACTACAGTTAACAGATTAAAGTGTCAAAAAGGTATTAAAGGTAACATGGGTCTGAGGGGCATTAAGAGTCCTGCAGATCTTTCGGGGTGTAAAGGGTCTTATGGGTCTTTGGGGTCAAAAGGGACCTAAGGCTCTTCGAGGATCTTAAGCATCTTGGGAATCTAAATGGTCTTAGGGGTCTTCAGGGTTTCAAAGAGTTTTGGGGGTCTTCAGGGTATTGGGCATCTTTAAAGGTTCTTCAGAGGTCTCTCGGGTGGATCTTAGCAATCTAAAGGGTAGAAAGGTAGAAAAGGTACATTTAAATAGTACATAATTGATAAACATCTTTTGACATCCAGGCATGAACTGAGATGTATGTGTGTGTGTGTATATATATGTATATATATATATATATATATATATATATATATATATATGTATGTATATGTATGTATGTATATGTATGTATGTATGTATGTATATATATATATATATATATATATATATATATATATATATATATATATGTATGTGTGTGTATTCGTATATATTGTTGCGAATTCGCACCCGCCGGCGTGCGAACGGCCACGTAACTCGAATCGCGGCACGTCACCCACCGGACGGACAATTCAGTCGTGACCCTCTTGAAACAACGCCAGGAGCTCGTCACAGGTGGGGGTTTAACCTCACCATGACCGTGCCAATTGCCCACCCGTGCAGGATAGGGTTGCTCGCCAAATTCGATCTACTTAAGTACCTGCGCGAATGGTCGACCGGGCGATCGTACCACGCCAAAGGCCGACTCCGGACACAAACCGCTTAAGCGGTCCGTTCCGTGCTAAAGTGATAACCGAGCGGTGTTATCGTCGGCCTTGACGGTTCCGATTAATTACCGGGTTGTTGAACCCACTACGAACCCCTTACATGATGCAAGATGGAGAGTCAATTACAAGGAAGGAGACGAAGCAGAGCGGGCACAGTTCAACAAGCAAGCATTTTATTCCGCGGCACACGGAAAGCACGTATATACAGCCATACAGAATCAAAATGCACATAAAGAAAATGTAATACAACCGACTAACGCGCACACATGGCAACACTTGTACAGTTTGACTTCACAGACGGCACCAACACGCACTTACACAAAAGCAAAAGAAAGAAGCCACCCTCACAAACAAGGAGGCAGACAGGCCCGTAGGTCAAATGTGCGCGGGGCCTGGAGGAGCGGCCAGGTCCGCGAGACCGGGGAGGTCTTACCCGCGTCCTCGTGACTCATTGGAGGGCAAGCCGCAAAGTGTCCGCACCGCTGTGCCCCGACTCCGGGCCCCTGGCATGCTTGTTGGCACCACGTTTGGGGTGGGGGAGGAACGGGGCCCCCTTTTGCACTATCTCAGCACTGGGGGGAAAGGGGGAATTGTTGATGCCCTGGGGGTGCAGAGTGGCTGGCTGGCTTAGGTCCCGCGATGAGACGAGCGATCCCCCACACCGCAACCTCGTCACCGACCGCCGTCCTCCTTGCCTCGGACCCGAGCTCCCTTGCCTGCAGCTCCACCGCATGCACTTGACTCGACTCCACCAACGCAACGCTCCTTGTCTCCAAAAGCAACTCCTCGACGACACACTCTCCTTCCAGTTCCACACTCTCCTCCGACCTCAACTCAAGCCCCCGAGTCGCCTGCCGCTTGCACCTTTATAGCTCTCGGGAGAAGCCGATATGCAAATACGCGGATCAAAACGCGATTGGAGGTGGGGCCACGCCGCCCCCCCCCCGGTCAGCCATTGGTCGGGCAAAAATGGGCGTGAACCTCCCTGGATCCGTATATTTGCATAAACGGACTTCACCTATGCGCGCTTGGAGGCGGGGCCAAGCCGCCTCGTGTTCCCCCATTGGATGGAGGGGAAGTGGGCGTGAAGCATTTCTGATCCGAATTTTCCCCTCGGAAAGGCCGCCATTCGCGCTAGCGGCTCAGTGCGTTTGGCACCAATCGCCAAACGGGCCCGAGACAGCCCGACGTTCAGTGTTCACAGGTGGTGCGGGAATAGCCGTAGAAGCGATGTGGGATGAAGTTGTGAAGGTAAAGGCCAAGGTGGTGGTGTGGAGTCGTTGTAGTCTGGTTGGCGCTGTGGTGGGGATGGCGTGGTTGTTGAGATGCTGTTTGTTTGAAATAAATGATAGAGAAAGAAAAAAAGCCTAACTCAAAGCGTCACAGCCCGGATGGATCACATAAATTCCCTCTATACAACGGGTTTGGGCTAACTACACATGTACCTATGGAGATATGTCACCTGAGGGCCCTTTATGGTGTAATGCGAATTTCCACAGCCGTAACAATAATATATATATATATATATATATATATATGTATGTATATGTTCTACTACTGACTTGCAAATGATGTGGTACAAACTTTATTGATGTGCTTACATTATATTGGTACTGTACTACATACTTTATGGATGATCTGACATTCTAAATAGTATGTACTTTACAGAATATGTGTGTGTTGTTGCTGTCGATTGGTTCCGTAACTGCCCTCCACAGACAGAGCTGATATTCCACCATTCACCACAGCCATGTAGGTCTCATTAGCCCTTGGGTAAATGTGTCTGGTGGCCCCACCCAGTGCCGGATTAAGCCTCGGCTGGCCCTTAGGCACATTTTGAAATTTTAGAGAATGGCCTGAAAATTTAAAATTAGATCTCGAGCTCATGGAAATGGACCCCAGACAAAAGATGAACTGATTCAAGAACAAAATATTTAATACAAAAAAGACATTAAATGTGAAAAGAATTTTTGGCCCGAAATTTGGCTGGCCCTAAGGCACATGCCTTGTCTGCCGAATGGTTAATCCAGCACTGGCCCCACCCCATCAGGCTGATTGACAGTCATAGTCCTGCCAACCCCTCTGATCCCTTCCTCTCCCTTTACAATGAAATGCAGTTTTGCGTACTTTTCGTGCAATCCTTTCAAGCTATTAGAATTTTGATCAGTTTGCCCCTTCCCACAATAAAATTCAGTTGATTTGGTGTTTAAACCAAGTTCGTAGCTCAAATCAATTTTGAGTTAGGCTGTCAGAAAAGAATAAGAAGAATGACAAACAGGCACTTTTTGGGTGTCTCATTTTTCTTGTTCATCGATGATGTACCAAAGTTTAATGAGTGTTATTGGATGGGGAATTCTCTGCAGATGACTGGTAGGTAAATTATAAATTTATAAGTTCTATCTACTTTTTTTTTAATGACTCATGGAGTGTCCGGGCCATCCCTATGTAAGAAGTCTATTGACTTCTTGACATCTGAAAACATTCATAAGGCTCAACGAGGGAAAACAAATTGTTGTATCATACTTAATTGTGCACTTCCCCAAAGCTACAGCACAATATTTGTCAACACAATTTCTCATTAAGAAACATAACCAACTCTCCCTCACCCACCTTCGATTGAGGTGAGAACCAGCAACTTCATCCTGTTCTGTGCATGTTTTCCAGTGGATTTTCCAAGCATATTTGCACAGGTGAAGGACTTGACATCGTGCTCACTGCAGTTTTTGAATTGCATACCTTGAATGTGCCCTGATAACTCATGCACTCTGTGTGAATGCAAACGTTATTGGTGGTATTTTCCTCCATGTTGTAATTTTAAAAACATTTCCCCCAGAAGAATTGATTTGCACATTCGTACACATTTGTACAACACTGAGCATTCTGAGGAGGTGTTTCACAACCAGATAAGCTGCATATCTTATCTACTTGAGTAATGTATTGGCTTGTGGATGCTTCCCATCACGCAGCTGTGAACTGCTCTTATCGCAGGAAAACCACACACCAAGGTCTTGTCTTGAGAGGCGGGTGAGCATGAAGCTCAATTTGATCGGTTGTATGCCCACCCGAGCATTTGGCGACTGATCCTATTCTGATTTTGAGAAAATCCCATGCCAGCTATCAGGATTTGAACTAAACTTAATGATTTTCCCCAGGAATGCCAAATAATCATATGGAATATATATATATATATATATATATATATATATATATATATATATATATATATATATATATATATATATATATATATATATATATATAATTCTGCTTGTGGATGTGAGTATTCTTGGTTCTGCGTATTTTACTTGTATACACTCCCAAACCACTGGACGGAATGAGTTGAAATTAGGTGGTTGTACTCGGGTAATGCCCAAGAAGGTTTTGGACATGAAAAAAATTCAGTCACGGGATTTTGGTGGGGGAGGACGACGCACATTCTCTTTGTAAATGTGTATTGTGTAGTGGCGCTTCCCAGTTGGAGTGATTTACAAGTCCCAGCAGTTTACAGTATTTGAGTGGTATCTCTGTATTAAGCAATATATAATTGGAAACTACTTGACCAATGTACATCTGTGCTCTGTATTTTACGCACTCCTAAACTGCAGGATGAAATAAGTTAAAAAGTGGTGCTTTTACTCCTGGTGTACCGGAAATGTTTCACCAAGATGGGATGGCCACCTCCAATTAGGTTTTTACCTTTATGCTCAAGTGGGGATTATCATAAGAAGTGGGTGAATTATACTATCATACCAGCTCATGCACTCCTGCCGCTGGATGGAATAACTTGAAAACTGGATGTTATCATTTGAAATTAAATCAAACTCCCTGAAGTTGAATATAAATCGTTATAAAATACATTTCTCTGCATTATAGTCATATATATATATATATATATATATATATATATATATATATATATATATATATATATATATATATATATATATGTACACAGTGCCTATAGAAAGTCTGCACCCCCTTTCCAAATTTTCCTGGAATATTGCTTTAAAGCAGACTTTTTTTCACTTTTTATTTTTCACATCTTCACCCACAACTTCCAAGTGAAAATCAATTAAAAATCAAAACCTAGAATATCTTTGTTGGATAAGTGTCCACCTCCCTTGTACTGTCAATTGTAAATTGGCTCAGGTGTAACCAATCACCTTCAAAATCACACAACAAGTTAATTGGCCTCTATCTACATTAAATTGTAGTGATTCTGATTATTTCAGAATAAAATCGACTGTTCCTGTAGGTTTTCTCTGCTGAGTAGTGCATTTGACAGCAAAGACTCAACCATGGGAACCAAGGAGCTTCCAAAAGACTTCTTGGGTAAAGTTACAGAAAGGCACATATCAGGGGATGGGTATAAAAAATATTTAAAAGGACTTGAATATCCCTTGGAGCACAGTCATTAAGCAGTGGAAGGCGTATGGTACCACCAAGATCAGACTGTCCCAAATTGGATGACCAATCAAGGAGGAGGCAGATCAGAGAGGCCACTAAGAGGCCAATGGCAACTTCAGAAGGGCTACAGGCCTTTATGGCAAAGACTGGTCACTGTGTGCATGTGACAACAATATCCTAAGCACTCCACAAGTCTGACCTGCACGGTCGGGTGGTATGGACGCCATTACTCAAAACAGCCCTCATTGAGTTCCATTTGAGTTCTGCAACAAAACCACTCTGGAGATTCTGAAGTCATGTGGCAAGACGTTTTGTGGTCTAACGAAACCAAGATGGAACTTTTTGGTCTAAATGCAAAACGTAGCATTTGACACAAACCTAACACCGCATCACCCAAAGAACACCATCCCTACTGTGAAGCATGATTGTGGCAGCATCATGTTATGGGGATGTTTCTCATCATCAGGGACTGAGGCACTTGTCAGGAAAGAAAGGAAAATGGAAGGGGGAAAATACAGAAAAATCCGAGAGGAAATCCTGCTGCCCTCTGCAAGAAAGCTGAAGTTGGGACAGAAGTTCACCTTTCAACATGTCAATGACCCCAAGAACACAGCCAAAGCTACACTGGAGTGTCGAAGGAACAAAAATATAAATGTCCTTGAGTGGCTCACTCAGTGTCCTAACCAAAATCCAATCGAAAATCCTTGGCATGATTTGAAGATTGCTGTCCATAAATGCTCCCCACACAACTTGACTGAGTTTGAACAGTTTTGTACAGAAGAATGGGCAAATATTGCCCAATCTAGGTATGCCAATTTGGTGGAGACCTATCCCAACAGACTCACAGTTGTACTTGCTGTCAAAGGTGCTTCCACCAAGTATTAACTCATGGGTGGACATTCATCCAAATAAGATTTTCCAGTTTTGTATTTTTAATTATTTTTCTGAAATTTGTAGAATTTGTTTTTCACTTGAAAGTTGTGGGTTTCTATGTGGAAACATAGGTGGAAAAAGTCTGATTTAATGCTATTTAATTCCAGGTTACAAGGCAACAAAAGGTGAAATTTTTCAAAGGGGTGTAGACTTTCTATTGGTACTGGATATATTTGGGGGGAATTTGTTGAAACATACGTGTCTGTTTGTTGGAAAAAAATGCATTGAAACTTAATGGTTGTACTCGTGGGGTGTGTATAGTAATATTCTACGAAGTTGAGATGGCCACCTCAAACTTAATGTTTTCCTCCCCTGCTGCTCCCGTAAGGAGCAGGCTGATTTAGTGTATACAAGCAAATGTACCCGGCATTTCTGGGCAACGCCGGGTCCCTCCTCTCAACCATTCCCTCCCTCGAGATTCCCATCCGACCCCTTGCCCTCCCTACTCCCATAAAATAATTTTTGCAGGGTGTATATTAAAGTATACCAAGCCAAATTGCATCATCTCGAATGATTATTTACTTCACATAATATGTGAATCACATGTCCATCAGTTTGTTTGTAAACCTTGAATACGTGAGAAGAGGACTTGAAGGAGGCAGAGAGTTAATAGTCCTGCAGAATTCTACATAACCTTGCACTTGCGTTCCTATTAAGTTTTTTTTTTTTTTTTTTTTTTTTTTTTTTTTTTTTGTTGCAGTTTTTATATCTTTGAAGGGTGCTGAACAAGAGTCCAAGTGAAAACATCCTGTCAGGTTTGGGCAATTTGCATAACATGCAAATGAAGTCGGCCATTACCGAAATTCAGTTTTTTGGCTATATCTATGGCTATATATGGAAAAGGATGGAAATAATGGTGTCTAAACCTAGGTTTTCATGGTCAAGGAATATAATAATACCAGTTACAAGTGTCTGAGATGGCTGCTGTCTTGGATTCCATTTATGAGACTGGCTATATGGGATAGGACAGTTTGTATCAACATGAAATCTATGAAGATAGGAGTGGATTCTATTTCTAAGCAACATTTTGGATAATAGCTGGTACCATTATAAGGACTAGAAGCACGAAGTACGTAATAGAGGTCAATCATCGTCGGCATCATCAGCAGTCTCCTCGTCGGTCTCGTCATTGTCAATGTCATGTTCTACCTGTTTTGTACGTTCATTATGGCAATTGATATTTGAATCTCTATGACATGCACAGAAGAAAGTGCATGGTAAATGAGCGGCACAACAACCACACTGCGCTGTTCTACATGGGGTGCCTGAAGTACAACCACACCTTATTAACTCCAAAATTTGTGGTGGAGCAAGTGCAACGTCTGTGGGCATTGGAACAGGAAGAAGAGACTTGGAAGTTTCCTCTCGCGCCCATCCGTAATCTTCTGGATTCATGTTGGGGGGGCTTTGATTGAAGGGCCGCCTTCCAAATTGCCGTCTGGAAATGAGCACGTCGAACATTTTCTACGAATGCTTGGCTTGTTGGTGGCAGTATCTTTAGTTTTGGCGCTGCTGTCATGTTCTTTCGCCCCGTTTTCCGGGGCCATACTTGTACCCTAGTGTCGGACATGTCTGCAGTAGTCGTGCACCCACTGGGGCATAACCAGGCTGAGGCAGACGAGGCGGTTTCCTCGTCGCTCATTTCCTGAAATATGATCTGGCCTGAGCCCTCTGATACTTTACTCCCTAGGGAGCTCAGATGGCCAAAGCTACCTGGCAGTGCTCTGAATACTCTTATCTCCACTCCTATCACAATACCTAAATAGGACAATACCCCCCCCCCCCGACAGTGACTGAACAACCCTCCTCCCAGTACACTGATCTCATGAGGCACCAGCTCTCATGAGGACACCTTGCGCATCCTCAAGGCTTGGGATGCCAGTCTGCACAGAAGAGTGGCACTAGCCTTCAACCATCATAAGGATGATGAGGAGCATTGTGATTGAATGATGACAGAACATATGGGGTCGGGCATGGTGAGGGTGTGGTGAGAGTTTACCATGGGGGCTAAAATGTTTTGACACAAACAAAATTTACTGTTTGACTGTATGGAGATATATATATATATATATATATATATATATATATATATATATATATATATATATATATATATATATATATATATATATATTTTTTTTTTTCATGATTAATGTGGTTGAAATGAACATTAACATTTTTAAATTTTGAGCATTGAAATTAGCCAAGAATAGGTTTCTGGGCATTAAAAATGCATTGGCTTCTGGGGGCCTTGAGCGGCCCCCAGACCCCTCGCCGTTATGGCTTGGCGCCGTTGGCACTCGCAATGCTGCACTACACACACCGTCACATCAACCAAGTTCACCTCTTTTCGCCTCATCGCTTTTGGACCTCTGGCTACGCCCTTGACCCATAACACTTCGTGATAAATTTGGTAACTTCGTCTAACATAGTTGACATTGGAGCATCAAGCTCACCCAAGCATTCAAGTGTTTGACTGGCCTGAAACATCTTGATGGCAGTTGATTTGCCAACACCAAACAGTTGCGCAACAGTACCGCACCCAGAAAGGCAGTGCATCGCTGGAAGCTGTGGAGCTATTTTAGCATGCTCTTTGGCAGATGCTGCTATGTCAACCAAGGCTCTTTCAGAATGAGTAGATTCCATTGTTAGGCCGCACGTGAGATCAAGTTTGTGGTAAAAATGTAGGAGCAGTACGAAGACGTCTTTATCATCGCACAGTACGTTGATGGCCGTTGCACCTTCTTCTGCCAGCTTCGACATTTGATGAACCATGATTACATCTGCTTCTTCATGAAAGTTCTCTCGATCTTCCCTCTGTCTCAGGACATCGCAGCTGACTTCTATTGGTACAGGGTCTTGGCCAGTTAGGACGAGCTTGTTCTTCATCTTTTCCCCCTCTGTTGAGCAGTTGTGTGCATATCAACTTGATGAGTTGAACTTTGTTGTCCGCTATAGTTAGGACGACCTTTTGTGGTGGGAGAGGACTTTGGAGGGTTAGGCGATGTCTACTGGCTTGCTGACCACACCGTTTTGTCCGTGTTGTGCCTTTGATGCTGAAATCGAAGTATCGATCAAATACAAGATAGACATCCCCCTGCGACATTTTACGGATGATGAAGCTGCACACATTGTCCACAAAGTTTTTGACTGTACCCTTTCATGGCCAGTGGACACGCCAAAGGATAGCGCAACCGTCAATTATAACAGCTTCTGCCTTCTGAACAATACATGAGGAAACTAACACTTGGAGCTTTTTCTTCAGTGTAGACTTTGCCGACGCTATGCGCATGGTGCCATTTTCCTTGAACATGGAGGTCGGCATGGGGGCAAGTTAATGTTTGAGAACTGTTGGTAAGTCAATGTCTCATGTTTGTTGAAGCCCCAACACCCGTGAGTATATCAGATTGACATCGTATACATCTTTGCCCCCAACCTTGATGGATTTCTTCGTGACGGCCATCGTGCCAACCTTCTTGGATAGAGGGGCGTTGAAGCCAGATGGCAGACTACTTTCAAAAGCGATCATCTGTGCCTTGCCTATGTCAACAGCGTGCTCTACATTTACAGACTCTGGTTGTATCTGTCCGGTTTGGATGTTCACCAGGCCTTTTGGATGGTCGTCATTATCCAGTGGCTGTATGCATAATTGCAGTTTCTCTCGAATCTTTGACCTGTCTTGGTTGTCTCCGTGGATCCTAGATGGTTTCTCTTCTTTATGACTCGTGACATCAACCTCTTTGTATCCTCTAGTCATGTCTGCAACATCTTTGACAATCTTGGTGCATGCATGCGTACTCAGAGCCCATCGTTTGAGTGCAGACGGCTTGAGAGTGATCCCGATGATGCCTCTAGCACCGTGGCCATATCGCATAAAGGTGCTCTCTATAAACATGTCTGACCAGATACCATTCCAGAGACCGGGTTTATGCCTCATCACATGGTCCCCTTTCAGGAAACGATGCAAGATGTTACCGGGGAGACGTTCCATCGACCTCAGGTAATAAAGGCCGTAATGGGCATAGTGGTGATGTCCCGCAGCAAAGAAATACGGCATCATTTCTTTGACTGCATATAGATGTAGTGGCCAGTCAGCCTCACGTTCAGCTCGCACAAAGAGCATCATAAGAAAAACTGGCTTGATTAGACAGTCTACCCAGAGTCGTGTCGTCCTGCTCTCTTGTGACAATACTTCTAGATGTTCTTGAAGTTCGGTGTGACTCTCCAACTGTCCAAAAATAACTCTTAGGACTTCCTCCACAACAAGCCGAAGAGCTCTGACGTTTTGAGGAAACTTTTTCCCACTAAGCATTTTCGGAACACCTCCAAAGCTTGTTTTCATGATTTCTTCTAGACCAGTGTTTGCCATTAGGTATCCAACACATCCAACAAAACTCATCAGAAGGTACATTCCGCCTAGTCTTGGTATAAAGTTAAGAAACCGGTCTTGGTAGACCCACTTTATGCCTACAGCAACCCTGTATAGTTGTTGGTCATTGGTGAAGAGGATAATGCGCTGTCCGCAGCTATTGGTGAGATCTTGTGTGTTCACCATTGCTGTCAGGATTGTGTCGGGGTCAGCTGGGTTCATGTCTATCAATGGGTGGTAAATGGCTCTTGTGGCTGGTCTTATGGTATGGCCCTGTTCCCTTGACAACTTAGTATTGAATCTGTTGAACTCCGGTATGCCCACATCAGAGTCAATGGCTTGCAAGAAGTCGAAGTCGAGGGATTGGGCTCTCAAAAGTGATACCACTTGTGTGGCTAGAACACGTAATGGCAATAGAGCTCACTTAGCCTCAGTATCAGGCATGTCAGGTTTTTTGGGATCTTTGTATCTCTCTACAGGGATGTCATCAATTACCTGCTACTGCATTTCATTTGCTGTCAGTCTAGGAAATGTCTCAAGATGTGATTCCTCAGTCAAGTACCTGTCAGTAACAGTCATTACAATGGCAAGGGAATGGGTGCTAACAAGTCTGTTCTGCGAGGATATGTTTGTGTCAAAGTTGTCTGCAACAGCTTGAATGATACCATCTTTGGGACAGGTCATACCCATGATGGTGAAGTTCTTGAGCGCTGCTGCTGCTGCTGAAGCTTTGAACCGCAATATTTCATCATAAGAACAAGCTACCCTGCAATCATAGAACTGTTCAATCAGAGACCACTGATTGAGGACAACACCAAGTGCAATCTGAAGAGGGGTGGATCGGTTGGTTAAAATGCTGGCGACAATGTTGCCAATGAGAGCAGCTGACAAAGTGTAGTTCATTTTGTCAGACATTTTAACTAACAGTGAGCGAAGTGTTTCACTGACAGAGTCCAGTGCAATATCAATGTCTGCACGAGCTTGGTATACTTTCCTATCAACTGATAACCTCTGCGTCTCATGGACAATGCGTTTTGCAACCCTTTCTAAGACACAATCGAATTCGTCTTCATCATTTACCAGATGTAACAGGCCTCTGATGCCTTACTCTGAAATACCAAAAGGCTGGCAACACCTGAACCACTTAAAATGAGAACATCAGGCCCAAAATGATCTGACAGATGAGAAACTAAGGCTTTACGGGACAACTTCTGTCCACCGTTTTCAAGATACAGGTTATAAACATCTACAGAGTTCCATATTTTTGTCATGTCTGCTTTCATTTCGGATACAGTTGATTGGAAAGAAGAGTCCAAAGATATTTGACTCGGATCAAGGCTGCTTCTGACAAGCACGATCTGTCATGAATGCGTCCCTACAGTCGATGTGGTATCTTGCATCCGCCGCATGTAGATCACTCACTGCTCCAACAACACGGATTTCAACATCCTTTGCCCAGTTGTCTTGACGCTCAAAACAAGTGTCCAATATATTTTGCTTGTAGGTGCGATCGGCAGCACGATTGGCCGTACGGCACAAAGTGACTTTTCTCCACCAATCTGGATGTTTTGGATCGCGATCCATGATACATAATGCACCACAGAATATGCAGTGCTCTCGGAAGTTAAATGTCATTCCTTGCGAATCAGAACGACGAGATCGCTTTGGAGCTGGTGATGCGTTTTCAGTATCATTATGTTTCAGAAATAGTTTTATCGACACCTGCGATGTATAAATTGATACACATTGTCGGTGACACTGGACAGATGGGTTTTCATCTTCAGCAAGCATTTTCTCCAAAGACACATGGAGATCATCTTTATAGATCTTACTTGCCCGGATGATGCTTCGAATACGGTCTGCACCAGATGTTGACAAGGGCTTGTTTGTAAAGTTGCCTTTACATGGGTGGAATAAGTATTGGCTCATATCTCACTCTGGTGTCTGAAATGAGAAAATGATATTGGTCAATACATGCCAAACGATATAGGAACACCCCCACCCCCACCCTGTAATCGTGGACCCATTTAAGGCATTCATTATCCTTACCCATTACTGCGAGACCCTTAAACCCTAGGTTTAGAATCATTATTTCCATCCTATCCCATATATAGCCATTGATATAGCCAAACACTGTGGTGGCCATCTTGGAATCCAAGATGGCCGCCATCTCAGACACTTGTAACTGGTATTATTATATTACTTGACCATGAAAACCTCGGTTTAGACACCATTATTTCCATCCTATCAAATATATAGCCATAGATATAGCAAAAAAACTGAATTTCGGTAATGGCCGACTTCATTTGCATATTATGCAAATTGCTCAAACCTGACAGGATGTTATCACTTGGATTCTTGTTCAGCACCCTTCAAAGATATAAAAACCGCAAAAAAACTTTATAAGAACGCAAGTGCAAGGTTGACCCCCAAAACAGCATTTCACTGCAGGACTATAACCTTCTACAGTTTCATAGGCAAGCCGATTCATCAGCATTTGCTGTCCTTCGGATGGATGTAAAACTGGACGTCTTGTCTGCCGGCACTGGTTCAGACTTGAACGAAATGGGGTACATTCAAACAGTACATTCAGACGGGTTCAAGCAGCACATAGCATTTTAAAATATATTATAACATTGACTTCTATTTTGGGATGAGATTCGTACTGTGGCTGTCACTATGTGTACCTAATATCATGGAATTGGAACTCTCCAAGGTGGTAATAAGGGCACATTTTAGTTGCAATTAAAATAAAGCCATATTCTGTGATGCTGCCTTCTCTTCCCCTCCCCTCACCCTTACCTCCTTCTAAATGCCCCCCCCTCCTCACAACTCTCTCGGCGTCTCCAGGCCTTTATTTGATTACAACTAAAATGTGATAAGCTGTAAAATCTCTTCACCAGAGCCAAATGAAAACTGTGGAATTGGGCTTAGCATCAGTTCCAACTGCTTAAAAAGTGTTCATTTGCAAAAAAAACAAAAAACAATTGCATCTTCGCGCAGTGTTTAGAATGACCGGCATATCTTGAGTGCCATTTCAGCCACGCAATTAATTAAAATCCATAGATGATACAAGCACATCACTTCCCTTGATGTTTTCAAGATATACTCTTCTCCAACCAATGAAGTTAAACAGTCCAAACCCAGCACACGTTCCTTGTTAGTGGGCAAACAATCCAACGCTTGACAAATCGATAATTTCTTTAAATTTTCAGATTTCACTCCAGATTTTGACACTTATTTAGTCCACGATATCCGATTCTCAAATCTGAAATATTTCCATTATATAATTTAATTGGTCTGTGAGAGTAGATCTTGTTTCCAAGGCAAAGCATGGTTAAATAAGCCGAATCAAAATGTCGGCAAAGACCCCTGTGAGTCGAAGTTGTGCTGACCTAGGATAAGCCTTTAATGGACGTAAGCAGTTAATTATCTTCAAAAGGGGTGGTTACATTTACCCAAACACCAAGTTTTCATTCATTTGCCCCTTGGACATCCACTAATATGCATGCAAAGTTTGGGACAGCTAGGGTTCATAGTTTTGGAGTTTTGGAGTTATGGAGGAGATACGCACGCACGCACGCACACACGCACACGCACACACACACGCGCGCACACACACACACACACACACACACACACACACACACACACACACACACACACACACACACACACACACACACACACACACACACACACACACACACACACATCATTATCGAGCAAATACCACCCGGCACTTCGCTGAAGGTAATACTAAAGGAGGAAGAAAAAGAGAGAGAGAAGAGGGAGAGACTGGTGGGGGAGAGAGCGCACGGAGAGTGAAGAGGTGGATGTGAAAGGAGAAAGGAGGGAGGGGGAGTGAGGATGGGTTTTAGAAGGGAAGGCAGTGTGAGGTGAGAGGAAGAGAAGGTGGACGTGCAGTGGAGCGTTAATTACGATTCATACCGTCTCATCAATATGATTCTACATAGAATAGCAGTGAAGATGGAAACAAAATAATGTCTGAAATCCATTTTCTACCGGTCATACCATAAACACGGCCCAGAGACAAACACCTGTCCAAGCATAAATACCGCCAGGACATGTCGGCAGCCAAGTTGTCCGGAGAAAAACACCACCCGGACGCGTCTGGAGACAAACACTGTCCATACATAACCACCGTCCGGATATGGAGAGAGAGAGAGAGAGAGAGAGAGAGAGATAGAGATAGAGATAGAGATAGAGATAGAGATAGAGATAGAGATAGAGATAGAGATAGAGAGATAGAGAGATAGAGAGATAGAGAGATAGAGAGATAGAGAGATAGAGAGATAGAGAGATAGAGAGATAGAGAGATAGAGATATGGGGTAGAGGAGTTAGCAGAAAGAACATGTTATGCTTTATGAAACACACACACACACACACACACATACACACATACACACATACACACATACACACACACACACATACACACATACACACATACACACATACACACATACACACATACACACATACACACACACACACGTGCTTGGACGATATCGGCAGGTTGGAGTCAGTGTGATTACCAACTGCAGTACTTACTGTATACACCCAGAAACCTTGAGTAGATTCTCAGAAGAACAACGTGGAATTTATATAGAAGTTTCAGGGATATGTTCACAAACATTATTCTTTATAAACAGCTGTGTGTGACGGGTGGAAAAAAATTTGGCTTGATAATTCAGAACAAACGTTAATACTGCAAACAGCTCAGAAATCGGGTATTATTTAACAACTCGCTCACATGACGGAGCACGAACCACTCGCTCAGGGTGACGGAGCACGAACCACTCGCTCAGGGTGACGGAGCACGAACCACTCGCTCAGGGTGACGGAGCACGAACCACTCGCTCAGGGTGACGGAGCACGAACCACTCGCTCAGGGTGGCGGAGCACTTCTGAATATGAAAAAAGTGAATAATTATAAAAAAACGTGCATGTAAATAAAAATTTATTTTAATATGAAGCCATGGGCGTTACATAAAATTATTCGGTCAGTAGACACATCTTATATGAGGTAATCTTTAGGAAAAAAAAAATGAAGATCCTAAACCCCTAGCCACATGGTCAAACCAGGGGACAAAATTGGTCCATTTTAGAGCCCTCGGAGGCAAGGACTTATGGTAAAACTTTTATAATTCATCACCAAACTGTATTCTCCCAACAAAAATGTATCTATGGATAGATAATGACCCTATAATCACTGTGTTATGAGGAAAAAATTCGAAGTTGTTCCATAGTTTCACCTTACTTTAGCTCGTTTTGGCCCAAAAGCAATTTTTAGCTTCCTATAGAGTGAGAAATATGCATCCCAGAGGCTATCTGATGCCATAATTGAAAAATTTGGATGCCAATTAGTAAATATATGCAATATTAACTTTCTAGAGGAGTCCATTATAAAATTATAAGCCCCTGAAGTTGAAAAAAAAATGCGTTTTTCCCATTTGGCATTTTTAGGGCCAAATTTCAAAGGTCTCTCGAGATAGATATTTTTTAAACTATGAGGAATTGAAAGCTAATCTTTTGCATGGTGGGTTGAGCCATATAGATCTACATTTAATATTTTTTTCCAGCAAAATCTGAGGAGGTGACCTGGGGAGGTTTTTGAAATTTAGGTGAGTTGGCATGGAATGACCCTTGAGAGAGATGGCCCTGATCCCATGTCTGACAATGGGGGCGTCCATTCATTGTTGGGAGAGCAAAAGCATCTTGTCCAAGGTGGAGTGACCTGGTCTGAATCTGAATTGATGATGTAAAATGAGACCATTGGAGAAAACAAGTATTTGATTTCGACTGTGATTATGAATTCCATGACCTTGCTGATGATTGAAAGTAATTTAATGGTCTGTAGTTGAGGAGATAGGTTTTTTGCCCTGGTTTATGTAATGCAGCTATTGTCATTTCATGTGCAGCCTGTGGCTGCTGTTTGCATAATTTCTGGAAGCACGGCTGGGCTGCTGGTGTAGTGCCCTTGTTACCAGTAAGCTGGTACACATGTTTCCGACCTCGGAAGTATGACAAGCTGTCCCCTACCTGTTGTTATTTCAATGGCGCGACAGGGTCTTCAACTTAAGACCCGAAAATCTTAAGCCAGCCATCACCTTAATCGTTAAGCCAACACCAGGCTAATGTAATGCAGTGATGCTGGCTGATTTCCAAGCAGATAAAATATGATCGATGGCAAATGATATTGTGAAAAAGGCTGAGAGAGGAAGTGCAAGAACAGCAGAGCATGTTTTCAGAACATGTAAGCCAATGCTATCCAGTCCAGTTGCAGAATCAGAGTTGAGGGTTGCCAGAAACTTCTCCACCTTCTCAGGTGACAGACATAAAGTCCAGGAGCAGTTGGGTGCGACTGGATAGGTTGTGTGCAAAGAGCAAGGGGTTGGGGACATGATATTTGGAAGCAAACACAGAATGAGGCATTCAGCCCTCTCACAAGTGGAGTCTCCTGTGGTGCCATTTGAATTGAGGGAAAGGATGGAGGGGAGCATACCCAGAGACAGACTTAACAAGGTGCTATAAATTATAGATTGAGAATTTGAAAGTGAGGTTGCTTTACCTGACCGTTTAAAAAGAACTAAGGTCATGGGCCTGCTGATATTGACCCTCTATTTGGAGAGATTCTGAACTGAAAGATGAAAACTTGAATTAAGGATGGAGTCAAGCTGTTGATCCAGTTGGAAAATTGGTAAATCACTTACAAATTGCAACTAAAGTTCTGACTTTCGGCTAAAAACTATTTTGAGGTTTGGGAATTTAAATAAAATGACAACTCTCGGGTGTTGTAGAATTATTATAATTTGGAACCTCCTTTAAATGTTAAAATGTAATGCATGAAGAATAAACGCTACTGTTAAAATAATAAGTTATTATCATAGTTATGAGGAACAGCCTTTTTTAAATAAAATGGAGTGCGTGTGTGCCTGCTTGCATGCACACATTTGTCTGCGTATGTAACCTGTTTGGTAAATGGTAGTATGTGAGCTGGATTTGGGGTGCGGGTTTTTCAATGATTGCGCTTTCAAAGTGCGGTGTCCCAGCCGCATCCCACGACCAAGTTTGAGTCAAGGCTGCAGCCGCAATACGAGTCGAGACAGCAGCCGTGATGCGAGTCCTGTCCGCGTATACACTACCATGGGTGAGTGGTTGTATGGAAGCCTGAATCGCCTGCCTGCCTGCCTCGTGCCACCTGCTTCATGTCACCTCCAAACAGAGTGCTCTTCCTCGCTCGCTTGCCTCGGCTTCCTGAACCATGCCTTGCACCCACACTGTTCCCCAAGTACTTTCACCTGGGCATGTTGAAGGCACTTGGTGTTCTACCGATGAGTTGTGCTTATATTTCCCACATTAATGAGCTGCAAAGCAGTATTCATATATCTCAACTCTCCCCATCTCTTCCCTTTCGTTTTCTCTGCCCACAGGTACACGGCAGCACTCTCGCTCCACAAGTGCACTCACCTCAGCTGGCGTCTTCGGTCTGCCTGGTACAGTCTGAGCAATATTTTGTAATTCTATTAACATTGTGCATTGTTTTCTATGGTGTAAACCAATTCTGGCAGATATGTCAAAGATGATCATAGTGAGAGTGGTCAGGAAACTCATTCTGTTGAAAAGAGCAATTCCTCATAGATGCCTGAAATAATTATAGCATGCTTGTTAGTGACCTACGTAGGTAAAAATGCATATGGTCAGGAGACCTTGAATTATCCACAAACATGGATCAACTGATGACTGGTAATGAAAATGATGAAATGGCAAATTTATATAACTTGCATTACCAAGCTTGTTTTTTGTGTATGGGGGGTAAACTACATAAGGTAAGTTTTCATGAGCCAAGATGGAGTTTTAAAAAAAATGTTTTTTTTGAGTGTTTTTGTTTGTTTGTTTGTTTGTTTGTTTTTCCTTTAATGGCATCGGTTACCCTCATCTACCACGAAGGAAAATGTGTGATAGACTGGAAAATACATGTAAAAGGACTAGTTTTGCAAGCACAGGACCATTCCTCGATAGTTGGTTGAAAAATCTTCTGGATTTCTACCAATGTGTCATCGATAGAATGACTACACATGTCGTTCAAACATCTAAAACGGCATATTATGTAGGTATTTACAGAGGAACTTAACTCAGTTAATCTTTTTTGGGGATTTGGCCAAACCGCAAGGACCAAACTTGTATACATCGAAACACTTACTGTTTAATCTAATCGGTATCAATAAAAGACTGTGATGTGCTGCCCTGTGCTTTGTGTCTGCAGACACCTATGTTTTGGGGCAGAGCCGCGGTTTGTCTTCCTCTGTGAATGCCATGCGTTTGCTGGATTCAGGATCTGATGTTGAGGCTGCTGTGGCTGACGCACTGGTGAGTGTTTTACCAAATCTAGCTCACCACTTCCTTTTGGATCTTGCAAAGTATGTTCTGTATTTTTTTTAGTCTTGGTTTATGCATGGATGGGCTGCATGTTTGGCATGTTTTTTTTCAGCTGAATTGCTTTTGTGCACCAGTTGCCCCGGTCATCCTATTTAAGTGGCACTTTGCTTCTTTTCAATGCAAATTGTGCAATTGTGCATCCTCGACTGAACACTGCTTCATTCGTCGTCCACAAATTTTGCTATTGGCTACAATTTTTTTTTCAGTTCAGTATGTCTTTTGGGACGCTCTTCTACAACCTCATCTTAACTATTCTTTAACTGTTGTACTATTTGCTGAAGGATCATTGTAAATGAGTTTCATCATCCATGGATGATACAAGAAGGCTTATTGAACCTTTGAGTATTGAAGACTATATACAGAATACAGAAATGCATAAATATAGAAGATGGTTGATCCTCGAGATTGTTCCTTTCTTTGCAAAATTCTTATTTTTGGTTGGGCATGTGGGAGAGTCAGCACAGGCTGATCTGCCTGCATTTCCAGTGATGATCTAAAAGCGTCTTAAAGGCCTTCACTGTTGGGACCCCATCTACATGTTGTGGAAGACTGCTCCAATCAGTGATGTTCTTTTAACTAAAAAAAAAATAATAATAACCTTACCTGATGCTTCATCTGTCTCTCTGCCTCAAAAAGAACTTCCATCTGTGACCTCTTGTGGGTAGAGAGCTTGCCTTTTCAAAGAAATCCTGTTGTAGCTGTTTTAAATGTTTGAAAATCTGGATCATGAAACCTCTTGTGGTGATAATTCAGCGAGTGCATGTCAAATTTCTTGAGCCTATCTTGATATGATAGATGTCTTGTAGATGACACAATCTTGGTAGCTTTTCTCTGAAGCATATTCTAGTTTATCTGCATTGGAAACAAATGCAGGGCTTCATTCTGAGTACAACTGTATTCAAGCACAGGTCTCACAAGGGAATTGGATAACAAGGGAAGTGTATCTACTCTAAGGTGGCTGAAAGCTCATTTATCATTCCCAAGCTTCTGTTGGCCTTGTTTACAGTTGTAGCAATGTGCCTGTGAAAGTGAAGATCCTCATTTATAATGATCCCAAGATGCATTTCTTCTTGCACTGCTACTAGAACTTGCCTATACAGTTGATATATCTCCCAACTGTTGCTGTTTCTAAGATGGAGCACTCTGCATTTGTGAGTATTAAAAGGCAGCTGCAATATAGATGACCAATCTTCAGCTTGAAGAAAGTCTCGCTTCAGTAAGTCCTTTGAGATTTATTCTGGGCAGGTCCATAGATCTTGATTTTTTTTTTTCCATCTCCATGAATCAAGGTCTTGTTCAGCACAATGATGCACGAGGAACTTTGGTGCAGAGGGAGGCCATTCGGCACATCATGCCTGTGCTGCACCAACCCCGATAGCATCATCCATTCACATACAAGCTACCTACAAGTCCTGCCAATATCCCCATACCCTTTTTCTGAATTGCATCCAGGTACCGACCAAAATCCCATTTAAACTTATGCACCCCTCCACTGCCACTACCTTTCCGGGGAGGCAATTCCATGCATTAACCACTCTGCAACTGAAAGACCCCTGCCTTACAAGTGTCCGATAACTTTCATCATCTTTACCGTCAATCTATGGCCCCTGGTCATAACACTGTTAAATATCTGCTGGAAAAAACCTTGCTTCACCTATGTTTAATCATGTCCACACCCTTCATTATCTTAAACATCTCTGTCAGATCCCCTCACAATCACCTCCTTACCAATCCATTCAAACATCCTTCAAACATTTCTAATAGCTGAGTCGAGCGAACCCTGGTATCAGTCTAGTAGATCGATGCTCTACCCTCTCTAAAAAAAGCTATGGCCATCCTCAGATGTGGTGATGAAAACAGTACACAATATTCTACACGAGGCCTCATTACAGTCCTATACAGTGTTAATATGACCTCTCTTGATTTATGATTGATCCCCCTCCGAATACAACCTGAAACTCTGTTAGCTTTACATATAGCTGCCTGTCACTGTCGTGTCTGCTTATCTCCCTCCACCCCCCCCCGTCCCCCTCTCCACCCCTCCCCCTCTCCCCCTCTGTATCTTTTATCACCCTGAGATCATTCTCCTGGTGACATGTTCCAAGATTGCCCCTTGCATTATGTAATCCCTATTTTCATTATTCTTACCCAACCCCAGCGCCTTACATTTCTTCATGTTCAATTGCATCTGCCAATATTTTGCTCACTTTATTAAAGTATGTAGACTTTCCTGAATCTGATCATCACCCTCTTTGCTATATACTTTTCTTCCAAGCTTTGTGCCATCTGCACATTTAGAAAGCTGACTCAACCCCAAATCATTGATGTAAATTTTGGAATAACTAGCAGCATTGGCATACTAAGGGGGGGGTGCAGGGAGGGTGGTCCACCCCCTGGGTGACCGCCGGGGGAGGGGGGGAGTGCCATTGGGAGAGTTGAAGTTTAAACTCATTTGCATACACCATACACGTCTCGGCCACGATGGTAGCTCGACGTACCCTATGGGTTTACCCTTTCATTCTGAAAATTTCCTTTGATGTGTTTTTGTTATATCAATGCCAAGCAGTATTACCTGTATGCTTAATTTTTAATGTCCTACATTTTTCTGATTTCCAATTTGCTTACTACAGGTACAGTGCTGTAATCCGCTTGAAAATTAACTTGCAAACATCAGTTATGTTGTCTATGTGTTTAATTTTTTTAACTATATTATTCATCTCAGGCATGGGGGGGGGGGGAGGGAAGGAAGGGCCTTGGGTGCCAAATACTCTAGGTACGCCCCTTACTAGCAGAAGTACTCGGTGTTGCTCTGTGTAATTTTTTGTGGGGGGTCTAAAACACTTCCCTACACCCACTAAGAAATGGGGTCAGGGATTATTTAATACTAGTGCGTGCCCGTAGGTGCGTGCCCGTAGGTGCGGGCCCGTACGTGCAAAAAAAAAGAAAATTATTTGTGACGTCAATAGTGATGTCATAGCACCGTGTCCTGTCATTGGTCGATAAATAAATGGCCGTAACATGGGAACCACTTGTCCGATTAATATCAAACCTTGAAAAACCACATCCTCAGGTCCCCAGCAATATTCCTGGCAAGTTTCAATTAGATCGGACCAGGGGTTGTTGAGAAACGGCAGTCGCAGACACACACACACACACACACACACACACACACACACACACACACACACACACACACACACACACACACACACGCACACACACACACACACACACACACACACACACACACACACACACACACACACACACACACACACACACGCACACACACATTGCTGGAATTATAGATAGATTACCTTTCACGCAGCTACAAAGGCTTAGGCACAAAAGTGATGAAAGTAATAAATGGCTCCAAAATCCAACTATTTCTTTTTTCAAAACCTTTTTGCCTGAAACATTCCCCGGCACTCGCTAAAGACCCTCTGAAAGTTTGACTAATATGGGTTCAGCCATCTCTAAGTAAAATTGGACACACAGACACACATAGAAACAGCTCTCTTATAGTTTCGAAGGGGGGCGTGTAAGCAAGTTTTCATCAGTAACCAGGTCATTATCCACCATAGTCCCGACAAATAACTAAATTAAATTTTCATCCTAACCTGCTCTTTATAATTTTCGGGATGCGCTAGTCGCCCCCCAGGACCGAATCTTGCTCCTGACACCAAACCGTTGCGGATCTGGAGTTTGAGGCTTGCCACAAGGGGAAGCACTCAGGTTCCTCCTGAACGCCTGGTCCTGAGGCCACTGGACAAAGAGAAATAACGCCAACGGGTTGTGAAGCAATCACAAACTCCGATTGGTACTGCCAATCCTGGCAGGGTTACACTACTCCACATGATATCTTACCTGTGGATGGCCATACCAGAGGGGGGGGGGTGGGGGGGGGGGTCTTGTGCGCTCGATGTGTACCTGCATTAACTTGCGGTATCAGGTGCAGCCAAACGGGGCTGCCAAGTACGCACCAGCTAATAAGATCCAATTAGTGGGGTAAAACTTCCCAGCTTACAACGTGTTGACCATGCTGGACCAATGGAGGAAAAGGCAGAATGAGCTGGGTACATTTACGACGACAGCAATTTATTTATAAAGCGAGAGTGAGGAAACGCATATGAACAGTAATAAAAGGTTTTATTACAAGCAATATGTACAGCAGGGAAAATAAGGATTCATGGGCTACAGCAAAATAAAATACAGTTAAATACAACATCAAAGACACAGGGCAGAGTTAACCTGATACTAAACTCTCAATTATGCCAACATGACAGGTGCCATCAGACACACATCTGAGGAAAGTAGAAAGCAAAGAAAGATGAGAGAAAGTACAAGGTGTGAATGACCTCTTTGTACCTGGCATGGTTGACGGACCAACGCAACTCAGTTGCTTCGGAGGGGGAGGAGGGAAGAAAACAGGGTGCCTATGGTGCGTGAGTGAGGAGGTGCAATGAGGTGTGCGGTGATTGGCAGATGAGGTGGAGAAGAAGGTGTAAAGATATAGGCAAAGCAGTTGTGGGGGGGGGGGGTCAGGTCAGGTATGGGAGCATGTGCCAGAACAGCACGTCGCTGCGTCCACTTTCCGCCGGTACTCCAGGGGCCTCCGTCTGGCCATCCCCCAGGCAGATGCCAGGCCCATCCCCATCTCCTTGAGATGATGGTCAACCTGTTGCAACCATGAGGCACGTGGTCGACCCACTGGCCTCCTCCACTCATGAGACTCCCTCGCTGAGAGAATCTGGTGAGCAGGATCAGAGTCAGGAAAACGAGCCACATGTCCATACAGCCGCAACTGACGCTCACGGACTATGCAGGTAACAAATCTCATCCGAGTCTCTCTCAGCAACCGCTCGTTGGACACAAAATCCGACCAGCGATAGCCAAGGATTCTCCGAAGAGACCTGGTACCAAAGGAATTAAGTCTCCGTCTCAGATCCTTGGTCAGAGTCCAGGTCTCGCACCCATAGAGCAAGACTGGAAGTACCAAGGACCTGAAGACTCGGACTTTCGTCCTCCCGCACAGGTACCGGCAGCGCCATACCCCATGATCCAGTGAATCCATGACTCCCCAGGCCCGACCCAGACGTCTATTGACCTCTGACTCGCAGCCAGCAGAGACATGAATATCACTGCCAAGGTAAGTGAATCTCTCCACGACCTCAACATCCTCACCACAAACAGACACAGACAGGACAGCAGCATCCAAGATGTCACCGAAAGCCTGGATCTTAGTTTTGACCCAAGAAACCCATAATCCCAACGGCTCCGACTCCTCATTCAGCACCTCGAGGGCCCCCAAGAGGATGTCTAAAGTCTCCGCAAAGATGACTGCATCATCTGCAAAGTCAAGGTCCGAGATCTTGACATTCCCAAATGACGCACCGCAACTTGATCTCTCCGACATCCTCCCTAGAATCCAGTCCATACAAGTACTGAAAAGTGTGGGGGCAAGTACACATCCCTGACGAACTCCAGTAACAACTGGAAATAAGTCAGAGATGGTACCACCACACTTCACAGCACTCTCAGTACCAGAGTAGAGTTCAGACATCAGATCGATCAGTTTTGGTGGCACCCCACGAAGACCAAGAATCCTCCAGAGGACATCCCGATTCACTGAATCGAACGCTTTACAGAAATCAACATAGGCTGCAAGCAGCCCCTGCCGAAACTCTCGTCTGCGTTCGGTGAGGACACGAAGTGCAAGGATACGGTCAATCGTTGACCTCTTTGGTGTAAAGCCTGACTGCTCTGGACGCTGGTGCTCAAGCAGATGGTGGCGAACCCTATCGAGAATTATCCGAGCAAAGACCTTGCCCGGCACTGAGAGCAGCGTCACCCCTCGGTAGTTGTTGCAGTCTTGGCGATCACCCTTCCCTTTCCAGAGAGGGACAACAAGGCCCCTCTTCCAGTCAGTTGAGATGATGCCTGTGTTCCAGGCAGAGCACAAAACTGCATGCAACGACACGAGTGCAGCATTTCCACCAGCCTTGAGAAGTTCGGCATGGATGCCACAGATCCCTGGAGCTTTGCCCCGTTTCAACTGGTTCACCGCAGCCCGTGTTTCCACAAGCGTAGGTGGACCACAGTTGATTCGAGGGTCAGCAACAGGGATTGTAACACCCTTGACGTCCAACTCGACAGTTGGGGGATCAGCCTGGTACAACCGCTCAAAGTAACCGGCCCAGCGGGCCTTCACTTCAGACTCCTCTGTCAAGAGCCTACCACTCTCTGCTCGAACTGTAGTGCTCCGAGGGATGGGCTTGGATGAACGTAATGCGCGAATTCCCCTGTAAGCAGGACGAGAATCACCTGTCCACAGATGATGCTCTACCCCCTCACAGATTCCTCGCACATAGGCCTCCTTGTCCACCCTCAGTGCACGTACAGTTTTACGCCTCAGCTCCCTGAACAGCTCAGCTCTGCCATTCAGCCTGGCCCTGCGACTCTGGTCAATGGTATCCAGTGTCCCTTGAGAGACAAAATTCTTCTTTGCCCTGCGGTGAGCTCCAAGGCATCCAACGGCAACACCGGCAACCGGGGGGGGGGGGGGGGTAGTGTCGGAAATGAAGCAAAGAATGCATGAGGAGAATAAACTTGACGTGAGTGAAGAGAAATCTGTTAATGTAATTATTAATTCGTATAAAATTGCACTTCGTCTAGCGCCTGGCTCTCGATGTGCTCAGACCAACTGCCCCCTCCGCTCAACGCAGCCACCAATGGGAATGCACAAATTGAGCCAGACGAGACGAAGGCGGGACCAGACAAAGAGAGTGAGCATCTGGAACTCAGTACATTTATAATCCTCCTGCGAGGGTGGAACCCTGGAGGTGGGACAGGAGGGTCATGGGCATATCCTTGCGCCACCATTGGCATGCAGATGCGCTCATCCCAGCCTTGGCTTCGCCCAGGCGAGGATTTGGAACTAGAAATGCCCTCATTCACCCCTGAACCCGGCCATGTGATGGAGCTCCGAGATTCAGCATGGAGCGAAGCACCCCATCATACGCCCTGTCCATGAGCACATCTCCTCACTCCCGCTGGTCCCAAAGGGTGGGTGATGGTCATCAGTGGCAGCGTTGAGCATGGTGGTGAGCTTTGGTGTGGTGGTTGAAATGTCGTCGTTGTGGCATTCATGGTGGTGAGTGGAGGTGAGTTTTGGATAGAGGCGGTTGTGGCGTCATAGCAGTTGTGATGAGTTCTTGATAGAGGCAGTTGTCGTGGTTGTAGGGAATGTTGCAGCATTGGGGTTCGAGTACGCCGACGGTCTGAGGTGATATGTCGTTGAAGAATGGCGTGAGGTTTGAATAGGAAATGGCGCACATGCTAATGAGCTGCTCGTGTGCATGTTTGCGTGAAGAAGGAGAGGTCGTGTGCATGAAATAAGGTTAAATATAGTAGATAAAAGAATAAAGAATGGGATATAAGACCTGCCTAAAAGCCCTTGCAATGCATTTTGTCCCATATACCCACTGGTCATGAGGGAAGGGCAAACTAAAACAAATAATAATAAAATATCTGTCTCGAGACCGCTATATTTTGTATGCCTTAGTCCTGAGGGAGTGCTGGCTTTGCAGAACTGCAACAATATGTGCTTTATTTTAACCGCCGGTGCGTGCCGACGATTTTTTTGGTCAAATCTGTGGTAATTACCTCCCAGTCTATCTTGGTTCGAACAATGCTAGACCAATAGAAGGAAAGGACAAACAAGGACAGGTTGGAAATCGACCAATAATTTATTAATAATAAAATTGATAAATAGAAAGAACTTTTTATTTGCTGAGGTAAATAAAGAATTTCAAAGCAAAATCAATCAAAATGCCAGGAAAGAGACAAAGAGCAAATGCTTATCGGGGGTTGACTTACAGCTAAATGCAGACAAGGGTACCCAGCAGCTCATTCAGGGGGAGGGGAGATGGAGAATCGTCTCGCTCACCAGAAAGTCATCCGTGGAGCGAAAACGTCCTGATATGAAAATGCGTGCGTGCGTGTCATGTCCATCGTCAGTACCCAGCTCTGCCGTGCACCCTCTCGCGGGGCAGCCTTGAAAACCAGTCGACATCTGGAGGACACCGAGATCGTCCGTCGTGGGTTTAGATCCTGGTGTTGTTGGTGATCGACCCGTGCCTCACTTGTTGGCGGCACTGCTCACACCCACACGCGCACCACATGCTCACTTGCTGAAGCACTGGAAGGGCGAATTGTCTCCGGCGCTGGTCAGACACCCGCTTCTTGGTCGCTTCTCTCGCCCTTTGCTTTTTCCTCTCTCCTTTCGCTTTTCCTCTCCTCACTGAACGTCCCTCTTTCGCTCGTTTTTATTTTATATCACAGAACGTCTCTCCTCACAGAACGTCTCTCCTCACAGAACATACCTCATGCTTTCTCTCGCTCATTTTTATATCCCTGGGCCGTCTCCACAGGGTGTCGTCCACCCCAAGCTCACCCCGCCCCACTGGGGCATGGTTGCCATGACGACCCGTGCGCTCTCAAAAAAGGCGGGCATCGGAACTCTCGAAAGAATGCTGCTGAGGAAAAACGAAGGCGGGCTTCAGAGCTTGTGAAAGAAATGTGTGTGAACGTGTCTGTCGTAAAGAAAAAAAGCTTCCCATAAGAGAGGGGATCCATCCTTTACCCTTCTCAATGCATCACATGTAAATCCCATTCGACATGGGGATGGGGCTAATCTGAACATTCACTTAAGGAAATGACTGTCTGAGGACCTGGATGTGTGGATGCATTCATCAGACCGATTCTGAAATCCGTAACAATATCTATATATATATATATATATATATATATATATATATATATATATATATATATATATATATATATATATATATATATATATATATACACATACACACTGCCAGATACCACGTCCTCTCCCTTCCCCTCACTCATCTCCACTCTTCCCCCTCCACTCTCTGCCCCCTTTCTTCTCTCCCTCTCCCCTCTCTCCTCCACTCCCCTCCCCCGCAACCTTCTCCCTTCCCCCACTCCCTCCCTCCCCCAATACTGAACTATGTCTGAGACAGTGGAAATTCCACGTAATGTAAAATGTGACTTCAACACCTCAGCAATTCCTCCTTCCCTCTCCACTGTCTCCTCTCCCCTCAACACCCACTCTCTGCCTTCACTACCCCCTTACCCAATTTCAAAGGGGTCCTATATAATATGACAAAAGCTTTCAAAGTAGTTATGATGTAACTCTCCCCCCCTATTTCCTTTCCCCCCTATTTCCTTTCCCCCCTATTTCTTTTCCACCCTATTTCCTTCTCCCCCTATTTCCTCTCCCCCTATTTCCTCTCCCTCCTATTTCCTCTCCCCCTATTTCCTCTCCCCCTATTTCCTCTCCCCCTATTTCCTCTCCCCCTATTTCCTCTCCCCTATTTCCTCTCTCACCCCTGCCTCTCCCTCCTATTTCCTCTCCCCCCTATTTCCTCTCTCACCCTGCCTCTCCCTCCTATTTCCTCTCCCCCTTATTTCCTCTCCTCCATATTTCCTCTCTCACCCCTGCCTCTCCCTCCTCCCCCCCACCTTTCCCACAGCTTGGAAGAGCTTTCAATGAGG
>NC_140962.1:33238801-33271301 GCF_056783735.1 Eptatretus burgeri
CAGGAGTTAAACTATTTTCGGGGCTTGTCTTTACATTTCCAATACTGGCTGGCAGAAGATGAGCAATGAATGTTGGACTTCAACTTTTTGTTTTTGTGGTATTCTAATTTTGAAAGCCATGCTAACATGGTGCTTTGCTCTCCATTACACTGCTGTACCTGGATCTACAGCGAGTAAGTATTTTCCTGATTACCACCAACGCTAATTAAGCCTTTAATACTGCACCCCTGTTCCAACGTCATCAAGCAACAGCTCTTCTTTCAAGTCCTTCGCATCGCATGAGGCTTGTGTGCATTGCGAATGCAATGGTTATAAATTCCTGTTGATTTGAAGAAATTGATTCTTGACTTCTGACACCACACAGCCATCATTAACATGAGGAAGCTGACTCTTTTGGGAAATTGGGGAGAATATCCAGAACATGTTGTACCTCCTTCACCAGGTATTCAGCATGTTTTTGGAAACTCTCGTGGACTTCCTTCAGACACACAAGTCAGAGCTCAATGACTGGCTTTTTGTACTGCTCACTCAACTCCTCAGGAAGATGGGAGCTGACCTCCTTGGTTCTGTTCATGCAAAGGTCCAGAGGGCACTCGATGTCACTAGGTGATTGCAATTGTTTTTTCACTTAACCTTTCCATCTCATCAGAACTCTAAAAACACCGGTGTTTTATTAACTTTTCACCTATCCTTAAATTTACTGTCGGTAATATTTTTGTCCAAGCATCCCTCCATTATTGTTGTTTGTGTTGCAGAGAAAGCTTCCCCACAGACCTCCAATTCAATATCCTTATGCGTTTTGTTGTTGACCAGACACAAGTATTGAACCTCAAGGTGTGCATTATGGAACAATTTTTGAAAGGGGATGAGGTGATGAGGCCCTCTTTACTGACATTTAATTAGTTTCTTACAGTTGTAGTTTTCACAGTCATGTATTCTTCTTGTGCAGGTCAAGGTCGCCGTACTCAAGTACATCTGTAGTTTGACTCGCCAGATGGAGCTACATGAGTTTGTGAATGCAAGTGAAACCAGACTCGCTGTTTCCAGGATTATTACCTGGACGACTGAGCCTAAAAGCTCTGAAGTTCGAAAAGTGAGACCTCCTGTGAAGTTTTTGTTTATAGAACTTGAACAGCCCTCTTGTGGTGTGTTTATACTTCCCCTTAACTTACAAACCAATCAAACTAAACAGGTAACAGCACCAAGCTGGACAGTATGCTGCTTTTATTTACACAGTCAAGTGTCCAAACAAGATTGTTTCAATAATTACCCTCACGGAAGGAGAGGGATTTGCATATGGGTTCATTTGTTAATTGCGGGAATCCTTCGGATTTCGGCAATTATGTTGGTTGGTTGTGTGTCATTCTGTGTGTCTGTCTGTCTGTTGGATTCGCTATATATGCTAGATATCCCTTATTGTCGGGGTGTGTGTGTGTGTGTGTGTGTGTGTGTGTGTGTGTGTGTGTGTGTGTGTGTGTGTGTGTGTGTGTGTGTCTGCAACGCGAGGCTCCACAGCGCAAACCAGCGAACCGATTTCGATGAAACTTTGCCAAGATGTGCAGCATTTGTTGGGAATGTGCGCGTTTGAATTTCATTGCCTCGCAACCACCCATTGCTGTGCAGTGGCCGAAAAACCGCGTACAGTATTTTCAATACTTGTCCTTCATTTTTGAATGTAGAGAAGCGAGCCTTTGGAATTAAACACTTCGAGATATTTAGAAAATTTTACTCAAGCCAATTTTTGATTGAGGTTTTATTTTTAAAATGTCTGTTGGATTCGCTATATATGCTAGATATCCCTTCTTGTCGGGTTTTCCGTGTGTGTGTGTGTGTGTGTGTGTGTGTGTGTGTGTGTGTGTGTGTGTGTGTGTGTGTGTGTGTGTGTGTGTGTGTGTGTGTGTGTGTGTGTGTGTGTGTGTGTGTGTGTGTGTTTGTGTCTGCAACGTGAAGCTCCACAGCACAAACCAGAAAACCGATTATTTTTCAAATGGTAGTCCTTCAAAAATAGGTGTCCATTTACCATCATTTTTTATGAGGAGTGCCAGTTGGCAAAATACGCAATAGGAAAAATCTTGCCAGGCAGAGGAACAATTGTATGTGAACCAATATGTCTTGGCAATGAATCTTCGTCGGTGGATCAGTCAGAATGAAAAGCATCATATCCAGCGCTTCAATCCTCGCGAATCCCTCGTCGCCTACCGGCTTGTGTGTATGTGTGTCTGCAATGCGAGGCTCCATGGCACGAACCAGCAAACCGATTTCGATGAAACTTTGCCAACCTGTGGAATATATACTGGGAATGTGCACGTTTGAATTTCGTTGCCTCGCAACCACCCGTTGCTGTGCAGCGGCCGAAAAACCGCGTACAGTATTTTCAATACTTGTCCTTCAGTTTTGAATGTAGAGAAACAAAACTTCGGAATTAAACACTTCGAAATATTTAGAAAATTTTACTCGAGCCGATTTTGATTGAGGTTTTATTTTTCAAATGGTAGTCCTTCAAAAATCGGGTGTCGATTCACCGTCATTTTTTATGAGGGGCTTAGGAAAGTGGGCGGAGCTTAGGGAAAGTAGACGTGGTTGATGAAAAGTGGGAGTGGCATCGGAAAGTGGGAGTGGGGTAAGAAACTGGGCGTGGCTTATGGAAAGTGGGCGTGGCTTATGAAAAATATTGTGTGGCTCAGGAGGTGTGGTCAAACAAGAGCATTGAGAGAAGTTTATCGGGTTTTCCGTGTGTGTGTGTGTGTGTGTGTGTGTGTGTGTGTGTGTGTGTGTGTGTGTGTGTGTGTGTGTGTGTGTGTGTGTGTGTGTGTGTGTGTGTGTCTGCAACGTGAGGCTCCACAGCACAAACCAGCAAACCGATTATTTTTCAAATGGTAGTCCTTCAAAAATAGGGTGTCTATTTACCGTCATTTTTTATGAGGAGTGCCAGTTGGCAAAATACGCAATAGAAAAAATCTTGCCAGGCAGAGGAACAATTGTATGTGAACCAATATGTCTTGGCATTGAATCTTCGTCAGTGGATCACTCAGAATGAAAAGCATAGTATCCAGCGCTTTGATCCTAGCGAATCCCTCGTCGCCTACCGGCTTGTCTGTTTGTTTGTGTGTTTGTTTACCCTGTAGCAATCACACTGTTTCAGCAATCATGACCAAACTGGGTACAGACATCTGCCATGGTCCAACTTGGACAATTGTCGTTTTTAGTGAATCTAGGTCAAAAGTCAAGGTCAAGGTCACCGAAAAACCGTAATTCATATTTTCGCAATAACGTCCGCTAAAATGGTCGTGTTGACTTCGAACCAAATCCAAAATGTGCATCTTCCAATATTGCATCCAACCATATGTCTCATTGGGGTGTCACACCAACACCCTTCTTTCTTAGCGGTCGGGGTCGAATGTCAGGGGGCGTCGGGTCAAAACTTTCAAATTGCGATAAAAACGCCATTTCAAGTCAGATTGACTTCTAAGTTATGATCATGACCAAATTAAGTTCTATTGTTGCGGAAATGGGCCTTTAGTGGGTTACTAAATATAGGATTAGCCCAGATCCCCCATCAAATGCATGTTTAGCCAGGTTGTTTGGTAATCAGACGTTACATGTGTGTCGGGAGCTGTAGCAGGCTGTCCAGTGTTCGTGCAGTGGTGGTGTACCGAGAGGCACCTTGCTTCTTTTTCCTTCCCCCCTTCTAACTAGCCCCGCCCAGCGCTCTGAGAGTGTTGGTCGGCGAGACGTGTCGGCAGGCGATTGGTGGAGAGCGGCTGCGGACTGGAGGGATGGACCAATCACGTATCCCCGGAGGCTTTCCAGAAGAGCAAGCCCTGGGAAGACAAGGAAGAAACGACTCGTGTCGATTCTGCGATCTGCTTCGAGAGCAACTGCCCGGTGTCGAGTCTGCGATCTGCTGTAAAATGAACTGGCTGCTTTGTCGGTCTGGGAACGGCTTTGTGAGTCTGCGATCGGCTTCGTGAAAAGGCCCGCCCCGAAAGGCAAGAGGAACTGCATGAGTGGAGTCGGCGATCAACTTTATGAGGAGGTCATCGACAGGTTCATCCGGAGTCCAGTCACGGAGCCTCGGACTGGCCTAAGTCATGGCACGGCTCGACACGTCTTGTGATCCCATCGATCCGCCTGCGGAGCCCAACACCCCGATTTGGCCTAGTCTGGTGAAAAGGCCAAGCCTGGATTCGCATACTGGACCTTGGAGAAACCAGCTGGAACCCACCATAGAATTAACTGTCTTGTGCCGTCGACCTTACAGGGGCTGAACGCGCCGAGGCTGGTGTGTGAGTGGTGCGACAAAAGGACGACGCCACCATCTGGCCACGCGGCGTGCTCGAGCTTGGGCGCACGAATCCATTGACAGTGGCTTCTCACGAGCCGCATTCGTGCCTTTGACACTTTCCCCTCGTCCATGAGGCTTCACCAAGTACTCTGTGTCTTGTCTGCATGTCGTCCAGGCCTAAGGTTTATCTCGCTAGGGTTCCCTTCGAAACCGATATCCGTAGTTCCCGAGTTAAGAGCGGGTTATAGATGAATAATAATGTTCGTGAAGGCTTTGCTTGTGTTGTGTTTCCCTGATGTGTCCCCAATAAATCTGGCTGATTCATATGAAAGTTGCCGCTTTGAATCTATTTGTGCCGCGCTGAGGAACAATCCGCTCGATTTGTATTTATATCCCCAAACTGGTTACGGATTGTGATTAACATCACTCGTCCGAACCTTTTAACACTGGTGTCCGGAGTGGGGTGAGAATCTCTCCGTCGCTGATCCTCAACACTGGTGTTCATGAGTCGAATGAGAATCCCTCCACCTCCATAAATTTGCAGGACACCGATTCAACAACATCTGGTGTCCTTCCCACCCCGAACATTGGTTATGAGAGGTGCGGGGGGGGGGGGGGGGGAGGAAAAACATCGTTCGCAAATTCCAAATTTGCTTTGATTTTATTTTGAGCGGATTGGGTGTAAAACTTCGAAATAATAAAGAAAGATGGAGTCGCAAAATGGCGGCGCGGCTCCACCTCAGTGCGACACGAAGTGGGAGAGGGTTACTATGAATAGCGTAATGAACCGCACAGCACGAAGAAAGCGCTCCCGCCCACCAGTTCAAACCACTTGGTCACAGCATGCGTCATGGCAAACGAAGCAGGACGACAACGTGTACATTGACGAGCTTCATGCACGATTGGCGGATACCTTGGAGCAGAGGAAGTGTGATGAGAATTATATTGAGGAGTTGCAAATTAAATTGGACGAGGCGCTACGGCAGGCAGACGAGGTTCAGGAAAATTATGTGCACGGGGAGTCCCAATTGGCTGATGCACAGGAACGAATTCGGTGCCTGGAGAGTGGGTTGGCCTGCGCATTGCGGGACGGGACAGATTCCAGATGGAAACACGATTTGGAATTGAAACAACTGAATGAAGAGGTAAGATCAGGCAATCAGATAAGAGAAAGCCTAGAACAGAAGATAAAAAGAGGAGAGAAATATCTGGAGCAAAGGAAGGAAGAATTGTTGGAAAAGTCAAGACAGTTCAAAGAACTGCAGGGAGAAATGAGGAAAGTAGAGGGGAGTACCCATAAGTTGGAACAAGAGAAGAGCGAACTGAACAAAAGAATGGAGAAAGAGCAAATTAGTAACTCCCGGGATAGGAAGAACTTGGAAGAAGAATGGAAAACAAAGCTGGAAAAAGAAAAACGGAAACACGATTTGGAATTGCAACAACTGAAGGAAAAGGTAAGAACAAGCAATCAGATAAGAGAAATCCGAGAACAGACGATAGAAAGAACAAAGAAATATCTGGAATGACTAGAGGAATACGGTAAGAGAACGGACGAAATGAGGAAGGAAGAATGCGAAAGAGGTGCGGAGATGAGCAAGGAATTATGGGAAAAGGCTTCAGAGTTACAGAAACACCAAAACAAAGAGAGGGAATTACAAAACAAGCTGAGGATGTTAAGTGAGGAAAGAGAGAGAATGGGGAATGAAACGTTAAGGAACTACACTGTGCAGATTGAACAGTTAGAAGCCAAAGCAAGGTTGGAGTACGCTGAGACAGTAAAAGAACAACGAATGAAGCAGGAAAGGGAAATCAACCAATTGAGAGAAACGACGAGATTGGAGAATGAAGAACATGAGAGACGGTTGGATAGGAAACAAAAAGAACATTAATTTGAAATTGACCAACTAAAGGAGAGAGCAAGGTTGGAGTACGCGGAGATGGAAAAACTCCGGAAAGATATCTAACAACTAAAAAGGCTCAGAGAGGAAGAACGACTCAAATGGAAAGCAAAATGGAGCCAGGAAGTAGGACAGCACAATAATGTGGGATGTGTGACATCACCACAGGGAGGAATGTTAGTGGTGCGGGACTTGATTGACATCACTCGTCGGATGAAACCACAATTGGAGCAAACCCTGGTGAAGGAGACATTGAGGGAGCATACGGGGTTGTTGACGAATGAAACACATTTTGAGCAGGTCCAGCACGTGGAGCTGACAGCCCCAGATGAGTGTGGTGAACCGATGATGAGCAACCTGCTGGAGAGAAGCGACCGGGCTGAGGTGACTCTGGAACGAAGCAGGTACGAGGGCACATGCATACATGGTGCGGACGATGAGCTTAAGTTAGGAATTGGAGTTTATGTTAATGAGGAGACTCTGTCCAATGGGGTGCACGTATGCGTGACCCCTGAATGTGTGTGTGTAATGCCTGTGAATGAATGCTGTGAGCCCACAGTCCCGACGACAGCACCGGTGTGTGCTGCCGAGGCCGAAACGTGTGTGGGTACTCACGTGGCGGTTGAGAATGTAACCCTGGAATGCGAGGCAGTTGGTCAGTATGCAGGCAAAGTTGAATGTGTGGAATGTCAACACACAACCTTGGAATATGTGCAGCCTACTTTGTGTGGGAGTCCTGAGCGTGGAATGAGTGGTGACGTAGGAAATAGGTTAGAGGTACAAGGGGAAATAGAAATGCCACCAGGACAGAACTTGACACAGGGGACGGAAACCACAAAATGGACAGCTCCGCATGGGTTCTTGCAGAGTTGGAGGTGCTGCATCCAGGAGCAGTCTTAAGAAATTGGATTTTAATTTCTCTATCAGCCTCACAGGAACTTCGGGGTAGAGTGCAGATGAGTAGCAAGTGGCACTGGCATGTGTCACTTGATGTTCAAACCTCTCTGAGGACACGAGGGGTTCGGCAAGCTGAGTGGGGTTTATCTGTCTTCAGGGATTTATGGAGAATAGGGGGAGGCCGTGCCCCCGATTGAGGGTTACCTGACTTCCGCGAACCCTGGAGAAGAGGAGGGGGTGGACCACAACCCCTTTGAGCCATGGCGGAAAGGTGGCGGGGTCATGTAATGGGTAATGAGGGATTCTTTCCCTCACTCCCCTTCCAATGAGCCGAGAAGCAGGCCATATTGGGATGTAAAAATTTTGATTGAAAATCATATCGAGAGTGATTGCAAATTGAGACCGACAGAAGGGATAAGAGTGGCACGAGTGGATTTGGGTGATTATTGAAAAAAAAATAGTGGAGATATCTTGGGCAGAGCGTTAAACACACCTGAAGCAAGTGGATGGCAAAGAGTGGCTTGTTTGAGGGAAGACTGAAATGCCTGGTTGGAACCATGCAGAGGTTCCATGGGGCTGGTGAAGAGATTTTGATGTTTCGTTTAAATTGTTGGAAATAAACTATTAGGGCAGTATGGAGGAGGCCAGCGGATGATGTCGGCGGATGATGGACGTGGTGACAAATTGATTGGGGTTTGTTAAAAAAGTGCATCAGTTAAATTTGATGACCAAGTGGGATCCGAGGGACTGGTGTGTTTTTGTTTTCACCGAAACGTGAAAGGTGTTGGATGGTATTGTGGACTGGGTGTGTGGTACTGTAGAATAAATGACGAAAGTGTTTGGGTGAATGGCGTTATTGTGCGAATGAGGAGAGTGAGTGTGAACAACTTACCCTGTCGGTAGGAGTCTCCTAACCAAGTTAGTGTAGGTTAGGGGGACTTAAGGATTTGACATGGATTCTGGCTGCTGTTCCATCATGTAGGCGGACTGCTTGGGGTAGGTGCAGACCAAGGTATGGTGGTACTGGCTGGGAGTGTGACATGGTATTGGAAGTTGGTGAGTCGGGAAATAGGGCACCAGGGCTTTGGGGGCTCCTGGCAGGTGAAGGCTGTCAGAGGTGCCAGAAGAGCACATTCGGGTTTAGTGCTTGGAGAGCACAGTAGGTTTTAGTACCAGGAGAGCATGGTAGGTTTTAGTGCTAGGAGAGCATAGTATGGTGCAAGGAGAGCACGGCATGGGGGCGAGAGAGCCACCCCTTAGTTCGGAGCGCCAGAAGCACGTTCAGGTGAACTCCGAGGTCGCTGGGTGTCCCCCACCCCTGATTGGAAGCAGGCAAATAGGCCAAGTAGTAGTCACACCTCCCCAGCCAGCGAGTTATGCCTGGCACCACCAAATGGAAAAAGACAAATAAGGGCCTTGCCCAGGTTTAAAATAATGGAACAGTGTGCCAGGTTGGGAAAAATTGGTCATTAGGATCATTCTAACCATAGCAGGGTTTGTTTCATTGTTTAGAGCTAAAAGTAAATGGTTTGGTTCAATGAACTCTCCTCCGCACCATTCATGCATGACACCTGGTACTGTATGAGTAGTGTTGATGGGAAAATTTGTTAACAAGGGCCAGGCTATGTCACCCTCTCCAAGTGCCAGAGATGCCACCAGTGTGTCATGAGCACGCACCCACAAGGATAACATTCAATTAAGAAACACACCATCCTGTCTGCTAAAGAAAAAAGGGGAAAAAAAAGTGAAAGAACGTATTAAGAAGACCATACCAAAACAAGTCCAGCCAAAACAAGTTAGGCAAGGAAGGTTAAGGGTATACTCCATCTCACCTGGTCTGAGGTCATCACACCCACTTGCACCTTCAAGAACGCCTCCAAACTGCATTTGCTTACCATCGATATCACCGTGCCACCTGCTGTCCAATGCAGGGCTTGTTCCTTGCTGCTGCTTGTGAGTAGGCCATTGCGGCCGAGAAGTCATTTTGTGGGCCATATGGGTCGAAGTCATTTTGTGGGCCACATGGGCCGAAGCATTTTTGTGGGCCATTGAGGCCAAAGTGCTTTTGTGGGCCGTTGCGGCCGAACATTCATGCCTTTTTGTGGGCCGTTGTGGCCGAGGATTCATGCCTTTTTGTGGGCTCAGTGGGCCGAAGAACTCTGTGAGAATAGGCCACTGGGCTGACTGAACTCACCTGGTGAGAGGCCAATAAGGCCACGAAGTGAGGAAACCCTCAGGGGTGAATGGTCAATACTACCGGGAGGGGGCATGAAGGAGCGAACACGTTAAAGAACTTTGAACCTTTGAATGTTCTGCTCCTATGCAAATATTGCTGTTAAAAGTAAAATTGAATGCCCTCCTGTTCAATTCCATAATCAGAATGTTTAGTAGTGTGCATAGAGTGTGAATTTGTTTGTTAGATTTGTGATCCGACACACTCGGATAGGGACATGCCAATCTTACTGTGACACTTTTGTTTTTGGAGTTAAGTGCTTCCCATATTGTGGGTTAGAGTAAATGGGAGATCTGTGCTGTATGTTAGACAGGGCCATTACCGTGGGCTGCTCCAGATGGAGGCTCGGGAGAGCCTCGGGAGAAAGGTGGGGGTAGTTTTGCAGAAATAGGCCCTTATTGGGTTATTAAATATAGGATTAGCCCAGATCCCCCATTAAATGCATGTTTAGCCAGGTTGTTTGGTAATCGGACGTTACATGTGTGTCGGGAGTTATAGCAGGTTGTCCAGTGTTCGTGCAGTGGTGGTGTACCAAGAGGCACCTTGCTTCTTTTTCCTTCACCCCTTCTAACTAGCCCCACCCAGCGCTCTGAGAGTGTCGGTCGGCGAGACGTGTTGGCAGGCGATTGGTGGAGAGCGGCTGCGGACTGGAGGGATGGACCAATCACGTATCCCCGGAGGCATTCCAGAAGAGCGAGCCCCGGGAAGGCCAGGAAGAAACGACTAGTGTCGAGTCTGCGATCTGCTTCGAGAGCAACTGCCCGGTGTCGAGTCTGCGATCTGCTGTAAAAGGAACTGGCTGCTTTGTTGGTCTGGGGATGGCTTTGTGAGTCTGCGATCTGCTGTAAAAGGAACTGGCTGCTTTTGTCGGTCTGGGAACGGCTTTGTGAGTCTGCGATCAGCTTCGTGAAAAGGCCCGCCCCGAAAGGCAAGAGGAACTGCATGAGGGGAGTCGGCGATCAACTTTATGAGAAGGTCATCGACAGGTTCATCCGGAGTCCAGTCACGGAGCCTCGGACTGTCATTACTCACGGCACGGCTCGACACGTCTTGTGATCCCATCGATCCGCCTGCGGAGCCCAACACCCCGATTTGGCCTAGTCTGGTGACAAGGCCAAGCCTGGATTCTCATACTGGACCTTGGAGAAACCAGCTGGAACCCACCATAGAACTGACTGTCTTGTGTCGTCGACCTTACAGGGGCTGAACGCGCCGAGGCTGGTGCGTGAGCGATGCGACAAAAGGATGACGCCGCCATCTTGCCATGCAGCGTGCTCGAGCTTGGGCGCTCGAATCCATTGACAGTGGCTTCTCACGAGCCGCATTCGTGCCTTTGACACATTCCCCTCGTCCATGAGGCATCAGCAAGTACTCTGTGTCTTGTCTGCATGTTGTCTGCATGTTGTCTTCATGTCGTCCAGGCCTAAGGTTTATCTCGCTAGGGTTCCCTTCGAAACCCATATCCGTAGTTCCCAAGTTCAGAGCGGGTTATCGATGAATGATAACGTTCGTGAATGCTTTGCTTGTGCCGTGTTTCCTCGATGTGTCCCCAATAAATCTGGCTGATTCATATGAAAGTTGCTGCTTTGAATCTATTCGTGCTGCGCTGAGGAACAATCTGCTCGATTTGTATTTAAAACCAAACGGGCTACAGACTGGCAGACTTCGCTCGGTCTCTGACAAATCCAGTCTGTAGCCGGGGTCTATTTCCCCAACTGGTAAGGCCCAGGTGTACATTGGTATCGTGATCTGAGACACATGACCCGAGGCCTGTGCCGAACTAGCCTGCGTTATAACCCCTGAGACGGCGGTGCTGTTAAGTGACGCCAAATCTTCAACATTTGGCTGTCAAGAGTCTGGTGCGAATCCCGCCACCGTTGAATCGATAACACTATAACTCATTAAACAGTAGCACTATCGACTTATAAGAACCAAATTGATTTCCAGGTTTTTGTTTTTTCAGAGATCAGAGAGATATGACAAAGTTATTCCGGCAATTCCTTGCTCAACGAGCAATTTCATTTGTTTGTTTGTCTGCACAGAACTTTTGTGTTTTTCTCTGCAACCGCTTGTCAGATTGAAATGAAATTTTCAACATTGGAGCGACTACTCATGTAAAATGTTTTAATGATAATTATGACGTCATAGGTCACGTGGTGTGGCACCCATGTTGGAAAAACGGAAAAAACTTTGGACCTCTGTATCTCTGAAACTGCACCAAGGAAAAAATTGAAACTTGACACGCAGCAAGTACTCCTCATGCGGAATAAGTGTGATTTTTATTTTATTTTATGATGTCGTAGGTGCCTTCGTTATGTTATCATTGCATACACAGAACGCTACATCTGATCAGTATGAAAACTTTTGAGAGTCATCTAGGGATGAAATAGTCCACAGAAAAAAAAAATTGATGACATCGGTCAAGTGATTCAGCAGCCATATTGTTTTTTGTTTGTTTTTAAACCTTAAAAAATCTTCTCTGAAGTGGTTGAACAGATCGAGGCGAAACCTTATATGTGTGACTGCCTATTCAGAAAGAACAAAAGGTTCACACATATGATGTCATAGGTCACATGGTTTGTCAGCCATATTAGATTTACCCTAAAAATCTATAATAAAAGAAATCTTCTCCAGAATGGCTGGACAGATCAAGAGGAAACTTCACACAAATGTTCCCCAAGCCATGGGTGTACAAGTTTGTGACATTTTACAAGGCCAAAGGCCAGCATACCTAATTAGTCGAAATGTGTCTTCCACCCATTGGCTCACTGCACAGCTGGCCTGACTCGATGCACAATTGGAACCTAACTAAATAAATAATACGATCACCGTTTTCGTGTTGCGGTAAGCCAAAGCTTACTGCTACGGTAAGTGTTGTACAGTACGTTCCTATTCGCAGTCACCACGCCATGCCCGTCCCTTGAAGATGTATGTATTATAAATGGATGAGGTGTGTGTGTGTGTGTGTGTGTGTGTGTGTGTGTGTGTGTGTGTGTGTGTGTGTGTGTGTGTGTGTGTGTGTGTGTGTGTGTGTGTGTGTGTGTGTGTGTGTGTGTGTGTGTGTGTGTGTGTGTGTGTGTGTGTGTGTGTGTGTGTGTGTGTGTGTGTGTGTCCGTGTGTGTGTCCGTGTGTGTGTGTGTGTGTGTCCGTGTGTATGAGGAATATTTTTTTGTCAATTAATTATGTACGTCTATTTATTAATTACGCACTATTTAAATATCATTTGACCCTTTAGACTGCTGAGACCCCTTCGAACTTTGAAGAACCTTTAAGACCCTAAGGACCGAAAAGTTCCAAACATTCCCAAAGTCCCAAAAAATCCCCAAGGACCAAAAAGTCCCCAAGGACCCAAAAGTTCACATGGATGCAAAAGTACCAAAAAGCCCCCGAGGACCCAAACACCCCAAAAATCCCCGAGGACCCAAAAGTCCAGAAAAGTCCCTGAGGACCCAAAAGCTCTTGAGTACCAAAAATACCCAAAAGTCCCTGATGAGCCAAAAAGTTCCCAAGAACCCAAAAGTCTCAAAGTTCCCGAGGACCCAAAAGTTCCAGAGGACTGAAAAGACCCAAAGACCCCTAAGACTAGATCCTGTAGATCCTGTAGACCCTTTAAGACTCGACTATACTACAAAAAAAATACGTTAGAATTCTCATGTTTTTAACGCACGTCATGTTAAGGTATATGAAGCAGCTGAATACGTCCCACCACATCATGGCATTCTAATTGCAAAATATATGACAAAAACAATGATAACTTTGCAACATCTAATAAATAACATTCATTGGATGTCTGTCTGTCTGTCTGTCTGTCTGTCTCTGTCTGTTCGCATTTTTATCAAGGACTGCTGGACGGACAACCACCAAATTTGGCACACAGACTAAGTCCAACCCAGGGGTTGTCCAAAGTGTATTTTCATCCACAACCTCAGCCTTTAAACACCCCGAAGAACCATAAGACCTTTTTTTTTTACATGCTTGAGAGATTAGACTACATGCATGAGAGAAGACTATTTACATGCTTGAGAGAAGAATTTATGCATGCTTGTGAGTTAAGACCCTTAGGACCATTGAAGTCCCCAAACACAATTGAGACACTATAAAACCCTGAATACCCCAAAGACCCTTTGGACCCCAAAGATGGTTAAGATCCCAAAGACTCTTGAAGACCCTTTGAGACCCTCAAGTCTTTCGAAGATCCTTAAGACCCCTCAGAGCCAGAAGACCTCAAAGACCCTTAAGAACTGAAAGACCCTTTAACACCCCAAGACCCTTAAGACCACTTTACCCACTGGTATTCTGGCTCTCCTGCTCCCTGCAGTTCCCCACCCCATCGGTTCTCCTGCCCCTGAGCCGCCTGCCCCATTCTCAGCCCTGCCGGGTCTCATGCTTCTCCCACTTCTCAATAACACCCCCTCCCCCTCCCAGGCAATGCCAGGTAACGCTGCTAGTATTAAATAGTGTTTTCTCTGGAGCCACTTAATCGATCGACGTGTAACTTCACAATTATGGTTGAGTAGTCATGGGGAATACATCTTTTAAATTTCAATTTGATCGGACGCATGGTTTGGCAGCCAGAATTATTTAACCTTTTGAATATGGGTTCAGGGATTGAAATCAAACTTGGTCCAAGTATGTGTAATGATCAAATAATGTGCGCAGTGGCATATCTGATGACGTCGAAGAATGCCCTTATAGTTTTTAACGTATCATGACTTCTTTTTTTTTTTTTTCAAGTTCAAATTTTATACTTTTTGCATTTTAAAAATATACTTCACAATTGTCTTGCAGGCTGCTCAGGCTGTTTTGGTTGCCTTGTTTGAGCTTAATCCTTCAGAGTTCACTATGCTTCTCGGAGCCTTGCCCAAAACCTTTCAGGATGGAGCAACACGCTTGCTGCACACACACCTAAAGGCTCCTGTGAAGACTAACACTGTGAGCTCATTTCTTTGTGCACTTCGTTCATATTCAGTCATGCAGTGATGTTTATTATTAACTGATGGAAATGGCAGTGTGATCTATCAACCTTTTGGCAATGCCAGAGACACTGCCATTCCAAATGGTTGGTTATGTTTTTCTATGCAATTAAAGGTTAAAAATAATATTTATCATTACCTCCACCACCAAAGGTGGATGGAGGATATGTTTTTCCCTGTCTGTTTTTTTGTGAGCACGATATCTCAAAAGGTTATGGACAGATTCGTACGAAACTTGGTGGACAGGTTGGTGTATGTCAAGGATTAATTGATTCAATTTTGGTGAAGATCCAGATACTAAAAATTTTAAGTGATTCTTCACCATTGAGAGATGGGGCCAAAACGATATACTGTATAGCACAATATCACAAAACGTTGTGGACGGATTATGACAAAACTTGGTGGATGAGTTGAGTAGATGACAAGAACAAGTTGATTCGATTTTGGTGAAATCTGGATTGAGATCTGACCTATCAGTGTCCTTCTAGTTTTTAACGTATCATGACTTCTTTTTTTTTTTCACTGATATAAAACGTATCAGTGGGATTACTGTATTGTATACTATTAATTGTGTTCTCCAAGTTGTAATCTCATCTCTTTCCTGCTTGTTACCAGATGTCCAGTAGTGGCTCTTTACGTGGCCCCATCCGCTCTCCAGCCAGCCGTGGTAGCCCTGTCACCTCACCATCTGCCTCGGCCTCTTCACAGTGTACTTCATCACCAGGGTAGGTTCTCCATCATGGGAGCATCCATAATGTATGAATCTTTTTTTGGGGGTGGGGGAGACTCTATAGTTTTATGCTTTTGATCAATGAGGTTATTGATTTTTTTTTAATGTACTGTACTGTACTGTACTGTACTGTACTGTAGTGTGTGTGTCTGTGTTTGTGTGTGTGTGTGTATATATATATATATATATATATATATATATATATATATATATATATATATATATATATATATATATATATATACATACTGTACATACATATATACATCCATACATACATACATCCTGTTACGGATCTGGAAACAATAAGCATTCAACATACAGATGTCCCAAAAGTCAGTTATGTCGTTAAGTATGTGTGTAGTCAGATCCTCTTCGTTTGTCTAGTGGGAGAATCAAAGGCGTGCGTTGCGATTTCTTTTAGTTAGGTTATTACATCCAACAAGCCATCTAACAACCATCCCATCTGCATGACCCCTCGGCCCATTACGATCCATGGTACCATCGCGCCTGCAGCCCTCAGTTCGCGGGCCACAGCGCACCTTTGCCTGAGACCGATTCCCGAGGATGTTCGAGGCAGTTTCACCACCACGACCTTTCTCGAACACGTGCGGAGGGGAGGGTCGGCTTTCTCCAAACAAGGCCGAAACCCCGCCCGGAAAGGTATGCCATGGGACCCTGTCCAATCAAAGGCAGACAGCGAGGTGTGTTAACCAAGGCCCCTTCCCGCTGAGCGAGGTCCATAAAAATTCCCGAGCACTCTCTGAGAGCAGAGTTTTGGTGGGTTTTTGCTGTCACAAAAGGGGTTTTGCTGTTACGAAGGGGTTATGAAGGTTGTTACGAAGGGGTGGTAACAGTGGTTGTTACAAGGGCTGTCACGAGGGTTGAGCAGAAGGTCATTGAAGCAGCGAACGCGTCTCTGCTGGCCCTCTACAAGGAAGGGAAGAGCGACTCTGACCCCCTCCGTGGGCCCCGGCCATTCACCACCCGAGCTCCGACATGAACCTCGAGTCCCACACGTGCGACTGGGGACTAAACTAGCGACCATTGTCAGGTGCCGCAGCACGGAGTACCCCCTTTCTCCGATGGCCAGGTACCCATCCGAACTGTGACCCCCAGCTTGTCTCTCCCCGGCTGCGAGTGTCCAATAAAGAACTCTGGGTTTCTTTTCATTTGTGTGTGTCTGCGTGTGGGCCCGTCTTTAAGTAGAACTGAATAAGTGTTTTGGGATCATTGTAAATATTCCTTGCTTGCATATTCGCGTTAAGTCTTGCTTTGTGTCTTCATTTACTCGAAATAAATCATCACAGAAATGTTCCCAGTCCGTTTCCGTCCTTTCTTGAATTGGTCCAGCATGGTTTGGATCTGAGTTTAGGCAGGGTTTTATCCCCGGGAAATCAGACAATTGTAGCCGGGATGTCCTGGGTAGGCCTGCTCGACTGCATTTGAGCCGGAAAGGTGGGTGGCAGAGTGGAAGTCGGTAGGTGTAATTTTACCGCTGCCGGTAGAGTGAATCCGGTTTGCCAGGCGTTCCGAGGGCGTGCATCCCCGGTAGCCGAGACCTCGTGGTTACTTAGGTACATTGGATCTAGACAAAATAACCAACCCTACACCACGTGGTTGAAATATTGGCGACGACGGTCGGTTAAACAACTCGCCGGCTTGCGGAGTTATCCGAGCAACGGCCTACAATTCAGGGGAGTTTGGTGGGAGACGACGCAAGTTTTCCCCAGCTAGTGGTCGTTCTTGCCACCGATCCCCGGCCCACAACAATACCTATATGCCTGGTGTTTGCTTAATGGTTAGGGTGGTGGGCTTAGGATCCTAGGATCCTCAGTTCAAATCCCCCTTGGCTGTTGAATTAATACCAGGTGGGGTTGACTCTGTCTGTCATCCTTCCGAGGTCGGCAAAATGAGTGCTCGCTTGCTGGTATCCTGTGTCGGAGTAGTGACCCATCCAGGTTTGTGCCCAATAGCCAAGGACACTGCTTTGGCAGCACCAACGCTCTGCACAGAGTGTGGTCCGAATGGATGGATGGATATATCTATATATTTTTTGCTTGTGTTTTTTTTTTTTTTTTTTTTTTTTTTTTACAGGAGCGAGGCTCATGGAAGAGCAAGTGGAACTGACAGTGGGACAAACATGAAGGGAGTGAACAAAGAGAAGCAGGAGGAGGGGAGGAAACACTGAAATTAGCAAGTAAGATCATTGGGTTAGGAAAGGTTAATTGAGTCATGAAGATCATAGGACAGAATTGGGAATGATGAGGGATGGCAATGCACTGCATGGTTGAAGTCCTGGAGTGAACAGTGAGACAGAACCACCTCTGGAAGGTGGTTACATGGACAGGAAAAGTGAGCAATAATGCATAGAGGTGTGTAGTCAGCCTGGATACTTTAACGAGGAGGGGGTTGCTCATAGAACGCATGCATTTTGGCGTAGATATGGAGGGTCAGAGGACTGAGAGAGCAGACAGAGCAATATTGGAGAATAGACTGGAGATAACAAAGACCACCAACCTTCCTGCGATGTGAAAGCATCAGACACTGTGCTTTGGTCTCTTCATGGGAGCTTTATATTCCTTTGCAACAAAACACAATTGTCATCAACTTAGAAACTCATGCTTTGAATGAAAAGGCTCAACCCAAAAGGTTTTCAAATGACATTTTCCATTAAAATTAACTATCAGATCTTCAGATCCACATGTTAATATGACCAAGGTATGGAGCCATCTACGTATTGTGCGGCTAAATTTTTGCCCACAGAACTTACTTTCCAATGCCACACCTCCCCCCACCTTGGGCACTTTTCCATATAGAGTGGCTTGCAAAAGTATTCACCCCCTACCAATAATGCCACATTTTAATGAATTAAAAAATATGTAGAAATAATTTTTCGAAATTAACTTTTTTATTCATAACTGAGCAGATCAAACAAAACACTGTTACAGTTGGAGGAGGTTACATGTCAGGAATACCTGCAAAAAACATGTACAAGTCAAAATTCACAGGTTGTAAAGGTATTGTCATTTAGGTCAGTACTTGGTGAAAGCACCTTTTGCAGCAATGACTGCTATGAGACTTTTTGGTTAGATCTCTACCAGCTTTGCATAGGAAGATAGTGAAATCTTTGTCCATTCTTCAGGTGAAAATTGCTCTATTTCTGCCAAATTTGATGGGGATCGTCGATGGACAACAATCTTCAAGTCTCACCAAAAATGTTCAATTGGGTTCAAGTCAGGACTTTGACTGAGTCACTCAAGAACATTTCTTTTCTTCTTATTCAGCCACTCCAGTGTGGCTTTAGCTTTGTGCTTCGGATCATTGACCTGCTGAAATGTGAATCTCCGACCCAGTTTCAGATACATGGCTGACTCAAGCAAGTTTCCATAAAGGATTTTCCTCTACTTTGCACCATCCATTGTTCCTTCTATCTTGATAAGCTTGCTAGGCCCTGCTGATGAAAAGCAGCTCCATAACGTGATGCTGCCACCACCATGCTTGACGGTTGGGATGGGGTTGACTGGATGAGGTGCAATGTTCGGCTTGTGCCAGACCTAACGCTTTGAATTTATACAAAAAAGTTCAATTTTTGTCTCGTCCGACAACAAAACATTCGTCAATGTGACTGCAGTATCATTAAGATGCTTTTTCGCAAACTCCATATGAGCTTCTAGATGCGTCTTTTTCAGTAATGGCTTCATTTGGCAAAGGGTTTGAATACTTACGCAACTGCGAATCATCTGATTTTTTTTCCCTGTTAATTTAATTTATTCACATTTTATCTGGATTGTTTTTTTTCGATTTATCACGTTGGAGTAGTTTGTGAACACTCTACATATTAACTTTAATTTGAAAGCATCATGAAATATGTTCAGGTGGCATCAAAATGTGAAAACTGTGGAGAAAGGTGAATACTTTTGCAGGCCACTGTGCAAGTTTCTGTTGGAATTGTGACTTGGTCACTTCAGACTCTGGTTGTTTGCTTACTTCAAAGCGAATTGATGGAAATTTAGACAATGTATAATGGTCTATGTAATCAACGCAAAGAGGTGATTGAATGCAATGAAAGTGATCAAAGATGAAGGCAATTACACATCTATCTTGTGATGTGCCTTCCTTGCTTCATATTGTTGGTATAATTATTACTTCCTGCAGAGGGTGTGATGTGATTTTTTTTTTTGTCTACCATGATTTCTACCATGGCCATGATGATGTGATCCAAACATTTAAGGTGCTACACGAAATCGACCGGATGAGACCGCAACATTTCTTTACTCCGGCTCAATACCCTTCAAAGTGGGGCCACTCCCTTAAACACTCCCTTATGCTGAGGTGTAAGTGAGACATGAGGAAATATTTCTTCAATCAGAGGGTAGTCAAAGACTGGAACAGTCTTCCCCGAAATGTTGTGGATGATCAGTCTGTTGAAGCTTTTAAACAGGGTCTAGACAAGGTTTGGTGGGATGAGCGTTTCCACATGCACTGACCGTCACCCAATCACGAGCACTCCATCCTGCACCAACCACCAAATTAGCCAAGTACCATCCATAGTGCAGACCGGAATATCTACAGGACTACCTTCACTTACGTAGACAATATGATGATGATGATGATGGTGATGACACAGGAAGAGAGTCCATATGTCATCTTGTGTCAAAGTTTCTTTACACAAGTATCACACAAAATGATGACTTCTTTTCAGTTGTAATCTATAATAATAAATGTCAAAGTGTGTGTGTGTGTGTGTGTGTGTGTGTGTGTGTGTGTGTGTGTGTGTGTGTGTGTGTGTGTGTCCGTGTGTGTGTCCTCCATAACTCCAAAACCATGAAACATAGCAGCCTGAAACTTTGCGTGCATACGAAGGGAACTCCGACGGAGTGTATGAGTGAAAATTGGGTGTTTGGGTTAATTAAAACACACCTTTGAAGATGATGAATGGCCTTATTTAATTATATCCTTTCTCAAGCACATCCTCTGACACCTCGTTCTCCCTCGATAGGGGTCTTAACTCGCCATTTATTTTGTCCTGCTCACCAATCCCTTGACTTGGAACAGGCCGCAATGATTTATTAATGATAGTTTGCTTTTCAATTTCCTCATTCATATCATTGAATGCCTGATCATCATACCTACGAATCCCTGGATATATTTCGATGCTTATAAATGCCCAGAGACGCCAGCGTCTATGGCTTTATTTCATTTCCACACATGCTATAACCTCTAGAATCTCTTAAACTAAGCCAAATTGAAAGATTTAAGCTCCAGAATTTAACTGAGCAGCAGTTCTGACTGCTAAAAAAACAAAAACTGTTCTTTTGTCCAATTTGGACATCACTTGACATTCCGGACGCATGGTGTTTATATGACTGATCGCGTGATCGGCGATCATTAATGTCTTGCCAAGCCAGCCATTCCTTATCCACCGTTTTGTTGGAGTGCCTTCTTGAGTGCTTAAGCCACTTGGTGAGCGCTCTCCAAGTTGCTTTGGTTGTTTTGGTAAAAGTACCTGTGCTTTCAATATAACACATTGATTGGACGTATATTTCCACCTGTGTTGGATCCTGCGGAGCCGTGCGGTGTCTCAGGAGGTATGTCATCCCTGAAAAATGTGTAATTTTATTTTTAGACAACATCGCTTTGTTTAACCTTTTTGTGTGATCTGCTTTCATAATCCACCCCTCACTTCAACATTGATCCATATAAAAAAGCAAGGTCTATCGACTTCGTGTTTGCCATGTTTGTCCGAGCTGTGAAGACATAGACCGAGATTTTGCGTTCTGTGGCTTGATATGTTTTTGAATTGAATTTCACGAATTTTCCACTTGAATTCCTCCTTCAAAAAACTCTGTTTATAGGTGAATATTTGTGTTTGTCGTTCGTGTGTGTGTGTGTGTGTGTGTGTGTGTGTGTGTGTGTGTGTGTGTGTGTGTGTGTGTGTGTGTGTGTGTGTGTGTGTGTGTGTGTGTGTGTGTGTGTGTGTGTGTGTGTGTGTGTGTGTGTGTGTGTGTGTATATATATATGAACTGTATTGCCACAGTGGCACTTGGCACCATTGTGTATGTTGTTGGTTTTCATCTCCATATGCGGGTTTCAGAAGGTAGAACGGAGTCCTCTCAGGTCTCGAAGCATCCACCTCCGTTTCGGAAAGGGCGGTCATGAATCATGGACCAATGTGTGAAGTTTTGTTCTCAAGGTATTGTTCTGAGGGCTCTTTTCAGGATCGTCACTGAGCCCCAGATAGCTTCCAACTGCAGCTCGTTTGCAGTAATATTCCTCGGGATGGTTTGTAAGAGCTCTGTCAGGTTCTTCTGCATCATTCCCATTGCTCCAATGATCACTGGTATAATTTTAGTGTTCTTAAACTTCCAGGATCTTTTCACTTCATTTTTGAGATCCTGGTATTTGGGCATTTTCTTGAGTTCTGCATTGTTTCGACCAAAATCGCTGGGAACTGACAACTCAATTAGTGTTCGTGCGTGTGTGTGTATGTGTACGTGCGCACATGCATGTGTGTGTGTGTCGTCATTAAGCATAACATTCCGGTTCTGGTTCTTGAGTTTTTGAGCGACTTCCGGTTCTGGTTTTTGAGCAACGTTGGTGGTTCTCTTCAGGGTCTCTGCCAACTTTCTCAAAGATAAGTTTTTCCAGTCATTTTTTGTCACGTTTTTACTGTGTGTTCCCAGTTCAGTTTTGTTTTAAAACGTGTGCTATTCGGTGAGTATTCGTTGGTCTTTTCCATATTTAGTCCATGAGCTGAGATGGAAATTGGTACCATCTTGAGGGACCAGAAAAAAGTGATATGACCGATTGAAGACACAAATGCAGATAACAAAACAGCATGATGGACCTTTCAGTAGAGTAGCTCAAGTTAATTATCTCCAATTTTCTGTTTTAGACCATTAATCGCTCGGACGGCGCTTTTGCGCACAAGATTTAAGGGTGTGTGGTCAGTTTGTGCCACGTATCCTTATTCTTCCACATCATATAGCATACTCCCACATATCATTGGAAAGCCGACTTAATTTCCTATCCATTGGTATATAGTATGTGACTATAGGTTAAATGATAAGCATTTCATAGGCTATAACATGCTTCGCTAAATAATCACGCAAGGAAAATTTGAGAGCAAAAACGATCATTAAAAGTTTACTTGTTCATAAATCATAACATTCTAGTACATGGATATAGCCAATGTTATTTCTTCTATATAGAGTGATATCTTAATATTATTTCAGGACGTCTGACGGCTTTCTGTGATCATTATTAGACAAGTTATAGCGTTTTTCATGTTAAAACCCCTTGTGTAAAGAGTGCTTTTGTGCATCGACTCCAAGGCCATAATACCTGGCCTTTATCCGAGCATCGAGGGAAGGAAACTGGGTTCTACATTTGGCTGCTATCTGAAGTATCATTCCTTGGTGCTTTGCATATGACAGGCTGAACTATGCCAAGTATCTACCAGTCTATTACTGCCAAATGACCAGGCTCTCTGAGATGCACCCAGAGGTTCATCAGCACATGCTAGAAGGAGGTTTCTCAGTACAATTAGGTGCAACCAATACATTTGGTAGACTTCCTGTTGACCAGACCATTGAAGAAAAAGTCAACAAGGACACAGACAGCTGGAGGCACAAAGTGATTCAGCTTGAAGCCTGCTGCTGTTAGCAGGTACTATGTCACAGCAGAATATAGAAGTACCTGTCTTAAACAAATGAGACTGATAATAGATGATAGCTGCAGCAAAAGAATGGTTCACACAGATTTGTCGGCTTCAAGAATGCTCAAGGATGAGACTGATGTTGACAGTTTGGTTTATCTGAGGGAAGACACCTGGACAAACCCATTCAGTCAAAAATTTTCAGAGCTGATAAGCATCTCAACTGGTGCTTGTGTTCCCAGAAGTTGCCAATGATATTTTGACTGCTCACAAGAAAGGGGATGCAGCATATACAGATGATCAAATACAGCGTATTGAAGGACGAGAAAAACCATTCTTTGACAGATTGCCAAAGATGCAGTTGAAGACATTTGATAATGGCCACAAAAGGATCAGCAGAAAACTACCTAACAAGGAGCAAGTCCTCAAAAGTGACAATAAACTGTTTGGACAGATGATACTCGTAGCTTCCAGCAGAAAGTTGAACATGAATGATGTACTGAAACACCCCCGAGGCCCCCTTCCTTCGTCCTTGGCCAACTCTGATGGTACTATGAAGAAAACCAACAAAGCAGCCCTTGCCAGAAAGCTTGAAAGTAAGTTCTCTGCTGCGGAAAACGTCCAACACCCCTCAGCGTGTATCATTGATGGCATGAGTATTGTATAGAAGCTGAAAGGGGAGAGTCTCACTTTTGATGAAGTGGCTGATATGCTTCTTTCAGCTGTGCTGAATACATCAGCAAGTAGCAAACAGGGTTGATGTAGTATTCGACGTCTACAAACGGATATCTATAAAAGATGCAGAAAGGGCCCTGAGGTCGACTGATGGAGGTATCCGCTTCACAAACGTAGCACGCAGTCACCGAATATACCAATGGAGGTGTCTTCTGTCTTGCGACATCAGCAAGACGAAGCTGATCAAATTCGTCACAGAGCCCGACAGAATAAGACTTAAAGACAAGGTCCTTCATGTCACATGTGAGGATATCTGCACCTAGATCACCCGTGAGGCTGTAGTTGAAGTTGACGAGCTCCGTTCACCTCACGAGGAAGCAGACACATGCTTGCTACGACACTGTAAGCCTGCATCGTCAAGTTTCCATTCTGTGATAGTAGCTTCAGAAGACACAGACGTTATGGTGTGATGTCTGGCTTTTCATGATGACATAGACTGTAATCTGTTCATCCGATGTGGATCATCAATCCACACCAGACTTGTTGACATAACAAAAGTTGCTCGTGCTCTTGGCAGAAACATCTGTAAAGCTTTATTGGGATTGCATTCCTACACAGGCTGCGACACAGTAAGCGCTTTCAGTGGCCGTGGAAAGGTGACAGGACTCAAACTCCTCATCAACAATCCAAGGTTTCAGACAACTTTCAGTGACTTAGGGAAAGACTGGACACGACAGGATGATCTCTTCCATGTGCTTGAGGAATTCACTTGCAAGCTGTACATGTCTCAAACTGAAATCACAGAAGTTAACGAGATGCAGTTTCAGTTGTTCCGTGCTAACAATGGTGATATCCAGTCAGGACAACTCCCTCCTTGTCAGGATTGTTTGAAGCTTCATGCTACCAGAGCATGTTACCAAGCAGCCATTTGGCACCATAGTCTTGAAGTAACTCCACGTGTACCCAGTCCACTTGACTGTAATGGTTGGGTATTGGATGACGATGGTAGACTTGGCATTGAATGGATGTCTGGTGCCCCAGCTCCTGATGTTGTTCTGGAATTTTTATCCTGCAAGTGTAAACGTGAGTGTAGGCGGCCATCATGCACATGCATGGTCAGTGGCCGAAGCTGCACAGCTGCTTGTGTTCTCCAGGAGTGTGCGAACATGAAGGTCCGAGATGAACAGTCGGACGGCAGCGTGGATCATGAGGACGATGACGACAGTGACGTTGACAATTGATACTCCATAATGCATATCTCTCAAATTATTTGTCATTGCCTGTTTCTGTTTAATGATTGCGTCGAATAGCTAGTTTTTTTTTTTCAACACTGTGGGATTAAAGATAACTCTGTGGCACATTCTGTTCAAAATTGTTCAAGAACTTCACAACATGTACTTTTTCTTCTGCTATTAAATTGACCATGTAGCATCTTTGAAACTATGTCAGATTAATTAATAAAACTTAGTATCCTTTTAATTTTGCAGTTTGGAAGTAAAATGCATGATTTGTGATATGGATGTGATTTAAATTTCCTTTCAAATTAAGTGCATTATATTTGAGTAATGACGCCACCAAATCATAAACGTGATAAATTTAGTGTATTTTGTGGATATACCCCTGCTACACATAAAGCTGTGTAAAATGCTTGAGCTACTCTACTCAGATATCCATCATGCAATTTTTGTGTTCCAGATACATCAACCTAACACAAAATCACAACAAACCTTGGTCCCTCAAGATGGTACCAATTGGCCAGAAATGGCCCTCTCCAGCTCATGGACTAATTGGGTTTCCTTGAGGTTTACCCTTCTTCCCGTCTGTGTGCACGATCATGTTTATTGTATTTTCTCCTTATTACCTTCAGTTTTTATTTTCTCCACAATCCCTCCATCACTCTTTCAATTGCTCCCAACTATCCCTCTGTTTCATGTCGAAAAATATTTTAAAATAAAATAAAATCTTTTCCCTTCTCATCTTATAACATTACATCCCGTAACCACGTGAATTCCGCTACCTTCTCTTCCTCTTCCTTCTCTTCTTTGCCATTCCACTTTTTCCAACCCTACTTTGATTGTGAAGGTATTCACCATACACCTTCATGACCTTTTCTTCAAACTCTTGCTCTGCCCCCCCCCTCCCCCACCTTCCATAATCTTCAAAAAAAAAGTTTTAAAATCTTTTACAATGTTTAAACTTCCTCTTTCTGCCCTGTTCTGCTTCTTCAAAAGCTTGAGTTCAATTTGACCTTTCATCCCATGTCTAAAAATTCCATCTGTTACAAGGTTTCCTTTCTCCATTCTCTTAATTTTCCTGAACTCCGTCCCTCCTCAAACATATTTAAATGTATCTCTTGACCTACAATTTTTTCAAATCCCACCTTACAATGCACGCTCATCTTCCATCAATCATTCTTTTTTTCCAACTTCAGTGCAAACTCACCCCACCTCCTCAAATCTACCTCCTCCTAACTCCTCCCATGATATACCCCCTCCTTACTCCTCCGTTTTTGCCCCTCCCATCCAACTTCATCTCTTAGCACCTCTCCACTGCCCTCTGCTTTCCTAACAGCTCCTCCTCTGGTATCCCAAACTGTATGGTTTTCAAACATGTGTGGGTTCCTTTCCAACCGAACAAATATCTCACTTTCTCATTCAGTACATGCCTCGATATCTCAAACATGCTCCTTCTTTTCTCTCATCACACCTCCGCTCTTCCCACCCCCTCAAATATTGTTCCTCCCCCACCTGGTCCCATCTTTACCATACCACTACCCAGTCTCATCCTTCCCCTCTCCCCACCCCTCCCTTCTCCCTCCACCCCAATGGCCGTGCCTACTCTCATCGTCTCCCCGCCCTCTTAAAGCTTCCCTCTCACCCCTCCCTCTCAAATCAGCTGCCTCCTCCCTCTCAAATCAGCTGCCTCCTCCCTCTTCAAAGGAAACTTCACTCTCTTCCCCTTCTCAGCTTCCCCTTTACCTTTCTCAAAAGTCCCCCCCACACTTTTCTCCCTCCATTTTACCCCTCACGGCCTCACCCTTCCTCCTCAATTCTCCCTGAAATCTCCCCCATGCCCCTCTCCTTCAAATCTCCCCCTCACCCCTCCCCTTCAAATCTCCCCCCTCACCCCACCCCTTCTCAAAGCTGCCTCCCTCTTCACATCCACAAAGCTGCCTTCTTTCTTCTGTCTTCTGTCTTCCAACTCAATCCTCCACCTCCGCCAATCTTTGACTTCTCTCTGCCCCCTCTCTTATTACTCCCCACTGTGCCTCATCCCATCACCACCAAGCCTTTTGTCCTCCTCATCCAGCCCTCTCCCATAGCTCTTCTGCAATATCCAACACACTGTCAACAACTCTCCCGACCTCCTCCTCCCTTCTCTCGTCCTACCCTCGCCATCTCCTCCCCTGCACCCAAAGCCTCCTCCCCACTCTCTGCCTTAACATTGTGGACCTCAAACATTCAGGGCCTAGGCTATAACCTGACTGATCTCTCAATACAGGTTGCCACTGACAAACCAGACACAATCTGCTTAACAGAAACTTTCCTCCTTCAAGATGCCACTGACTCCTTCGTTTCTCTCCCTGGTTACTCCCTCCTCCAGTATTACAGACCTGAGCCTCGTCCTGGCAGTGGAGTTGTTCTCTTTATCAAAAACTCTATTCCTCACTCTCCATGTACTGCCCTCACTCCACACCCACAGCAATACCTCTGGCTATGGCTTCCCCTCCACTCCCACCTCTTGTTTATATGTGTGTTGTTCCGTCCACCAAACAGTGATGACTCCATTCACATCTTGCTTGCCGAAAACATGGACCAACTTCTAGCTACTCATCCAAATTCTTTCTTCCTCATCTGTGGTGACTTAAATTGTCCATGCCAGTTGGCTGGGTGTGAGTACCTCTCACACCTGTCATGGCATTCTGCAAAGGACTAGTGCAACTCATTGTCAACTTCAACTGACACAATCTGTCAACTTGCTGACCCGGATCTCCAGCCAATGGTACCCCATCTCTTCTGGATTTGATTTTGACCAATTTCCCTGCTAATGTCTGCTGTTCTTCTACTTCAATCGGTTAATCTGACCATATGCTTGTTAAAGTGCTCATCTCTCTCACCATTAGAGAACCACTGCAGCACTGACGAGTCTGGCATTTCATTCAGGCCAACTGGTAGGGACTTCAAGCAGCCATCAAACTTCAAGACTGCTCTCCCATTTCTACTTTAACTCATCCTGTAAATTATTTCAAAGAAATTTGCTCTCTCTCTCATGCACACATTTATCCCATCTCGTATTCAGTTGGCCTACCCTTCCTCCTGCCTATGGTACACTGAAGCTTATGGTGAGGCAATTGTCCTAAAACAACTCGCCTTCTCCTCATGGAAGGGAAATTCAATGGAAGGCAATCTCAGTTCCTTTCTCAAAGCTCAGAACAAGTGTGTGTTTCTATCCTGAGGAGAGCCAGGAAACAACATCTTTCCAATCTCAAGTCAGAACTCTCAAACCTGTCTCCCTCCTCCAAATCCTGGTGGTGTCGAGTTTAGTCTGGTTCTGGTGTGTGTTCCCCCTCCATCCCCTCCCTTACCTCAAATGGCTGCACAGCTGACACAGCATGCGAAAAGGATGAATGCCTAAACTCTGTGTTTGCTTCTAAATCTTGTGTCCCAAACCCATCACTTTCTGTACCCACCCTGCCCAGTGACACCCCGTTGTTCCTGAACTCTGTGTCCTTTTCCTCTGACAAAGTGGAGAGCTTGCTGTCAAACTTTGACTCTGATTCTGCAACCAGTCCCGACGACATCAGTCCATGTGTCCGAAAAACCTGCTCTGCTGCTCTGGCTCACCCTCTCTCTGTACTATTCACTCTCTCATTTGCTCAAGGTCATCTGCCATCTGCTTGGAAGTCAGCAGGCATAACCACTCTGCATAAAAAGGTGCAAAAACAGATCACTGCAACTACAGACCAATCAGCCTTCTCACAATCATCAGCAAGGTTATGGAATCCATCATCACTTCTGACATTAAATCCTTCCTCTCCTCCAATGGCTTGATTTCCGATCATCAATTTGGTTTCAGACCAGGTCACTCTACCCTGGACATGCTGCTTCTGCTTTCGCAACAATTGATGGAGGTCTTGAATGCCAGACATGAGATCAGAGCCATCTCCCTAGACATATCGCGAGCTTTTGATACGGTCTGGCATCCCACACTGCTCACCAAACTCTCTTTATGGTATTCAAGGCAATCTCCACTCATGACTCACAGACTTCCTTTCCTGTCATAGTCAACACATGGCTCTTAATGGCTCTCTCTCTCTCATCTCTTCCTGTCCAGGCTGGAGTTCCTCAAGGCAGTGTTGTGGGCCCTGTTCTTTTTCTGGTTTTCATCAATGATCTCTCTGACTCTGGAAAATCCTCTTTATCTCTTTGCTGATGACTCCACCCTCTGCCGTCCCCATCTCTCATCCCTTAGATCGGTAGGCAGCAGCCTCTTCACTCTCTGCCGATCTGGATAGAATCACAAACTAGTCCAACATGTGGAACATGTCTTTCAATTCTGACAAATCTCACACTCACTTTGTCTCTCCAAACGGACCATCGAGAGACACCCTCCCCCCTCCCCCCATTCACTTTCTCAACAATCCTCTTGAAGTCCTTTCATTCAAACTTTTGGGCCTCACTATCTTCCATGATCGTTCCTGGGAAAGCCACATATCCAAGCTGGCCGCCAAAGTCTGTCGCCGACTGGGAATCCTCCGTCGTGCAAAGTCCTTCCTTGGCACGCCTGATCTCCAAACTACATACAAAACTTTTATCCGCAGCCTGATGGAGTACTGCTCTCCCCTCTAGGGTTGTGCTCTTGCCTCACACCTAACTCCGCTTCACGCTGTGGAAACCAAGGCATTTAGGATCATTGGTATCTCCCGTGATGAGGCTGAGTCTTTGGGTCTCTCACTATCTCACCACAGGCAGGTCGGTGGTCTTTCTGTCTTCTACCATCTCCTCTCCAGCCTTGCCCCCCCCCCATCTGTCTGTGGTCTGCCCCCCCTACATTTCCGCAGGGCACTCAAGGTCCGCCAAAAATACCCTTCTGGTGAAACTGCCAAAATCAAGAATCACTGCTGACCTTCATTCCTTCATTCCTCTTTTTTCCTCCCCCCTCCACTTTCTCTCTTTCTGTCCCCTCCCCACCCCCCCTTTTTTTCCTCATAAAATGCAGCATTCTTCTCCCACACCTCTGTTTCTCCCTCTCTCTTTCTCGCACCTCCCTTCCTTGCATCATTCCCTCCCCCATTCTGTGACAATGTTTGGTGAGGTGTCACTCTCCCCACCCCCACCCCACCTCCTCACTCTTCCCCACACTCCTCATCCCCCCTCCCCCACATTCTCTCTTACTTCCCCATCCCTTCTCTCCATCCTCTCTTCCTCCCCTTCCTCCTATCTCCCCTACCCTTCCCTCCTCTCCCCCTCCCCTTAATACCCCCGTCAGCGATGTGATGGGTTTAATTTGCCTGTTGTAAATAAGCGATCATTTCATGGGCTATCCTGTATTTCTGTACATTTTTGTTTTTTTTAACTTAGAATCTACATCAGTTAAGTAATTGTATTCTGCCATTATTGCATCACATAATATGGTTGACTTGGGCCCAAATATTATTCTCATCCATGACAACAGCTGTGACCAATATTTCTCACCTTTTGACCATACCTGCTTGCAGATGTGAAAACTAAATGAAAGCTTACTTGCCAGTTTGAATTCAAGCTCAGGTTTGCATAAGGGTGGGACAAAAATTGAGCCTCGCTTTTGCAGATTGAGATCTGAGATGAGATTTGAAAATGGAGCTCAATTCAGATTGACAGAGTCAAGGTAGCAGGACGTTCCAGAAGTGGGGTTTGCAGAAGAAGGCATGCACGTGAGAGCTCGTGATGCTTGTTCAAATAATTGTGAAAGGATGAGCTGTGGGTGGGGGTGAGGGAGGAGATTTATTACAGAGAAACAGAATAAAGGATTTGGAATATAAGAATGAGTATTTTCAAGAGTATCTGAGAGTGTACTGTGTTCCTTTCAAGAGATGCAAGAAGGGGGCAAGGAACGAGTCAAGCAAGAAGGCTGAAAAACGAATTGGGCAGAGGTGTTTCGAAATTATTTACAAGAAAAGAGTTAGCTGAGTTGAAGACCAGAGAGAAGATGATTGCATATATCAAAACGAGAGCAGTGAGTGAGGGAGCATTTGGTGAACTTTGTGAATGTTGTTTGGAGGGACAAGCAACTAGATCTAACCATTTGTAATTCTATAAATGTGTTGTGCAAAGAAAGGGAGAAATCAAATGTCAGTCCAAGGTTTGTTCCTCAAGGATGAACTTTCTTATATCCTTGATAGCGACAGACTACAACTCCGATCGATCTAAATATGCAAGTACATTATATGCCCTGCGCATGTAGCCTTTGTCAATGTAATCCATTCTTTTATGATTTTTTTGAATTGCAAGTGAAGTTTGTCTGCTCAAGCTAAACAGCCTTCTGTCACTTCATAGACAAGATGTTGACTTCTTATACAATTGAGTTTGATGTTCTGTCTGCAGTCGATTTATGTAAACTATTCTGAAGAAAATAAAATTATGAAAATGGTTTCTGTTTCCAGAACCTTAGAATTTAAACAAATTGGCATTCGATGTGCTACTTTAGTTGCTCCGTCTTGAATTTATAACCTTTTTCTTTACTTTTGCCAATATATATTTTATAGATGGCCATGCAGTGTATGAGGTTTAGCAGAGTTAATTAACTAATGCTTCATACCAAATGGAAAAATATTATTTTGTATCTGTTAAAGAATATCTGCTTGACATACTTAGAGATTCATCACTCTGAAGATGCATCATTAAAACTAAAACATGAAGAAAGCTTTGGGCAGCTCAAAATCTTCCCTTTTCCTATGACTTGTCTCAGTGGTGGGTATACAGCTCCATAGGTATGTGATGTGCCACAGGGAGGCAGATGGAGAACCAAGTGAGGATTTCTACCGCTCTTTACGTGGAGTCTCACAAGCAATCCAGAGCTTCAGCTTTCGCAGCCAGGAGGATCTAACTGACTCGGGTACAAGCAAACAGGTATGCGCCCTCAATGCGGGATTCTCATTCTGACGTACCATACTCTGTTACAAAGTGTCATTGCTGCCAAAGCAGTTTCTTGGCAAGGGTTATACTGGTTGGTTTTCCATCCCTCTCCCAGCAGTAGTTGGGGTACGAATTTGGAACCTGGCCAAGATGCCGGGGATAGCTCTCCTACTCTTCCCGAAGGACACCGTGGGAGCTTTAACATCCACCAAGTAATGCCGGCAGACAGGGCATCCAGTTTAATGTCAATTCGAGGGACAGCACACATATCGATGAAACACCAGGATGATGGGTTATAACTGGGCCGATATGCTCGCCCAGGCTAGATAGCTTAGAGGCGAGTGGGCATAGTGCATATCTCTAGGCCATCCTGCCAACTTTTCTCGAGTTTTCAGGTCCTTAAATAATTAGGTGGTTTAGCCTGCCATTGTGAAAGGCAAGGCACTATCTAATAGCTTGTTTTCACTGGCCAGGATATACAGTAATGCCGTAGAGCTGCAAGCATAAATATGTAAAGCATTAGAGCTACAGTAGAGATAAGGCAAAAGCAATAATAGATGGCACCTGTGATTGAGAAAAGCTTCCAATGGCTCTGAGTAAAAGATTTGGCTGCACTGTGACAAAGTAACTGCAATCATCTTTGCGAGCACATACCTCTGCCAGGCTGAACATTTTATGTTTTGTATCCCACTGATAGGCCGGATCTGGATATTCACCAAAATGGAAACAATTTGTCATTGTAACACACCCAGCCTGTCCAGCAAGTTTTGTCCGAATCCATCCATAACTATTTGAGAAAATGTGCTATGTATCGTTTTTGGCACCATCTCTCAATGGTGAAGAATGACTGAGCAGATTCTAATATTTGGATCAAGATCTTCACCAAACTTGAATCAAGTTGTCCTTGTCACACACCCAACCTGTCCTTCAAGTTTCATCCAAAACATTTTGAGATATGCTCACAGACAGTCAAACAGTGGTGAAAACATAACCTCCATCCACCTTTGGTGGCAAGATGTAATGATAAGAATTGCT
>NC_140962.1:33283801-33288801 GCF_056783735.1 Eptatretus burgeri
TGGCACACGCAATGAACACAACGAATGGATGGATGAACACAAACACGGTGCACGGGCCGCCAGTGCAGGCCCGTGTTGTAGCTGCCAACAGGGCAGTTCTTGCAGCTTGCAAACTGTTGCTTTCTGATCCTGGCGCACATGGCAACGAACAGGGGGGGGCAAAGCAAAAATTGAACGGGGCTGGTGAACATGGGCAGTGGGCATGGCATGGCAAAGGCAACAGGCAAACACAGCCCGCAGAAGAAGGCCGCTGCAGGCAAACATAGCCGGCAGATGAACTGGCCGGCACAGGCCTTGAAGCACAGCAGCTGCAGACAATCCGACCGGCACAGGCCTTGCAGCACAGCAGCTGCAGACGATCCAGCCGGCACAGGCCTTGCAGAAAAACAGACAGCCGGCAGATGAAGTGGGCCAGCCTTTGCCTGTCAGTGGAGGTTGGTGGAGGGAGTGCGGTGGTGCTGGCCACCCGGAAGGTGGGCTCGGACCTACCCTACGGTCTCCCTCCCAACCTATCGCCTTTGCCTGTCATTGTCTATACCCATTCCCTTAATTTGTCAAACCCCAATTTAGCCCCAACTTTTTTTTTTTTTTACTTCCCCACTATAAATCGTCCCCTAACCCCCTTTATCGTCTTTGTTTGGCTAACCTATCCTGTCACCTAGCCTACTCCCAACCCCTACGTTCCCTTCCCGGAGGGGAATAAGGGAGAGCTAACGTCCTGTGTCGAGGCCCAATTCAAGCCTCAGGATGGCCTCCCCAGAGTTCAGCGATCTATGACCAAAGTAGGTCCAGCGGCCCACAACGAGAGCGAGGGGATGGATGGTGCGGAGGGGTACACTTCCTAATCTACCCTATCCATTAACTGTTAAACTACCCCGGGGCTTTCAACAAGCGCCTCTCGCTTAAACTATTGGTTCTAACAACCCAGATTCCCGTCGCCTGTGTTGGTGTCCTCACAATTTCGGGCCTCGTCCCCCAATTTTCTCTCCGTGCCCTCACACGGTCTCATGGCTGGGACACGTGGCTCCCTTTGGCAGGCACGACCCTCTGCCGATTCTCCGACGATGGCACCCCCGGGCACTACACTGCCTCCGAGCCTACCAGCTCCCTAACACCGGGGAGTGCCCCCCATGGCACCTCCCCTGAAACGCACACGTGGCAGGCTGGCTTCCCAGGCCCCTTTCCGAGGGTCACCCGTGCCCACAACACTGCCCACGCGGCTAATGGCGCCCCAGGCCCCCGCACCAAGCAGGCGCACCCATGCCCACTACGCTATCCCGGCCCCCCATGGGCCCTTGGCCTACCACGGCCGACTAGCCTGGTGCCCGGGGTACCCACTCAGCGATACTCACCTTTCGCAGCCACGCTCCCAACCCGTCAACAGGGCTCCTGCACCCCTCCAAACGGGTTTCGAGCCTACACTCCCACCAACAACAAAACGACCTCCATTTTTCAATTTGACTAACCCAGCTAACTCGATTTACTCTGACCCCGGGGTCCCTTGGGCGGGAGTCACTCCTCCCCCTAATCACTCATCGCACCATGCATTCCCCATTCGCTCCACTCACACAGACCCGCTGGCCTCACTCACTCACCAAGCACATGCTTCCAATCCACTCACCAACAACTCAACACACTCACCGCTGGACTCTGCCATCCTTCTAACTACCTCCCCTAACTAACTCGTGCTCCCACGTCGTCCCTTAAACTACAGCACGTTCCTTTTAACACTACGTAGCTAAACTACGTCAACTCTGCACATCCAAAGGCTGTCACTGTTCTCAAATGTCCCAAAAATTATTTTATTTCCCAACCTAAATCTGGCTACAATCCCTCTAACTAATCCATTCCACGGACTCCATGAGGACTTACCCCTGCCCCATGAAGTCGGTCTAACTAAGCTAACCCTTCCCCCTAACTAGTTTCCATCCTGTGCCCAGGTCAAGGGGGTCTTCCACCCCTTGCCCAGAAATCCTGTGCACCCGAAAGTGAGGCTTGCTTTTTTTTTCTTTTTTTCCTTTACATGCGCAGCACCAGCGCGGCAACTCAGAGCTCGCGCACTTTGCACCTGCCCGTGACGTCATGCAGCTGCACGTGTTCCTCGTCCCTCCTTGGACGGTACCATCCGGCAGAGATACCCCTCCTGCCGGATTCCAACCCCACGTGCAGCCATGGCGTCACCGTGCGCATAAAAAAAACACAAGCCCCACGTCTCGAGGGGTTCCCCACGCGAACACATGTGCTTTGCCCGTTGGAGCTTAACACACACGATCGCGTGGAGAACCCGTCCGGTCCAAATCCATAATCCTGCCTAAACTTTGTCCGTCCGCGGGATCGGCAAATCCACCGCGTGCGTTTCCGGACCGGGACTTCACTCTCGCAAGCGAGCACGTGGGGGCCTCGTGCGTTGCACAGCACGGACCTCGTGCTCACTGCTGGGTGAACCCGGCACGGTCCCCGAAACAACTACAGCCGCTACTCGGCTTTCTTTCTTCACATGTCGCCGTCGTCGCCATTCGACCCACGCACTCCCGCGTGTTACGACGCTCACACTCCACACCATCAAACTCACACCGGGAGACGCGGCTGCGTGCTCCCGCATGCCAACCGACATCTCCCTCACATACCGCTCTCTCACACACACGGTCTCCCTTGCATAAACCATACCACTCACACGTGGTGCTCCATTCACTCGCGGCCTTTCACTCACTCGTGCCATTTCCCTCACACAAACCACACCACTCACACACGCGGGGGCACTCATCCGCGGTTCCTCATCCACACACCGTCCCTCACTCACACACGTGGGGGCACTCACCCGCGGTGTCTCAGCCACACTGGCCGTTTCATCCACACACATGGCCTCTCTCACACACGGTGCCTCACCCACACACGCGGGGGAACTCACCCGCGGTGCCCCATCCACACTGGCCGTTTCATCCACACACACGGCCTCTCTCACACACGGTGCCTCACCCACACACGCGGGGGCACTCACCCGCGGTGCCTCACTCACACACGCGGGGGCACTCAACTGCGGTGTTTCATCCATACTCCGTGCCTCACTCACACACGGCGTGCTGGGAAGCACGTACTCTGGCACCATCGCCACCACACCACTCACACGCGGGGTCGCTTCCACACACGGGGACGCACTCACGCCTTGCACCACACACACAGGGACAACCACACTGGGGATTCGTGTCCCCACAAGGGTCTCCGGGGCCTCTATACCCCCCAAGCTCTCCGTGCACCTGTCCACAGCACCCGTCCCCTCGACCTCGCAAAGCACGACCGAACCCACCTGGTCGTGACTTGCCTCAAGGGGGCATACTCCCTCCCCTCGTTCCTGGAGGAGGCTATCCCGCTGCTCGCACCGGGCCTCCACCCAGTCCACCAGCTCACCCTCATTATCCTCCACTACCTCCGTGTGTGTGTGTGCGTCACTTACCCCGTCTTCATCGTGCAGTCTTCCCTCTATCGTTCCCATCTCCCGTGTCTCTGCCAACTCTTCACCCTTTACCTCCCGTGTCTCAACTATCTTTATTTCCTTTGTCGTCACCTCGTGTCTCGTCTCACACGTTTTGGTCTCCCCATTTAATTTTTCCCTTTCGGTCATCGTCACGACCCTCGCCCAACACGCCCCCCGAATTATTTTTTCACCCGCCTCCACCGCGGGCCCGACAGCCGTTGCACCCCCTTCCAGCTCGTTCGCTCCCACACGTGGAGTCGCCATTTTTATCTCCCTCGTCACGGCCTTCATGCCCGCCTGCAGGCATCGGCCCATGTTCTGCGTCTCACCCCGCAGCTTTTTCGTTTCCTCCTTCATGTTTGTTTCCATTCCGTTCATTTGTTGTGTATTCGCATCCAATTTTTGTGTATTCGCATCCATCTTTTCGTTCATGTTCGCATTTATCTTTTCGTTCATGCCTTTCATTTCGTTTTTCATTTCATTTGTCATTGCCGCCAGCATGGCGCATAGCTGGGCCATGTCGGGTGCGCTTGGGTGAGCCGTTTCGGCAAGGGTCGGGGGGTTTTGGTGGAGAGGGGGAGGGGAGGTGTCATACACCGCGGCCGCTGCCGCACCCATTTCGGGCTCTGGGTTCAGTTGGGCGAGTTCGTTTTCCTGTACAACCAACATTTCCTGCGCGGGGATTTCATCCTGAGCCATGGATTCTACACATTCTACATCCATTTCTAATACCCCCGGCTCCCGCTCGCCTTGAGACGCCATCTTGCTTCTCTTAAAGGGTTAATTTAGCTCGCTCGTAATTTGGAGGGAATCGGGGGTCGCTCCTCTCACCCCTGGACCGATTCCCGTGAATTTAGCCGGAGACAGGAGAGCCCGTTTTCCCGTTCTCCGATACCAGTGCCGCGAGGAGGGCGATGAGTTTATATCGCACGACCTGACACCAGTGTTGCGGATTCGCGCCCGCCGGCGTGCGGACGGCCACGTAACTCGAATCGCGGCACGTCGCCCACCGGACGGACAATCCAGTCGTGACCCTCTCGGACTAACGCCGGGAACTAGTCACGGGTGGACCTTTCGGTCTCACCGCGATCGTGCCAATCGGCCCCCGCGTGGGATAGGGTTGCTCGCCGAATTCGACCTACCTAAGTACCCACACGGAGGGTAGACCGGGCGATCGCACCTCGCCGCAGGTCGACTTCCGACACGGGCCACTTTTAGCGACCCGTTCCGTACTATCGGGATAACCGAGCGGTGTTATTCGTCGGCCTCGACGGTTCGATTAATTATCGGGCGTTTTAGCCCACGACCAACCCTTTACGTGAAGCAAGATGGAGATTCAATAGAGGAAAGGACGAAGTGAAGCGGGAAAACAGTTCAACAATAAGCACATTTATTTCGCGATGAACGGAAAGCACACATATACAATTACACCAAAAGCACATGTAAAAGAAGAAGACAATGCAATATTACACAAAAAGCAAATGCAACAATGCAGATCGAACCGACTACCGGGCACACGGCAACACTT
>NC_140962.1:33293801-33323801 GCF_056783735.1 Eptatretus burgeri
ACCTCCTGCATGGCAGGCGAGAATTCTCTCCTACTCGGCGTTCCAATGCGCCTTTTTATTCCCTCCGATGCGCTCCCCCACCCCCTTCCTGGCATGCCGGGGCAATCCTAGGAGTGATCAGGTTTCCTTATTTCCTGTGCATACTTTTTGTAATGGCCATCCCTGTTTACACCGTTCTGAGGGACCCGCCCCAACCGTCAAGCCTGTTTTCGTCCCAGAATATCGGGGCGGGAGTTGTCGAGTTGTTCTTTTCGGAGCATGATTTTCGTAAAGGATGTGGAGAATGTGGATCCTTTGGCGGTGTTTGTGGAGATGACTTATCGAGATAACTGATCTTCGGGGAACTTGAATGGTGTTCTGTGAATTTCCACCACCGAAACATGACCCCCTCCCCTTTTTACAGACTCGTCCCGAGTCGTCAAATTTTCATGTGCTTTTATGTGTAAGTTCTCCCCTAGTATGATTTACCTTCGGATCCCTGAGTGCGACATTTGGTGTATCCGTGTCCAAAAAATAAATAAAAACAATGTCACCCGCAGGGTGACCCGTATCTTGCCAAAAGGTGACCACGTGTGACTTCTTTTTGGTCACACTGAGGTGAACAGAGCTGCTATCCACCAGGAGCGACTCCTTGAGGAATATCTGCCTACGAGAGATTCCGATGAGAATCGTTCTACAGAGTAACCATGAAAAATATGCGTTTGCCTCATAACGTCACCAAATGACGTCATAATGTCTCAAGCTTGACATATCTAGAAAGCACTCATCGAGGTGTTCAATTTGAGGTACTACACGATATGGTTCCTAAAACTTGAAAATTTGACCTTGGGCTCAAATCTGTTTGACCTCAGGCGCTAACCATGAAGGTCAAAGCCAATCACCACCAAAAATTAATCAGCTGAGCGCCAGACCATGAACTATATTCCCATGAAGCTTGAAGACAATCCGATCAAAATTACTAAAAAAATAAGGGTTTCGTCGACTCCCCTGATTTGCGACAAAGTGACCTTGACCTTTGACCTTGACCTTCAAAATTTTGTGCACTGAAAGGGACCTCTATAGTCCTCTGATATGCGAAGTTACAAAAATTTCCAATGATAACTGTGCTCTGCAGAATTTTTTATACGTGATTACAGACAAACAGACAAACAAACAAACTAACAAACAAAAAAAACATACAAGCTGACTAACATATCTTGCAAAAACTTCGTTTTGGCAAGATAATAACCAATGGGCTGTGTAACTAACTGAGCAAACTCACTCATACAGACGACTTACCTAAAATTGCCGGTGCTACGACAAACATGCAGGGGGAGCAAAACTCGTGTACAATTTTACCTTAACTTATAAATTTAGACAAAACCATGGCCCAGGACTGATGGACTCTGTGGGGGAAAAGGCATGGCAAATGTTAACCAGTAGTTTGTGAGGATGAGCGCCTCCACAGCTGAAGGTCGAATGTCTTCGGGGCCTGTTCAAAACGCCCCGTTGTCTGTTACTGAACCTTTTTCTTTGTCTTCAGCTGCTGGAGGCAACTCACCCTAACCCGGCATGCCATATGCCATCCCACAGGCCATTTGAAGAGGGTAGCCAGGCTGCCCAAATGCAGTCTCTGGCTCCCTATGCAGGAACAAGAAGGTAGCCAGCTGCCCAATGCAGTCCCAGGCTCCCCCCTTGACATGAACCGGATGGACATGGACGCAAGCAAACACAAAATGGTGCACGGGCTGCATCAATGCAGTCCCCATGTGCGGCTGCCTGCAGGGCAGTCCTCGCAACTTGCGCGATGATCCTGGCGCACATGGTGTTGGAATGAACAAGACTGCCCTTGTTGGACAAGAACAACAAGGTGTTGGAATGAACAAGAAAATGCAAGACACAAGGGTAGCAGGCATGGGGTCAAGGCAGAGGCAGGCAGACAAGGCATGGCAAGGCCGGAACAGGCCGCTGTAGCACAAACAGGCCGGCAGGTCATGCTGGCCGGCCTCTGGTCTCGTTCTGGGAGGGAGTGTGGTGGTGCCGGTCGCTCTGAAGGCGGGCTCGGACCTACCCTACCGTCTCCCCCAAACCTATCACCTTTGCCCGTCTCTGTCCATACCCACTCCCTTAGTTTGCACAACAAAACAAATTTAGCCCCATCTTATTTTATTTTCCCCTTTTATAATTTTGTCTCCCTCACCCCCTTTATTGTCTCTGTCCGGCTAACGTATCATCATCCTAGCCTGCTCCCCACCCCTACGTTCCCTTCCTGGGGGGAAATAAGGGAGAGCTACTAGCGTCCTGTCCCGAGGCCCAATAAAACTTCAGAATGACCTCCTCAGATTTCAGAGATCTTACCCAAGGTGGGTTCAGTGGCCTACCGAGAGCGAAGGGATGGATGGTGCGGAGGGGTACATTTTCCTATCTACCCTAACATTTATTAACCTTCAACAACCCCGGGGCTTTCCAAAAAATGCCTGTCACTTAAACTATTGGTTCTACCAACCAAGATTCCCGTCGCCTGTGTTGGTGTCCTCACAAATTTGGGCCTTGCCCTCAAATTTTCCCTCGTGCCCTCGCATGGTTTCGTGGCTGGGCCGCGTGGCTCACTTGGCAGGAACTACCCTCTGCGACTCTCCAACCATGGCACCCCCGATCCCTGAGACTCCGAGCCTACCAACTCCCTAGGATCTGGGGAGTGCCCTCCCTGGCTCCTCCCCTCGACGCTCATGTGGCAGGCTGGCGCCACAGGCCCCTTGTCCCCCGGGTGCCCGTGCCCACGACACTGCCCACGCGACCATTGGCGCTCTGGGTCTCGCTTCATGCGGGCCCACCCGTGCCCACTACGCTATCCCGGCCCCTCTTGGGCCCTTGGCCTACCGCGGCCGACTAGTCCGGTGCCTGGGGTGCCCACTAAGCGATACTCACCGTTCGCAGTCACGCTCCCAGCCCGTCAACAGTACTCCTGCACCCCTCCAAATGGGTTTTGGGCCTACACTCGTACCAACAGGAAAACGACCTCCATTCTGTAAATTTGGCTAACCCACTAGCTGACTTTACTCTGACCCCAGGGTCTCTTGGGTGGGAATCACTCCTCCCCCCAATAACTCATTGCACCATGCATTCCATATTCACCCCATTCACGCAGGCCTGCTGGCCCTCACTCATTCAACATGTTTCCTTTTGTTTCATTCCATTTCATTGCTCCCATCACTGAACACTGCCATTCTGCTAACTAAGTCCCCTATCTATCTCGTGCTTCACCGTCATCCCTTAAACTATTGCACATCCTTTTATTCTACGTAGCTAAACTACGTCTCCACTACACATTCAATGTCTGTCTCTGTCTCCATAAATCCCATACTCTAAATCTAAACTAAATCTATCTAACTAATCCATTCCACGGGCCCCATGAGGACTTGTTCCTGCCCCCTGAGGCCGGTCTAACTATACTAACCCGTCCCACTAACTATTGCGCTTCCTGTGCCCTAATGGCAAGGAGGTCTCCTACCCCCTGCCCGGGCTCATGTACTGGAAGCGAGGCTTTTCCCCCTTCTCTGCACCTCCATGGTGGTGGTTTACAGCACGCCCGTTCGTCCTTACGGGTGATGCCAACGTCCCTTCCAACGGCCGATCCGTGCGGCCATGACGTCACCCTGGGAATCTCCCCATGCGCTCGCTTTTGCGGGGTTCCCCACACGGAACAACGTGCACCGTTTATCCGGCATTTGTGCCGCGAGGTCCGGGCTGATGACGTCACCCATGTGCCGAGCCTGTAGCCGACACGCACGTCTCGTCCCGGAAACCCGCTCCGCGTGTTCCGCGAACAGAACACGCGGTATGCAGCACAAAATGCCCTGAACACGCGCCCACGTGGGGACCCGCATGTTCCAAATCCACCTACCCCTCGCCTCCATATTAGCTGTCTGCGCGACGGTCTTTACCGAAACGGGGGACGTTCACGCGCCGGCTTTCTGAATCGAGCCTGCCCAGGCCGTTCTGAAAACGAGGAACGGACCTCGGATGCAACGTTCTGCGAAGCCAGCGCGATTTCCAAACTAGCTACAAGCGGGCCATTCGGCTCGCTGTTCCAGTCTCCCGTCTGAAACATGCTCGTTCCGTGTGCGAAGCCGAGCGGTTTTAAATCGCCAAATCCCGTCGGACAAATTATCACGTTTATCAGCCTTAATAGCCAGCTAATTCTCCGAACGCACCATGCCAGTCAATGTGAGGAAATGACACGACTAGCAGGTTCACGTTCAACAATGGGGGACATTTATTTGAACAAGCACATAAGCAATCAATGGGGGGATGGGGACATGACACGAGAAAACCCTACAGCCGAGTACAAGAAATGCAAGTATATACAGGCACTTACACAATTCACAACTTATTGACACAAGGCCCACAGACTTCCACACAATACCCAGGGAAAAGAAACGGGCTCGTAAGCCATTAATGTTCTCAGAGCCGGGATGACCGGAAGGCTGCGAGAGGTCGGGCCGGTTACCTGGCCGCCCCTTGGTGGCGACTCGGTGGTCTTCGCTCGGCGACCCTTGGCATCTCGGTCCCGTCTGTTACGCTGCCAATGCGCCAGTCGCTTGAGCAGTTTAGCGGCTTGAGCAGCCGGGCGAGCGGCTTGAATGGCGGCTTGGTTGGTCGTGCCTGGCGATGCGCCCGACTCTCCACTTCAAACTCCGCTGGCTGCTCCAAGACTCCACAACTCCACTCCAACTCCTCTCTGCCTCCCCGACAATTCCATCTGGCTGCTCCACGACAACTAGCGACCAACTAACCACCACTAACCACCAATGAAACACCACAAACCTCCCGCGTAGCAGGCGAGAATTCACTCCTACTCAGCGTTCCACCACGCCTTTTTATTCCCTCCGATGCTCTCCCCCACCCCCTTCCTGGCACGCCGGGGCAATCCTAGGAGTGATCGGGTTTCCTTATTTCCTGTGCATACTTTTTGTAACGGCCATCCCTGTTTACGCATTTCTGAGGGACCCGCCCCAACGGTCAATTCTGTTTACGTCCCAGAATATCGGGGCGGGAGTTGTCGAGTTGTTCTTTTCAGAGCATACTTTTCGTAACGGATGTGCAGAATGTGGCTCCTTTGGTGGTGTTTGTGGATATGGTGTGGTTGTAGATATGTTGGCGTTGTGGTGGAGGTGGCCTGGTTGTAGGGATGTTGTTTGTTTGAAATAAAAGATATAACAGAATAACGGCTACCTCAAAGATTCACAGCCTGGCACACGAACAAGACCTGTTATACATCGGTGGCGAAATCTAACCTGAAACACGTACTTATCGAGATAACTGATCTTCGGGGAACCTGAATGGTGTTCTGTGAATTTCCATCACCGTAACAATATATATATATATATATACATATATATATATATATATATATATATATATATATATATATATATATATATATATATATATATATATATATATATATATATATATATATATATATATATATATATATATATATATATATATATATATATACATAAGCCTGGTGTTGGCGCAGTGGTTAGGGCAGCGGCTTGGGATCCAAGAGGTCCTGAGTTCAAGTCCCGTTGGGCCACTGAATTAATACACCAGGGGGTTGACTCAGCCTGTCATCCTTCCGAGGTTGGCGAAATGAGTACCAGTATACTGGGCCGGTGTATACCCCGGTTAAAATAGGTGTACCATGTCCCTGTGTCGTAAGAGGCGACCAGGGTTGCGTCAGGAAGGGCATCCGGCATAAAAAAAACATGTGCCAAATCACTATGCGGATCATACGGATGATCCGCTGTGGCGACCCCTAACGGGAGCAGCCGAAAGAAGAAGAAGAAGATATATATATACATACACACACACACATACACACTGTATACTGATAAAAGGCAGTGTGTGTGTTTGTGTGTCCTCCATAACTCCAAGACCATGAAACCAAGCAGCCCCAAACTTTGCATGCATACTAATGAAACTCCAAGGGAGTGCGTGAATGAAAACTGGGTGTTTGGGTAAATTTAAACACCCCTTTTGAAGATAATTAATGGTTTACCTACTTTTGTTTTGGCATTCGCTGCTATCACTAAAAATTCCTCGCCTTGGAAACACGATCTACTCTCTCAGACTAAAGTACACAATCAAAATATGATTTTGGATTTGAGGATCGGATGTGGTGGATTAAATATGGGTCAAAATCTGGAGTGAAACCTGAATATGTTAAGAAATTACCTATTTCTTATAACTAAGCATATTATCAGCATATTTATTTGACGAAGGCTATGCTTCTATCTCCTCCATATTTACACAAGAACATGTGAAATTGCCAAAGCATGAAACTTAACCTTTTCTATTGTTCCCACAATTATATTGAGTGATGAAAAGATGAACGAATTTGCCTGAAGTGTAACTTTGTTGAGGGCAACGAAAATAATTTTAAAGCAGGCGAAAGCTCCCGCGACATGAGCAGTGGGTGTGGTGACCGCGGCTCGTTTCTCCTTGGGGAAATCCCTGGAGTTTGGAAGGCAAAATAGATGAGATGATTATAAAGAGTAAAGCAAACTATGAATTCAAGAGAGAATTGAAAAATGCTTTCAATGGCTACAAAGCAATGCATTCCCACTCCATGGCAGGATGGCCGAGAGGTACGCATACTCGCTCTAAGCTGTCTCACCTGGGTTCGAATCTCAACCCAGCTATAAAACGTCATCCTGATGTTTCACAGGCAGGGTAATGAATCAATGTGTGTGCCGTCCCTCAGATGGACGTTAAACTGGGCGTCGCATTTGCCGGAATTAGTTGGTGGACATTAAAGATCCCTTTGCAGTGTCCTTTGCGAAGAATAGGAGAGCTATCCCTGGCATCCTGGCCAGATTCCAAATTACTGCTCTAACCTTCAGGGGCATTGCATCAGCAGCACTGCCACACCCTCAGTCAATGATGCGACTCACTGCTCTGTTCTGCACTGGTAAAAAGAAGATGACCAGACCCCTATGTATTGTATTTTATTGTAATAATGTTTTCATTCATTTACTCTTAAAAAAATTCACTCAATTGTGATTGTTGTAGTCCAATAGATGTACGTTAGGTCCCGGGCAATGACGGGTACATTTGTGGGAGGAGGGAGGTAGAGGGTGAGGTGCAAGGAGGGAGGAGAATGGGTGGGGTGGGAGCCTGGAGAGAGGGGGTAGGGTGGGAGGAGTCAGGGGAAAGGTGGAGTTGGGAGGAGGGATGAGGGAGGGAAGAGGTGGAGGTGGGAGGAGGGAAGAGGGAGGGAAAAGGTGGAGGTCATTAAACTGCATACAAGTCTGTAAGGATTATGGCTATTCACTTTGCACGCACCATTGTGTCACCACCGCACAGCCTCTTTTCTATGCACACACCACCATGTTGCTAGGCCCAGTGCAAGTTTCACCGCGTCCCGCATTGCGTTCTGTTTATGTGAGAAAGTTTTTACATCGACTTTGAGTTTCAACTCAAAATTATCATTCAATACTCAAGAGCTCCCGATAATTTATCACATGAGTTGAAATAAATCTGCTATTTGTGGACCAACCAAGATGGTGCTTTGTGGCACCAAATTTGCACTGATCATAATCTTTCCAGTGTTATATACAGTTCATTGGTGGAGGTGGATGTGGGAGGAGGGAGAGGAATATATGGAGTGGGAGGAGGGAGGGAAAGGGTCGAGGAGGTAGAAGAAGGGGTTTGGTGATAGTTCATAGGGGGGTGGGGTGGGAAAAGGGCGGGAAAGGGTGGAGGTGGGAGGAGGGAGGGACGGGGTGGGGTGGGAGTCTAGAGGGGGGTGAGGTTGAAGTCTTAAGGGAGGTGTGGGGTTGGTGGAGGTAGGAGAAGGGTGGGAGGAGGGATCTAACATTGCCTGGCAACGGAGGTGGGAGTAGAGAGGAACTGGGTGGGCTGGGAGTCTCAAAGGGGGTGAGGTTGACGTCTTGAGGGGGTGTGGAGTTGGAGGAGGTAGGGGAAGGGTGGGAGGAGGGACCCGGCATTGCCTGACAATGCCAGGTACTCCTGCTAGTGAAAGAATAAGTGAGGAAAACCTTTGACGTCAAAAAAAATTCCTTACATTAATTTTGTCCAATAAATTCCCATTGACATTAATGTTTCTAATTACTTTGTTGATTGTTTGAATTCCATTTTATATGATATTTGTGCTCGTTTCTTTAGCTCCATCCATTTATCCCTGGCAGGGCTCGGTGCGTTCTCTCACATTGCGCGTTCTCAGTGAAATCCTGCGCAGCCAGCCAGCCTGCTTTCGAAAGTATGCAGAGCTGACAATTATGAAGGTCCTTGAAGCCCATCGGGATCCACAGAAGGAGGTATTGAGATCTACCACCACACCACTCTTTTTGAGCTGTACAAAGCCAGGATTTAAGTTGGTGTTTGATCTTCCCTTGCCAAATATGATTTTTTTTATTTATTGTGGTGGTGTGCCCTTTGTCCTTTGGTCTTTAACAGTATATATTCGCTCTTATAGGTGGTAAGAGCTGCAGAGGAGACAGCTGGAAGCCTCGCAGCTTCCTTGACACCAGAGCAGAGCCTTAAAGTGCTATGCCCAGTGGTACAGACTGCAGACTTCCCGATAAATCTTGCTGCCATCAAGATGGAAACTCGCGTTGTGGAGCGCCTCTCACCACCCATCCTTCACACTTTATTACCTTCCATCATCCCTGGCCTACTGCAGGTAGGTCGGGCTTAATGTCCATTTCATGAAATTTTTTTTCACATGGGTGACATTGGAGGCAACACAAAAAACATGTTTTCTATTAGGAATTTTTTGGCTGAGCTTCTGAAGAATAAGTTGAAAAGTTAAACAGTTTAGTTGTCCATCATACTCCTGAGGTTTTCAATAATTTTGTTTCGTCTGCTGTCCTATTTCAAATGCATAAGTAGTAATAAGGCCTAAAAATGACTATCTTAAATTTCTGTGAAACTCATTAGAAGTAATCATTGATATCTGTAAAATAAGAATAAATCTAAGCAGTCTACTTTTCATTCCAGTTGAAGTGGAATGTTCTCCTTTGTACTTCCAAATCTTACTTTATACCTTGGCACCCTCATAAAATTGAAATAGCAAAAGCAGCTACAGCAGTCCCAGTAAGGAATAAAATGGTATTGTATTGTCACACAAGCCTGAATTACATTGATCCTCTGATTTTATCCACAAACAAGTGCTTTTTGGTACAACTTAAATATAAACACAAATCTATGAGACGTCCACAAACAAATCTGAATTCTTCCACTATATTCAGTCCAATGTAGCAAATACTGCATTGACTCACTTATTCAGATGAACCCTCAGCACTGTTTCTGACCATGTTAGATGTCCCACTCATCTGGTTAAACCATGTTGCATCAGATGTGCAAAAGTTGTTTTTTTTAATGGAACTACTACCTACTTGTTTTGATGACTGGAAAAGCACAGAAACCACCATGTGAGTGCTGCAACCAACACATGAGCGACTGTTTTGCATCCTGGCCACGAGCAGTGTAATTTATCTAAATACATATTGTAGGCTTTTGACCTTGTTGTGGTGTGAGTGGATCTGTTTAGTAAAACTACAGTACAAATTGGAGGAACGTTTTTTGCTTTTGTACCTGCAGGCACAATGAAAAGTAATCTCCTCCCTTAGGACCTCACCAATTGGGAATGAGAAACAGCACTTGCTCAGATTAACCTCCTACATTTTAACTAGAGCTACTTGATGTTAGTCATTCTGGATGTAACCTTAATGTCTGATGTTTTATAATGCTCGTCTTTTATCAGCACTATTCCTGTAATCCATTGTTCTGACACATCCCCAATATTTCCGTTGATGCAGAAAACATTTACAGCTGCTTTTGCTACATGTAAACCGACAAGTTAATATAGGAGGGGTACTGAAACAGTTTTCCTCTTGTTTTGGGTTTTAGAGCTAAATACATAACTTGTATTTCAAAAGCATCAGAAAATGCACTACCATTGAGAAAAATGTGAGACTGGATGGAAACATCATGGATGATAGAACAGGGACCAACAGCTGTGCCAGGTTTTGCTGGTGCAGCAAACCCATTCCTTCATGGATGAGAGAAATAATTTTTCACTGATGCCAGTGGGTGAATCACATTCAACTGTTTACCATGGAGAGGAGTGAAGAATAAAAGTTATTTCACACATGCCAGAGCCATCTCATCTCCTACCACCTCCCTCTCCTCCATCCTCCTACTATATCCTCTTCCATCCTTTCCCATCCTCCTCCTATATCCTTTCCCATCCTCTTCCTATATCCTCTCCCATCCTCTTCTCCAATCCTCTTATATCCTCTCCCACCCTCCTCATTTGTCCTCTTCATTCTTTCATTCTTCTTCCTCTTCCTTCTTTCCTCTTGTGTTCTCTTTGATGCAACCTATCTGTCTTTAATAGTTTTATCATCGTACGAAGAACAATTTCGACAAAAAATTATTACATTATTCATTTACTCAAGTATATTTTGATAAAATCACAATTCTGATTATTTTAATCAACGTGCTTAATCAACTCAAACCTGGTGTGTCCATTTAAACTCATGTTTGTTTTAGTTGCCGTATTTAAGTGTGTTTGTGGGTGCGTGTGTGTGCTCATTCACAGGGATATGACAATGCAGAGAGCAGTGTACGGAAGGCCTGTGTATTTTGCCTTGTGGCAATTCATTCTGCGATCGGAGATGAGCTGAATCCATTCCTCGCACATCTTTCTGGGAGCAAGGTCTGTAAGCTACCCATGTGTACTGTAAATAAATGCCTTATCCTTACCCACTAACCTTTGAAAGAAAGGTAGCACATTACCTCCACAGGCAACAGCACAATTCATACTGGAAATTGTATGCCTCAGCAGCTGAAGGCCAGAAGCATTGATTTCTGGTCGTCCAAACCACCCATCTGTTATTGGGTTGTTTTTTGTTACTATGATAACTTGTGCGCCACTGAAAGGATTTCAACCAAACTTAGCAAAAGTATGGACGATGATAAATAGATGAACTGATCTGATTTGGGTTCAAAAAGTCAAAGGTCTAGCACCATGAGTCCTTTGATTGAATATCTTTGTTACCGCAACAATGTGTGAACCACTGAAGTGATTTCGACCAAAATTTGCACGACTTTAATAGTAGGACTGGTCCCAAAACACTGCATTCGGGGCACTCCTGCCTTAACAGAGAATGAAGATGAGAATATCCTATTGAGAGCCATGTGTTGGCTTGGAGAGTAGAGGAAGTCAGTAAGCCATGTGTGGAGATTGCCTTACGTTCATTGGGTTTGGAGAGCAAGGCAGGATGTCAGACTGTATCCCATGCTCGAGATATGTCCATAGAGATGGCCCTGATCACACATCGGATATTGAGGGCCTCCATCCATTGCTGGGAGAGTCGGAGCAGCATGTCGAAGGTGGTGTAACATGGTCTGAATACAAATTGGTGATTTGAGATGAGGTCATTGGAGAAAAGGAAGGATTTGATGTCAACTGTGATGATGGAGTCCATGATTTTGGTGATGATTGGGTGTAAGCTAATAGGTCTGCAATTAAGGGGATAGCTTTGTTACCACAATAACTTGTGAATCACTGAAGGGATTTCAAACAAACTTGGTAAAAGTATGGACTGTTGTACAAAAATGAAGTGATTTAATTTTGGGTTCAATAGGCCAAAGTTCAAAGGTCATGTGCCTTTTGAAAATAATTGTGCAGACCCTAACTTGAGTTTAGAAGCATCTGATATTCTCTCTTTTACCTATCTCCTTTTTTTCTTCCATGCTGTCTCTCTCATGTGACCTTTCATTGAGATCCAACATCACAGCGAGTTGACATCTGATGCAGGTGGAGGGATACCCATCGACGCATTCCCGTGGAATTCTATTTTATAGTTTCCTCCATCAATTTACTGTATTTGGTTTCCTTGTGGCCTTTTGGTTTTGTGCTTCCTCTCCTCACAACCACATAGCCTTTACCCCCCTCCGAGCAGTAATATATTTGTACATGGTGAGAAAAAAAATCTCTTTATAGACAATTGAGACAATGCTGCAGTCGTATTTTGTCATCCATTAACTAGACCATTATTTTTACACCTTGGCTTTGCGTTTCCATCTGGGTTTGAGTCACCTTGTGAGACGGCAGTTTCCTCTGCACAAAAAAGTTACCTTTGTTTCGATACAGGTAGTCTCTCTTTTGAATATGCTTTTAAATATTCACATTGGCTGTAATATAGCAAGCTATGAGCCCCTTGATTAGCAAATGAAAAAGAGACAGTAGTCTGAAGTGACATCATTTCTATGTTGCACGTTAGTGTATACCTTTCCCAAATGCCGAGATCAGAGTTTGTTGAGGTAAGCTTAGGACTGCATTGACTTAGTCTTGATTTAAGGGCACAAGAGTTGCATTTTATGTTGGAACAGACACTTTATCTGCTCAGGGATGAACATTTTCTGATGTTGGTGTCTTCTACTTGTTACATATGCAAGGTGATGTAATATCTGATCTCCTTTCTCGCCCCCCCCCACCCCACCTCACCTTATATTACATGCCTCTTAACGTTTCCCCTGTCTTCTCTCACCCCTCCTACTTTAGTCTCCTCAAAACCTGTTTCCCTCGTCCCTCCAAAACATACATTTTCTCTCAATCCTTTTCCCTTTTTAAATTTACTTTTCTCACTTAGCCAACTCCTCACACTTTCCTTGCATAGATAATATGTAGATGACCATTTGTGCAGAATTATTACCCAAGCCATTTTCAATATTAGTGCAGAATCATGGAGAAAATATACGCAGTGTGGTTTGGTACTGTTTTTATGATCTCGCACACGTGAAGTGAAAAGCAGGATTAAGCAATACGTTAATGTCTGTCTGTCTGGGCCATCCATCTACAAACGTCTGTTTATGATCGAGGAACAACTTCATTTCAATTGAATGTTATATTTTTGAACACAAATTGGAAAACCTGTTGCTCAGCAGTACTTTGCCTCTGAATTCAAACTGCACAGAGATCACAAACGCACAGAGAGGAGTGAGAATTTTTTTAAGTATGCCTGGCAGTCAAACAAAATCATTCCAAACAGGAAACTTCCTGTTTTTAAGAACATTATAAAGGACACAAACATTATGCACGAATAACTAATGTAACGTGTTAAATATGCTGGTGTAAAAAACACTGCGTCAACGGTAGTGAACTTCTGTAATTAAGTTTTTTTTTTTTAATACGACATTTAAAATCTTTATTTAATTTAAATTGAATTACATACTGAAATGCTGTAGAACACAATTCACCTTCTTGCCACTTCAAAAACCTCCAGTTTTTCAGTACTTTGACGTGTTAAATACGGTGATTGTGGTGATTATTCATCGTAGTGTGCTGGTCTTGATGATTGTGTTTAAACCAGAACAAGAGAAATCTCAACTCGCATTCAAAACGCAATGAATTGTTGTAAATGAAGTCCGGTTGATAATTACTCCTCAGTTGTTTCTCCAGCAGTGAGGGAAGAAGAAGGGTCCATTGGCGCCGAGCTGCTAGGGCTTTAAACAGTGTCAAAATGGCTGGCAGAAGAGGAGACTCGTTCATTTTGGTCATGTTCGTTTAACAAAACAAACGAAATCCCCTTCACTCAATTCTCTTGATGATGTAGAAACAAAAGCCACTCTTAAATATTGACGTGCTGAGTGACTTGTGAATGAGAAAAGGCTTGTAAGGAAAAAGCGCGTGGGCTTTGCTCATGTCGTGATGATGAGGTTTCTTAAAGGTCACCTTGCAGTGTCCTCTTCGTCCACCGGATCTCTCGAAAACCTCCACCGGTTGACTGCTCGTGTTCACATGTTTGCTTCATCACAAATATGAGCAAAAATGCAGAGAAAAATTAATGAGTCACTACAGTGGTGTATAAGACTTTCGAGTCTTATCAATGGTGGTAAACTTCCGAGTCTTTTTTGACATTACCTTTAAAATCACTTTTATTTCAATTGACTTGTATTCTTGAACACTGCAAGGGATAAGGTATTCTGTGAACGCTATAGATTTTGCCATGTCGGTTTTTAATAATCCTTGTCATCATTAATCTCTTCCACTTGACAGAAATGTGGTGTTTTTTTCACCCATTAAACATTCTCAAAGCAATTGGCAACCAGCACTCGCTGAAGCTGCTGCTAATCACACGTCTTTCTGAATTCTTGTTTTAATGTCTTACCAAGCTTTTTTTTTTTTCTTTTTCTTGTGATCACTTGCAAAATCACAAGTACGAGTATATTTGTTTCTCTTCACAAGTATGTTGTTCACAATCCACAAGGTATATATTTGCAAGTACTGTATATTGGTTGGTCTTATCTGTGTTTGTTTGTCTCAATGTCAGTCATCTACAGGTCACAATTTTATCGTCAATTTTCATCTTATTGACTTGATAGATTGTCTTGCGTTGTGCTGCCTGCTTACTTCCCATATCTATTACCACCCCAGATCGTGACACGCTCCAAAATTACCCCTTGCATCCTGTAGTCTCTACTTCCATTGTTCTTTCCCATCCCCAATACCTTACACTTGCTCAGGTCAAATTCTATTTTCCAATCCTTTGCCCAATCTATGCAAGTATCAATGCTTTCCTGAATCTGATCACCACCCCCTCTGCTATCCACCTTACCTCCCAAGTTTTGTGTCATCTGCAAATTTGGAAAGCTTACTCTTTACCCCATTATCCAGATCGTTGATGTAAATAATGAATAGTAATGGTCCGAGTACTGATCCCTGAGGTACCCCGCTACTTACATCCCTCCAGCAAGATATCCTCCTACTCACAGCCACTCTTTGCTTCCTACCACGAAGCCAGTTTGCAATTCAATTAACTACCTGACCAGCCACTCCAGAAGCCCTCACTTTGGCGAACAATCTCCGATGTGGTACCTCATCAAATGCCTTCTGAAAGTCTAGATATACTACTATGTCCAATGCCTTTCCATCATCCACCCAATTAAACAAAAACATTAAAAACAAAACCTGACAAAGGGAGGAGGAACTCCTTGTGAGCCAACGGCCATCCATATCTAGTGCCCAACTGTGCGGACGTCCTCCTGCAGTTGGGCCACTTTTTATGAGGAGGTTGGTGGCAGGATTTGCACTCTGGCCACCGTAAAACCCTTCATTTCGCAAAACATACGAAAAGCACAAAAAAATCTGAAAACCCACTCCGTGTGTGCAGCTGCCCTCCACAGGGCATTTACCAGATGACTGGATTGGGGCAAAGCCTTCGGTAACCCCAATCTTTGATGATAGGAGGAAAACCACGGGGTAACCTTCCCGGGTCAGATTGCAGTAGTCTGCTGAGGTGTCGGGGTGGTGCTGAGGTGTCGTCCACCAGACGACAGTCTCCTTGGGTTAACCTGAAGCACCCCCTTTGGTGGGTACCTGGAATGTCCTATCCCTAAGAGAGGATGATCACCTGTCTCTGTTATCATCTGAGCTCAAGCGTTTGGACATCGGTATTGCAGCACTCTCTGAGGTTCGGAGACAGGATTGCGGCAAGATAATGGTGAGTGGTACACCTACTTTTGGTCTGTCCCCTCTGATCGTTACCTTGCCCAAGTAGTTGCTGTGGCTCTGTCTAATAAGCTGACTCCAATGATAATTGAGGTAACAGCAGTCAATGAACGTATTATGAGACTAAGGATTCGTCACTCATTGGGTGTCATTTCCCTGGTCTCTGTATTTGTTCCGACTAAGGCGAGTGATCTCACCACGAAGGATGCACTCGATGCCGTGCTCGAGTCTGCGGTTAATCAGTGCCCCTGGTGAGATACTCTTCTCATCTTGGGGGATTTAATTGCATCAACTGGACCTGATAGGGATGGTTATGAGATGTGTTCTTGGCCTCCATGAGTCTGGAACTCTGAACCAGAATAGCACTAAGTTCCTTGACTTTGCCAGAAGTCATGGACTTAGAGTGGCTGGTTCATGGTTTCAGCTCCCACAAGCTCATCACTGGACTTGGAATTCCAACGCTGGTGGTGTGACAAAGGAGATTGACCATGTGCTCACTGATGGTTGCTGGAGGATGATCCAGAACTGCAGGGTCTACTGGAGTGCTCAGTTCCTCAATACTGACCAGAGGCTTGTTGTAGCAACTCTGAAGTTGCAGCTTAAATCCGGGAGAATGTTACCATCCCAGCTTAGGCTGGATGTTGGCAAGCTCAAGGATGAGATGGTAGCTGAGGAGTTTGCGAACAGGCCGAGTAGGGATTTGGGGGTTCTGAGTGCTTTAGGTTATCCTGAAGAGTTGTGGAGTGCCTTCACGACCACCGTCCTTGATGTTATCGGGAGATGTCTTGAAACTCACCATTGGGCGAAGAAGAATTTTGTCTCAATGGATACTGGATACCATTGGCCAGGGTCGAAGGGCCAGGCTGAAGGGCAGAGCTGAGGCTGAGCTGTTCATGGAGCTGAGGTGAAAAACTGTACATGCACTGAGGGTAGACAAGGAGGCCCATGTGTAAATAATCTGTGAGAGGGTAGAGCATCACCTTTGGTCAATGATTATTGTCCTGCTTGCAGGGGAATTCGCGCATTGGGTTCCCCCAAGCCCATCCCTCGGTGTGCTGCAGTTAGAGCGGAAGGTGGTGGGCAATGGACAGAGGAGTCTGAAGTGAAGGCCTGCTGGGCTGGTTACTTTGAGTGGCTGTACCAGGCTGATCCACCAGATGTCGAGTTGGATGTCAGGGGTGTTGCTATACCTATCGCTGACGCTCCAATCAACTGTGATCCACCTTTGTTTGTGGAAACACAGACAGCGGTGAACTGGTTAAAATGGGGTAAAGCTCTTGGGATCTGTGGCATCCATTCTGAATTTCTCAAGGCTGGTGGAAATGCTGAACTCGTGTTGTTGAATGCAGTTGTGTTCTGCCTGGAACACAGGCATCATCAGATGGGTCAGACCTGGGGAGGAACGGATTCACTGGATCATGTATTCTCTGAACGCGCTGAGTGTGGCGCTGACAGTACCTGTGCAAGAGGACGAAAATTCGAGTCTTCAGGTCCTCCGTGCTTCCAGTCTTGCTCTATGAATATGAGACTTGGACTCTGACCACGGATCTGAGATGGAGACTTAATTCCTTTGGTACCAGGTCTCTTCGGAGTATCCTTGCCTATCACTGGTCGGACTTTCTTTCCAACGAGTGGTCGCTGAGAGAGACTCAAATGATATTTGTTACCTGCATCATCCGTGAGCATCAGCTGCGGCTTTTTGTACCTGTGGCTCGTTTTTCTGACACTGATCCTGCTCACCAGTGAGGAAGCCTCGTGAGTGGAGGAGGCCAATGGGCCGATCACGTGCCTCATGGTTGCAGCAGGTTTATCAGCATCTCAAGGAGATGGGGATGGGCCAGGCATCTGTCTCAGGGATGGCCAGATGGAGGCCCCTGGAGTACCGGTGGAAAGTGGATGCAGCAACGCGCTGCTCCAGTACATGCTGCCATTCCTGACCTGACCCGGTCTATAATGAATTCATTAATTAACCAAAAGAAACTTGAAGATTCGAATATCATAATAAATTGTCATGGAGAAAAGACAACCTATACTGAAAAAATTTCTGGTGTTTCAATGAGTTTTTTTTCCCTGAACAAGGTCCTTCACTAGATAGCTCAGTTCCATCAAGTCAAGTTGATTTTCACTGTTATTTGAACGACCCTGACTTGAATTGAAATTGAATTGAACCCTGACTTGAGAGAATTGTTTCTATATGGCTATTCAAATTTCTCAACAAATGTAATATTATTTCCCAGTCACAGTATGGATTTCGTAAAGATTATACAACATCTTTGGCATTAATTGATCTTACCACGAGAATAATTGATGCATTTGAAAATAATTCTCATGCCATTGGTGTTTTTTGTTGACTTATCTAAAGCTTTTGACAAGATGTCATCAAATGTTGTTATCCAAGTTGGACTCCTATGGAATCAGGGGTGTTTCACATGACTGGTTTTCTTGTTACCTTAGCAACCATTGTCATTGTATCAGCGATAAATCTTCTTTGTCAGCGTTTAAGCGAGTTACTTGTGGTGTTGCCCAAGGTTCTTAACTTGGTCCATTATTGTTTATTTTGTATGTTAAGGCCTGGTCACACCTTGACGTTTTAGCCAATGTATGCCGATTTTTGAATTTTTCTCTAAAACGTTGGCACACGTTGAATACGTTATTGGTAAGTTTTGATAACATTGAGAGCACGCTGAAAAACACTGCCATACGTCGTTGTACGTTGGCTTTAAACGTACTTTTTGGTTGTCCTCAAATTTTTTTCATGCTTGAAATTTCACGAGGTATGCCGGCGTATGACTCGCACGTTCCGCTACGCTGGCCACAAGTTGTATGCACGGTCTGCGATCGTTGACAGACGTCAACACATGCTACTTGTAAGTTAATCATAAGTTGAGACACGCCGAGGTAATGTTTAGTGTACCCGAAACTTATTTCTAACCTATGATTAACGTGTTGTTGGCACGTTACGCGATCGTTGCCACACATCGACAGACGTTACTTTTAAGTTACTCATAGGCTGAAAGACGTCGGTATAATGGATCGTCCTTGCGTCAGCGTCCACGGCCACGGCCAGGACACTTATTTGCAGCATTCTTCAAACTTTTCTTCGGCATGACGAGGATGTTCACACTTCGATGTCTAGCTTGGCTATGATTCCAATTGTCCATCGGCAGCATCTATTTAAAATAGTCGAGTTTGAGCGTTTTAACACGTTCAGAAGAAACGCTTCAAATTTCCAAACCCCAGCGTCAAAAAACAAAGGTGAGTGACAGCAATTTAAATCGTTCATTGTAAACAATGAAAATAGTTGAGTGGTACCGTTTAAAAGTCGTTGAGTGTAAAAAAAATCCAATTGTTGAGCGCAAGCGTCTACTTTCAATAGTGGAGATGCAGCCATTTAAATCGTTGAGTAGCAGCCTATGAATAGCAAACCCTACGTCACCGGCAAAGATAAACTGCCGCACGATATGGATAAGTTAGGCTATCATTGGGCATATTTTGTGAACGCCGGCTTCACGATAATTATTCGTTGGTATATCGTATCTATAAGTAATGAAAGCGCTCTATGCACATTATTAGTTCATTGTGCATTTGTCCAACCCGTTATGAATAGACCTAAATCGTAAAAACAAGCTATAGCTCATTGTTGAAAAAGCCCCATAAAAAATTAGCCGCGAAGAACTTCGAACAATGGTGAAAAGATGTCTCCTACCCGTGGACACGCGGACGCAAGGACGATCCATCATAACCCACACCCTCCCCCTCACACTCACCTACTACTGCCAACATGAACAAACTACTACTAATACTAATACTGATACTGATACTGATACTCCTACTGCTGACATGGACATCGACTCAAAAAGGACTCGAAAACACTGTTGGGTTCCCCTTTTATGAGCAACATTTTTATATACCAATTCCCAAAACCACTGGGAACACGTCTTTATATGGCAGTTGTAAGCTAGAAACACGTTCATTTATTTTTTTTGTCGACCGGAAGACGTCATTGGAATACGTCTACATACGTCGATGTGTGTTGGGACAACGTAAAGAATTGGTTCAAAGCACGTCAAACATAAGTTAGAAATAAGTTTCGCATAAAAAAGACATTACCGCGACGTGTTTCGACTTATGAGTAGCTTATAAGTAGCCTTTGTGGACGTGTGTAAGCGTCCACGTATCGTGTGTAAAACTTATCCCCATCGCATGCGGAACGTGTGTCATACGCCGAGTACGTCGTAAAATTTTGAACATGTTTAAAATTTCTTGACGTACTCTACTTACTACGACGTATGATAGCATACTTTAGCGTTCTACTCACGTATACCAAACTTACTCATACCGTATTTGACGTGCCCCAACGTTTTAGACACATTTTTCTTAGGTCGGCATACGCTGGCAAGATCGCCAAGGTGTGACCGCGATGTTGACACTTTCATTTCTACGGCAGTTATGATTCGAATCGTTGTGCGTCAGCCTTTTAATAGGCTACGTCACGACATCGTCGGCGATGCGTGCAACGCGCTATGCCTAAGTTAGACTATTGTTGGGCATCGGTTGTGTAGGCCGACAACAGGTTCAGCATTCGTTGGTATAAGTTATCTATAACACAACGAAACGTTCTGTGTCCGTTCCCAATGCGTTATACATAAGACCAAGTCGCTATGAATACGTCCGAATCTTTAAAAAAACCCATAAAAGTTCAACGTAAGCCAGCGTTTTACATACATTTTAATACGTTGCCATCGCTGGCTAAAACGTCAAGGTGTGACCGGGCCTTTAACGACATTGACAAATCAACTGAATTGCTTTGTTTTCTCCAATATGCTGACGACACAAATATTTTGTATTGTGAGAAAAATTTGATTCTTTATTTAATGTTGCAAATGAGAATCTTCTCAAAGTATGTGATTGGTTTAAATCCAATAGGTTGTCTGTTAACTCAAACAAATGTTACAACAAAAAGAGAAATCACAGATTGCAGACACTCACCAGGACTCGTTTTGTGGGGCGTTTGTGTACTGGTGTGTTATGTAATTAATGAGACATAATGAGAACTTCCACTTTATAACTGCTGGCAGTGATGACCAGTTATCAAGATGTCCCGCTTTGATGCAACCCGGCTTTGATTGGACACTTTTTTTCTTTTTCTTTTTTTGTATACCTTGGTCGAGGCTCGTATGAGAGCTAACACACAACTCACAGCAAGGAGGCATGAGACAAGAGGGGCGGGAGTGGAAGGGACAAGACAGTGGGGAACAGACACATTAGGTGAACTGTGGAAGGGAGAGGGATGGGGATGGGACGGGGAACATGGCGAAGAGAAGATGGACATTTCAGGGACTTTCAGGAAGGAAAGCAGGAGAAATGAAGGAAGTGGGCTTGGGTGGATTATTGGGGGTAGAAAAGATCGAGGATTTGGATGGGGGAAGATAAGAGGTGGTGGTGAACAGCTGTTTTGAAAGCCTGGAGGGAAGAATGGGAAAGAATAGAGTGAGGAAGTTTATTCCAAAGGCGGGAAAAAAAGAGGAATGAAAGAGTGAAGATGATCAGTGATTCGTGATTTTGGTAGTTTTACCAGAAGGGGGTTGTTGGCGGACCTTGAGCGCCCTGTGGAAATGTGGTGGGGACAAATCGTAGAGAGAGCAGGGGGGGGCAAGGCTGGAGAGGAATCGGTAGAAGACAGAAAGACCACCGACCAACCTGCGGTGATTGAGTGAGAGGCCCAAAGACTCAGCTTCATTGCGGGAGATGCCGATGATCTTAAATGCCCTGGTTTCGACAGCGTGAAGCCGAGAAAGGTGGGAGGCAGGAGCACCAGCCCAGAGGGGAGAGCAGTACTCCATCAGGCTACGGACAAAAGCTTTGTAAGTGGTAACCTATGTAAGTGGTAACCACTTGACCCTGACCTATGACGTTTTTTTAAAATCATTATTCAATTGAACTTAAAATGAGACAAGTCTGGAGATGGCAATGGTTCACGAGCGGTATTTGATGATGTAGATTGTTTCAGAAGTCAAGGATGAGACAATGTGATAATTTTTGACCAAGTTATAAAAACGATCAACATGATGTGGTACGGGTGACAGGTTATTAGCTGCAAAATGTCGAAAACCCGATTTCGTTCAACAACTTTCAAAATTTGACCTTTGCGTAACCTTTAAATGAAGCAAAACAATGTTGTGGACATTAAAATAAGGAAACAGGATAAGTGCTATAGCTTATTGGAATTAGTTCGTCGAAGAAGGTCGAAAACCCGGTTCGATTCCCACAACTTTGAAAATTTGACCTTTGTGAACTTTAAAGGTCAAAGGTCAAGGATTATGACCTTTGGTGCAAAACTTCCTCTGGAACATTCCAGGAACAATATAACGTCATATAGGCTATATGGCATTTCGCACTCTTTGGATTATCCATACTTTGATGAAATCAACGTAAAAACAAACTTGAAGGGGGCGCCACGGGCAAGGTGTTCGCATTAGAGCAAAATGGTTTCAAGACTTCAGGTGGGGAATGACCTCAAGATTATGCATAAAAAATATTGTCATCCTCGCTCTCAAAGTTTGGGGGGTCGTATGATTTTTATGTCAAAATTCGCAATTTTCTAAGTTCGTGACCTTGTGGCCTTGACCTTTGGACGAAAATGAAAAATCGAGCTCTGTGGGGCTATGCAGGTGCCATTGGGCTAACCAAATACCGAAACCCCTGCCAGATTCGACAAACCCCCTCGGAGAAGATGTAACTTGAAATCGGCTACCCCCTAAAAACACGTGTTTTTTTGGGCGTGGCTCCGCCCATAATGGGCGCACCACGCCCATTCTCAGGAAAACACAACTAGATCATGATATAAACCTCCCACCCAAATTTTATCAGGATCGGATCAAAACCCACGGAGCTATGCTCAGGACAGACAGACAGACAGACAGACAGACACACACACACACCCAGAACGAATTTCGTGGTCACTTACTGACTTGTGAACCAATTAAAATAAATTCAAATCAAATCAAATGGAAGACCAAATAAGTACAGTCTTGTATTGGAGTCATTAGAAGGAGCCTGAACAAGCAAAAAGCAAAGATGAAGTCATCAAGAAGAACCTAGACAGGGTTCACATTTCAGTTGTTACTGCTCTACCCTCAAACCCATCCAGGCACAGCCAAGTGAGCCACATTCAAATATATATATATATATATATATATATATATATATATATATATATATATATATATATATATATATATATATATATATATATATATATATATATATATATATATATATATACACACATACATATACATACGAGCATATACCCGTGCTCTGCACGGAGTTGAATGATTGGCAAAAGGTGGATGAGGCATAATAGTTGATCTTATGGGAAGCTGGGGAGGGTGTCATTAGGGATGTGATGTACTATGGTTACCTGTCCTTAGTTTTCTAAAGGACCTCCCTGTAGATGACATTTTGAGTGAGTGCCTTGTTGCTGAATAGTCCTTGTGAGGAATTATTGTCCACTTTGATAGATATATAGGAGTAACCTCTTGCACGTGAAAATGCAACATATAGTTGGCCATGGGAGAACACAGGGGCTGGGAGGTATATTCCGAGTTTGTCAAATGTATGTCCCTGGGATTTGTTTATGGTCATCGAGTATGCGAGTCTGACTGGAAATTGCATCCTCTGCAGTGTGACTGGAAGGTTGGTATCTGATGGGGCAAGTTAAACATGATATAGGCCGAGCCCGAGACTGAACAGGAGCAGTGGAGGGTGACCGAGAATCAGAATGCAAATTTCAATGAACGGCACTTTTTGGCGCACATCCGATGATCGAACACCGCTTAGATGCTTTAATTTGAAGATCACACACGCAAGACACAACACATGTAACGATGGCGGTTGATATTGACAATTAATGTAATGAACGGCAGTTGTTTGGGTGCATCCAACAATCGAACACCTCTTTACTTTGAACAGTTAACATGCACACATTCAAGGTACAGAATCTATTGTTGGACACTGTGCTTTCGAAGAACAAAGAAAATAACAGAATCCGGGCAATGAAGGGATGTGACCTCATACCCGTTCCCTGGTTCTGCCTACCTTCAGATTATAGCCTTTGATGTTATCTGGACGTAGGCCTATTGCAACTTATTTTCGGGTGTTTTTAATATGTACGTTGGATTTCAGACACAAATTGACAATCTAAGAGGGCGTGTTCAGTCCGGGAAAGAGCCAATCGGGGTACATCATTTTGGCAGAGCTCTGGCACTCATCGTTCCCCTCCTTCCACGCTGATTTTTAAAACATGACAACCATTGCTGATGTTCTGAGCTATACTATTTATTATCAGTTGTGTTGATGTTCAGTGTTTGATGCAATGGGTACTCCCTTACTCGAGTTTATATTTTTTGGATAGATGGCAGCACTTATCGGACGGCAGTTCAGCGATGGCGACCAAACGGGAATAAATGCGGCCGTTGATGGGTTGAAAATCTTGTTGAAGCCACGTTGTCATCCAATTCCAGCTTAGAAATTTAGTGCATCATCTTCGTCACATTAAGAAACTCCAGTATATGGAAAATGAGCACATTCCTGCCAGCGGTTTCGGATGAGAAATGTCAAATCACGCGCAGACGTTAACAGAAATAATTTTTTTTATTTAATAAATCTTTACTTTAAATACAATGTTTCTTGTGACATTTTTTGTGTCAAATTCACCTTCTGAGGTAGTCAGCATGTTCAGAAGAAGGTTTTACATTGCAGATGCTTTTTTCTCGGAGTGGCATTACCCCTCTCAGCGGTGACGGCACACATCGCCATGCAAACGAATGTAAAAATTAGAAAATCGCCCAAAATTCCCAAACCTGTCGGTCTGGTGCGATCTCACATAGCCTATGCTGTTCATTAGACCACAGACCACCCGCATGCCGAAAGTGGCGACAATCCGTCCGGCAGTTTTGGAGGAGATACGTCAAATTACACGCAGATGTTAACAGAAATAATATATAGATATATATCAAAAAGAACCCAGATCAAAAAAAAATTAAAAATTCTGTCTGCCAGCCCATGTATCCGACCAAGTTGAAGGTTAAAATATGTATTCCACGTCGCTACTAGATCATAATTGTGAAATTTCATGTCGATTGATTAAGCGGTTCAAGAGAAAACATTTAATATTTTTCTTCAATCCAATATTGCTGCCAAACTATGTGACCTATCAATTATTCCTCAACAAACTTGTACATCCAAGGCTTGGGGAATATTTGTGTGAAGTTTCCCCTCGATCTGTCCAGCTGTTCTGGAGAAGATTTTTATACGTTTTAGGTAAATCCAAGATGGCTGCCAAACAATGTGACCTATGACATCATTATGTGAACCTTTTGTTCCTCATGGATAGGTGGTCATATGTGTAAAGTTTCACCTCGATCTGTTCAGCCATTTCAGAGAAGATTTTTGAAGGTTAAAAAAATAAAAACAATATGGCTGCCAAATCACGTGAGTGATGATGTCATAAATTCTTTTAATATAGACCATTTAACCATTTTAACCATATAGACCATTTTAACCCTGGACGACGCTCAAAATTTTTCATACTGATCAGATGTAGCGTTCTTCATATACAATTATGACGTCATAAGAAAGGCACCTATGACGTCAATAAAAAAATTACACTTATCCCCATGAGGAGTACTTGCTGTGTACCAAGTTTCAATTTTTTCCTTCGTGTGGTTTCAAAGATGCAGAGGTCAAATGTTTTTCCGTTTTTTCAACATGGCTACCACACCATGTGACCTATGATGTCATAATTATAATTAAACCATTCTGCATGAGAAGTCAGACCTGTGGTGAAAATTATGTCTCAATCTGACAAGTGGTTGCGGAAAAAAACACGAAAGTTCTGTGTGGACAAACAAACAAACGTACCCAAATGCAATACGCTCTCCTTCGGCAAGGTTAATTATATTGTCTTTCAAAAAAAAAAATTATAAAATGTACTGATTTGACAACTGTGAATGTCCATATTAATTCCCATTCAATTTGGAGAGTTGAAGAGGCAAAGTTTCTCAGGTTATATATTGATTCTATACTTTCTTGGAAATATCATAGTCAGGAAATTGTAAATAAAGTCGCTAAAAATATTGGTATAATTTATAGATTGAATCATTTGCTCCCAAATACAATATTTAGATTGCTTTCTTGTTCACTTGTGCTTCCATATCTGTCATATTGTAATTTAGTTTGGGGAAATGCATTTCAATCACAACTAAATAAATTGGTAATATTGCAGAAAGAAAATTGTTCGAATCGGAGCAAGCGAACCTTCAAGAACGAGTACAAACCAATTATTTCATCATTTGAATCTTCTGAAGTTGTACGATATCACATCCCATCAGCAAAGTATTTTCATGTATAAATGCATTTATAGACTACTTCCTTCTAACTTTTGTGATCTTTTAAAATTTAATTGTGAAATTCATCAGTACGATACCAGATTTGCCACTGCAATACATTTTCCGAAACATAGAATCCTTGCTTTTCAAAATGATATTCGTTTCTCTGATCCTAAACTATGGAATGAATTGCCAGATAGTATTAAAAACTCTCCGTTTTTGAACAATTTCTCATTAAAACTTAAGCAATATTTTCTCTCACAATATTGTTCATCGGTCATTTAAGAAATCTTTGGAATATTTGTCCATTGAATTTTTACATTGGTGTTTTCCATTGATATATTGATCTCCTCTTATATCCTGTGGAATTGTTTGCCCATGATTCTCCCCCCTCCCCCCATCATTTATTCCATGGTTTATTTATACATTTGATATGATTATACATAATCAATCATGTTGTTTGATATGATTTCATTGTTTGATTTTTCTGAATTTTATCTGTATGTGTAAGGCCTTTTCCACTACAAGCTTGTCATGAGGGATTTAGCCCCCTTCAATGACTTTACTGTTTTCCTTTTCACACCTGTTGTTTTTCTTGAAGGAAATAAATGTTGCCTTGATTCATATATGTATAATATATAGAAATATGTCTATACGTATATATGTGTGTTATATATTTTTATATATATATATATATATATATATATATATATATATATATATATATATATATATATATATATATATATATATATATATATATATATATGGCGTACGGTGGGCTTGCGTTATTCGTGCGTTTTCCGTAGACTCTTCTCAATGAAAAATGAATTTTGCCAACCCCCAAAAATTTACGGCGGCCGCACTATTTCCACATTCACCTTCGGGCCCTCCTGCGGTCACCTTGCAGGCACCTTGAGGCAACCTTGCGTCTGCCTTGAAAATTATATGGCCGCCGCAGGGACGCCCTAAGGTCACCGTGCGACATCAAATCAAAGACCGTACGGCACCCCCACATTTTCGGTCTCCACAATTTCTAAATACCCCGTGCGGTATTTATGTATATATAATGTATGTGTATATATATATATATATATATATATATAAAAATGTATATATAATGTATGTATACATGTATGGATATATATACATATATGTATATGTATAATATATGTATGCATATATATATGTATGTATATATTGTGTATGTATATATATTATGTTTCTGTATGCATGTATGTATATATAATGTATGTGTATATAATATATATATATATATATTATATACATATATGTATGTATATTCAATCACAGCTTTCATGCGTCTTGGAATGCTCTCCACCAGTCTTTCACATTGCTGTTGGGTGATTTTATGCCACTCCTGGCACAAAAATTCAAGCAGCTCGGCTTTGTTTGATGGCTTGTGACCATCCATCTTCCTCTTGATCACATTCCAGAGGTTTTCAATGGGGTTCAGGTCTGGAGATTGGGCTGGCCATGACATGGTCTTGATCTGATGGTCCTCCATCCACACCTTGATTGACCTGACTGTGTGGCATGGAGTATTGTCATGCTGGAAAAACCAATCCTCAGAGTTGGGGAACATTGTCAGAGCAGAAGGAAGCAAGTGTTCTTCCAGGACAACCTTGTACGTGGGTTCATCCTTCACAAAGACAAATCTGCCCGATTGCAGCCTTGCAGAAGCACCCCCAGATCATCACCAATCCTCCACCAAATTTCACAGTGGGTGCGAGACACTGTGGCTTGTAGGCCTCTCCAGGTTTCCGTCTAACCATTAGATGACCAGGTGTTGGGCAAAGCTGAAAATTGGACTCATCAGAGAAGATGACCTTACTCCAGTCCTCTACGGTCCAATCCTTATGGTCTTTTGCAAACCTCAGCCTGGCTCTTCTTTGCTTCTCATTGATGAATGGCTTTTTTTCTAGCTTTGCATGACTTCAGCCCTGCCCCTAGTAGCCTGTTTTGAACTGTCCTCGCCGTGCACTTCATCCCAGCTGCCGTTTGCCATTCTTTTTGTAGGTCACTTGATGTCATCCTCTGGTTGTTGAGTGACATTCGAATGAGTTGGTGGTCATTCCGGTCAATGGAAAGTCGTTTTTGCCCTCTGCCAGTCTGTAGCTTTGTTGTCCCCAATGTCTGCTGCTTGACCTTGTTCTTATGAACTGCCGTCTGAAATTTTAAGGATGGAAGCAACGTGACGCTCACTGTATCGCTCTGCCAGTAAAGCCAGAATGGAACCCTTCTTTTCCTCACTCAAAACTTTTCTTTTCAACTCTTTTGGCATGGTCAATAGTTTTTTTTTTTGATTCCAATTACTTTTGAGGTACTACTAGCACTGTTTTTGCCATCCAGCTGGTCCTATTGCAAGAGGATAGTGATGACCACAGCAGTGGTTTTTATACTTTTCCTTGTTAAATAAGATTCAGTTCAGGTGATCACCTAATTAGTACCTCACTAAGTAGAATGAGGTGTGCCTGTGGTGGAATTCAACAGACACTGGAATGGAATGGCTGCCATACATGTAGAGATGCTGATTTTAAAGAATTTTGGAGTGGTCTCTTATTTTTTTCCAGAGCTGTATATATACATATATATATATATATATATATATATATATATATATATATATATATATATATGTATGTATGTAATATATATATATATGTATGTATGTAATATATATATATATATATGTATATATATATATATATGTATATATATATATATATATATATATAGATATATATATATATATATATATATGTATGTATATATACTAGGGTGTTTCACTCATGGTGGTAAAAAAATGAAATTTGTTGAAAATTGTCAGAAGGGGTGTCCCCTTGTTTCTTTTGACCCATAAATATTTTAGGCAAATATTTGGTTTGATTCATCAATATTTACTGGTCCCACAGTTGGACAAGATTCCACATTTCAAGTGAAACTTCGAAAAAATCAAATGGAGGAGAAGACAAAAAATTGCAACGAACGTTTATTGAACTGAAAATTAACAAAAAAATTTATGAAAAAGAAATGTAGAACAATTATGCAAGTAGAGCAGGGCAATCAAAACGTTGGGCTCAAGGAGCAGGAGGGAACTTAGCAGTCACTCCAGCCTTTGTTCTCTTGACGGTCTTGCGGTCATGACGAACAACTTTGAGGAGGAACTGCTTCTGCTGCTCGTCTTCGGTTTGGGCTTGGAGTTTTGTATCAGTGCCACTCCTCTCTCTGCTGCATCATTGGTGACCTGCAGGCCTCAGATGGTGGCTCGAGTTCGTGGATCTTGCAAAACATCTTCCACGTTATGGGTAGTGACCATCCTCCCAGCAAAGATCCCAATGGCCTCGAGTGTTCGCCCTGTTACCAATTTGGAAAGACCATCAGGGAGAGTGAAGTTCTTCTTTTCAAGTCTTTTGAGTGCTTTCGAGGTTGCTGGACGGCTTAGGTTATTGACCATGGCCTCCCGGTCATCGGGAGACACTCGTTCGTCAAAGACGGCTAGGGCCACTCCTTGCTCTGAGAGGTACCAGAGGTGCCTTTGGAGGGCCTTCTCTGCCGTTGACCCGAGTTCTCCATCCACAAACACCTGGAGAATCGCCAAGAACTCCAGGTCATTCTTCGGTGCACAGTTTGGGACAGCTGCCTCATGCCAGAATCTGATGTAAATGAGACTGACGAAACGGGCCAGTCGTTGGACTCCACGTTTTTCCGAACTCGTCAGCTCCAGTTGTTGCAAAAACAGGGCAATCTTCAGGATATAAATAGCCTTTGCCATCCATCTCGCCTGATGGTAGACTCCAGGGGCCCTAAATCGAGGCAGATCTCCGCTCCATCCTCCTAGGTAGAGAAGAGAGAGCTGAAGGAGTTCGAGATAGTCCTCTCTTGGGTGGGCTGCATCATGGATGACTCTCCTGAGGAAGTCTATCATCTTCAGCCTTTGTGATTCGCTACACTCATCCAGGGGTTGTTCGTCGCTGAGGGTACCGGCAGATGTCTTGTCCAAGACGTCCCATTTTCCTCGGAATCGTTTGAAGAGGGGAATGTCGGGACCTGGGGGAG
>NC_140962.1:33326301-33371301 GCF_056783735.1 Eptatretus burgeri
CAACCTATGCAATTGCATGAGACCCCACATGACTGAACGTGGTTCATAATCTTTCAAGATGGGGCCCCCGAGGGTTGGGTCTCACTGCCGACAAAGCATATCACCATGTGAGTGGTGACATACACAGTGCAAAGGCTCTATCTCAAAGAAAGAAAGCACTGTCACATAATAAGTCGATTAAAAAATCTTTTCCCTGATGTTTAACTCAACAGAACTATTACATAGTTAGGGGGTGAGGTTCGGTGAGTGGAGAAAGCAAGTTGAATCTGAGTGTTTCAGCCACTTGGCAAGCGCTCTGCAAGAAACTTTTAGCTCTTCCATGAGCCTCGTCTACGTGTACAAAAAGATGAAATAAAATAAAAACTTGGTAACTGAACACACCCCTGCAAGTGCTTGGGTGTGTTCCGTTACCAGTCAGTTTGTGGAGTGCTCACCAAGTAACTTAATCATTCAAGCAAGAACTCCAGCGAAATGGTTGATAAGGATCTGCTGGCTTGGCAAGCGATAGCAAGCTGCTTGGTAATAGAACACCTTAACATGGCATTTTTTTCCAAGGGTGGTAAAAAGCAATAAAACATGGGAATTCCTCTGGATTTTTTGCAGTCGAGTCAAAAGCAACATGGGCTAAGCGAGCGCAAAAATAACATGGAGTCCTCTTTTTGGGTGAAAATAAGTCTTTTTTTTTGGAGTGGGGGGGGGGGGTGGTTTGGGCCTAAATATTTTTTGTGCTCAGGCCCTCAAAAAATATTAATCCACCTCTGTCGTATGTCTGTTAATTATATTTTATTGGACTTTGACTACACCTATTAATTATGTACTCTTGGAATGTACCTTTTAAACCTCAAAAAAAAGGTTACGAGTTTTTGAACCAATTCAGTTATCTAATATGCAAATTCTGTTCAACTTTCAAGGCAATAGGATGAAAATTGACGATTTTATGTCTTCTGTTTGACCTTTTGACCTCAAAAACATGTGCTCTCCATTTTGATTGGTGATCCAATGCAGTAACCCAATATGCAAATTATGTCAAAGCAGCAGAGTACTCACACTCTGGGTTGGTCGAGTTTGCACATTACTTGCTGAAAAAGTATCGTCTGTACTATATATTGCAAGAAGACTCGTCATTGTGTGGTGTGATGTGCATCTAAATGGGTCTAGACTTTAGAGGGTCTAAATATATACAGGTCTAATTGATCTAAAGGGTGTGTTCCAATGGTAGTGAGGGTCTGAAACAGTCTAAAGGGTTTATAACATCTAAGTGGTGTGTAAGGGGTCTAAAAGTCAAAAGTCCATGTGTCCTTTAATTAATTTTGCTACCATGATAACGTGTGAACCATTGAAGGAATTTCCACCAAAATTTGCACAAGTTTAGGAACAGGACTGGTCCTAAAACACTGCCGAGGGGGCACTCCAGCCTTGACAGCAAGAGGAGATGAGAGTATCAAGAGGAAACATAAAATCGTCAGTTTTTATCAGATTGACTTGAAATTTGAACAGGGTTTGCATATTGGGTCACCAAATCCTATTGTTTGAGGTCAAAAGGTCAAGGTCGCATAAAATCGTCGATTTTTATCTGATTGACTTGAAATTTGAACAGAATTTGCTTCATGGGCCATGGACTTGGTTCACCAATCTAAAGCTAGAAGCCTGTTGTGTTAGGGTTAGGGTTAGGGTTGACGTCCAGGTGACAAGGTCATAGCGACTGATTTTGCAAGTACCGGTCTATGATTGCTTGTTTTGGTATTTGATTGGACTGTGACTTTAAACATCTTGATTTAGTTGTATGAGGGATTCCTGTAAAACACAAGAAATGCGTGCATGCGTGCGTGCGTGCGCGGTCATAAATGCTTGTTAAAATTAAAGTGGTGAAATCAAACAACAGACTATGCAATGCATAGATTCTGCTGAACTTGTCCTCCACTCTTCATCTTGTAGATTTTTCAGTGCATGCTTGACAGCTTGATAGTGGAAGACGTGCTCCTCTGAGACATTGTCGGGATCACATTACCTGCATCATGCGATGTATTTATCAACATGTCTCATCCACTTTCCTGACCCTGTCCCCAGATCAAACTTCTAAACCTGTACATCAAGCGAGCAGAGTCGAGCATCCCATCGAGTAATGCAGGACTTTCTGGACACTGACATCCTGTCCTTGCTTCCCCATCCACACCTGTTTAGTATTGCACCTTTTACGCACCAGCGTTTCCAACTGTCTTTCACTCTTTAAAGGACAATACAACCTTTAAATGCATTTCTTCCCAGGCCTACCTTGTTTTCCACTTTCTCTAATTTCCCCCCCCCCCCCCCCATTCCCAGACTTTATTATCCATTCTGTTCCACACTGCTCCTGACAGTTCGATGTACAGTGCCGTTGAATGCCTCAAACACACTTAACTCGACGCATCCGTATGTTTATGACCAGGATCATATAAAAAGCAGTAAACATGTTCCAGACAATGCAATTTATTTGGCTTGTGAAATATATATATCTATATAAAATTATGCAAATTACCAACTTGAAATTCCTCTCCAAAGTAAGAATCTGAATAGACAATTGGCTTTTGTTGAATTTCTTTCCTTATAACACCATTTTGTGTTCAAATGCAAATAATTTGTGTAGCCAGCTTGACATCAGCCAAAACGCAAACGAAAATATGCACATATTAATAATGTATACAAGTAGAATTTAATTCCAATACAACGTATGCCTCTCCTGTTAGTATCATTTATTTATTATTTCTCTTACCTCTCATAGAGTGCATTCCTTGGTAGGATGTTGGAACAATTATTATTATCCATCTAATGCATGGGAATGGGAATAATCACAACCCTAGGCTTGGACTGAAGGATAATGGAAGTTTTGCATAGCTTTCAGAATCATGATCTGAGAAATAAGATGCCAGAATGAAAAATCTGACTGGCATTCGTTTAGATGCTGTGCAAATTGGTGTGCAGTCCATGTATGCAGTCGTGGTGTAAGAAATTGCGTTCCAATGGTGGTACGTACTGCTTCCAAGGCAGAAATCCCACGTGTGCTTGTTTTTTGCTCTTTTTTGTATACAATGCCGTGCTGCATGTGTACTATATGTATTATAATGTGCTGGTTATGTTGTTCTGCCCCTCTCATCCCACTCTACCCTTTCCTGGCTTAATTTGTGAATAAGGTGCTGCTATATTGGGGAAAGGTCGGGTTAATAAACTAAGTCCAGAAAACTGAGCTAAATCTCTCTTTTTTGTGATGATGATGATGATGATGATGATGATGATGATGATTTTTTGTGATTATTCGCAGCTGATATATAAATAAAGTTTAAAAAAACAGGGCAGTGAAAGCAGACAACTTTTACAACTTATTCCATCACAAATGCAGACAACTTCAGTCTCTACTTTGATACTTAACTCATTACATAAAGGAGTATTGTCTTCGTTTTGTGATTATGGATCAATTCCATCAAGCTTGACTTTATCTTCATGAGTACAGATCAAGTGAGCAAGATTAAATACACGCCCCACCTTTACTATGTATGTCCTCTTTTCAACATTTCTCTCTCCATACCCAGTCACACATGGATTTTTATATTTCCTCTTCATATCGGTTATTAACCACCCTTGGAATGCTGGTATTTGTTGTCATACGAGACCAAGCCTGGAGCTTTTTCTGCAAGTGAAAGAACATGCATCCTCACAGAGCAGCTGAGGGTTGAGGAAGGTCTCTGACAGTGATTGATAATGAAGTACGATATCAGTCCTGTACTCATCTTACTCAAACACATGTGAGAGATCTGAAAAAGTAAGCTGTCCTTTGCATATTTCCCCACACGCCTTATTTTCCAGCCTTGCAGCGTCATCCTTCACCTCTCCAGCTGGCAACTGAGTATTCGTGGATATCGATACATCTAATGGAGAAACTATATGTGATAATGCAATCTGTGATGATCCATAACCTTTAGATAAGCCTGAAATGCAAGGGCCTGAAAGGGAATGAGTTGAGATATAGGCTGGGGATGACTCCTGCAAGTTGAAGGCTGTTTGGGACAGCGAGAGCTCGTCACCCACTCCGTCATGCATTTTGAGCAGGCATTCTTCCTGCCCTTTCTCTAATGGCTGCAAAGTGTTGTTGGAGTTGCATAGAGTGGAAATTTGACTGAGGCTATAGCAGGTGGTGCTATTATCTGGTGCTACATTTGAAGATTCATTTTCGAGTGGTGTTGTCCATGCCATGAAATTATCACATGAGAGATAACTGGTTGTATTTGCATCCTGATTTGTGCAGCATTTGCATGCAAACTCAGGGTTTGCTTGGTAATCTGTACCTGCAGTAGGCCACCCACACAAGTCTTGAGAGAACAGCAGCTCTTGTTGCAAAAATTCAAGGTCAATTGGTGCATCACAACAGCAAATCCCATTCCTGGCACCAATTGAGAAGATGCCATTACTCTGCATTTCTGTACCTGTAAGCGCAAGCTCATTATGAAATGTCTCGTTCCACCTTACACATTCGTTTAAAGAGAAAGTAGTTGGTTCTGTTTGACTTGTACAGAAATCATTACTAATGTAACTACCAGAATCTTTGGTTGTCAATGGACTTGCTGTACAAATGAAATTGTGGTGGGATGAGGACATTGAGTGTAGAGGGTTGCTGTAGTCAAACTGGGCTGTACCCGAGCACGATGCGAACTGTGATGAAATACATTTGTCAAAACTGCTTACCGCAACATTGGCTGTGCTATTACTACCAGTAATGTAGTCCGATGCAGTGTTTGACACTCTGCTTAATCCAGGATAGTCATTTTGCAGCCACTGGCCAGGTGCAAACCCCATGTTGAAATTATCGAGCTGCCGCCCTGTACGTGAGCAACTTTCAACTCGAATGCTTCCCACAGGCTCAAAGCGTGAGTGTTCAGGTAAGTGAGCATCTCCATCACTGGGGTACCAAGAGGTTCTCGGTGGTAGCATAGATTCTAGCCCAGAGAGTCGCCGGTTTGAAAAGAAGGCCGAGAGCTGTCCTCCACCCCCTGCTTTTGCTGCTGCATCACGGCGCCTTTTTCCTTCATCCCATTCAGAGAAACGAACTAAAGGAGAGGCTGAGAGCAGGTTCTTGAAACCCTCTCCTGCTTCGACCGTGGAAGCTGAAGATCTACGTTCTATAGAGGTTTGGCTCAGAGCTGTAGGAGCTGGAGGACGATGTGCACTTCGTACATGTTTGCGTAGGGAGCTTGGATCGGTGTAGCGTTTTGGGCAGCCAGGTACTCTGCAAGCATATGGCCTCTGTGGGTCAAAGAGGGCAAAATTATGTTTAACCTTAAAATAGAGTTTCAAGATGCATTGACGCATTACTCTTTGAGCTATACGTTCATGTTAACCTTGTGGTTTCAATTGACCTGTTCTAAAAGTTAAACCATGCCAAATGAAAACCACAGTTTGTTTTCTTACCAGACGGAAGCGTCCCCGGTTCTCTCCCCCTTCTGCTTGAGATGCATTCTTATAGTTGTCTGCAGTTGAAACTTGAACGCCCTCCATACGTCGATGAATGGATCAAAAGCCAACTGAGGAGATGCAGCAGATTTCCCTTGTATCCTGGAAATGAGGACGGTTTAACATATTTTCACATTCCTTAAATGTTCTTATATTTATCTGTTGACTAAATAAGTGCAATGTTGTTGTTTTTTTGTTTCTTGGTTGTTTTTGTTTTTTTGCTCACCTCCAAAATGCTCAGTTTGGTAAGAAAGAATTTTAAGTGAATGCAGCAGGAAGTTAAAACACACAATGCATAGAATAACCATTGTTGGCATTCAAGTTTTTTTGCACTTTGTTATACACACGTCAAGATTCATGGAAAGGAGGGGAAAACCAACAGCAGAGTAGAAGTGAGAGTGAGATCAAGGGGAGTGGAGAGAGGACACATGGGCTGAACAAGCTGAAACACAGAAAGGAATGGAAAAGGAACAAACCAACTGGGAGAGAGAGAGAGAGAGAGAGAGAGAGAGAGAGAGAAAGAGAAAGAGAAAGAGAAAGAGAAAGAGAAAGAGAAAGAGAAAGAGAAAGAGAAAGAGAAAGAGAATGAATGAATCACAATAACCTGGAAAAAGAGAGTGCTTGGGAATGGGGTAATTTGGGGGAGAAGAGAGTATGGATGGGGGAGGGTCTGAGGTAGTGGTGAGCAGATGTCTTGAAGCCATGGAAGGAATAATGGGACTGAACAGACTGGGGAGCTAAACAGTTTATGATACAACAGCAAAGGAAAGTGTTTTACAGTTTATAACATTTGCATTTTAAAATAATGCTTTTACCAGACTGTGGCATCATGCTTAGAGCTTCTGCTCCAAATCTGGGAGGGCAGACGTTAAAAGCTGACCCTGGCCAAGTCCCACCAGAGACTAAAAATGGATTGTGCTTGATTCCTTGCTTGACGATCACCATTTAAAAAGGATGGAGCACAGACAAAAACCATAGATTGGGAATCATTGCACAGGCTTGATGGGCTTAATGGCCAACTCCTGTGTTGAAAGATCCTTGCAAGGGTACTTGTATTATTATTGAGACTTGTTAGTGTTGCATCGGTTCTTTTCTGGTAATCAAAATTGTGGATAAATTTTCCATAAGAGTTGGGTTGGTCGATCCTTCTTGAGATACCCAATAATCCTCTTATGTATCACCAACCCCACAACTGTTGAACTCTTTCCTTGACATAAGGCCAGATAAAAAATTTTCTCCATAGTGGAAATGGCAAGACCATTATGATTATACATTCATTGCATGTATGACAAGGCTTGCCTAGAAGAACACGCACTCACCTCTAAGCTGTCTTCCCTGGGTTAGAATCGCAACCCAACTGTCATTTCGGTGATTCATCAATGTGTGTGCCGTCCCTCAGATGTACGTTAAACTGGACCTCCCGTCTGCCGGAATTAGTTGGCGGATGCTAAAGATCCCATGGTGTCCTTTGCGAAGACGAGACGAGTTATCACCGACATCATGAACAAATTCCAAACTCCTGCCATAAACTACTGCTGGGAAGGCAATGGCAAACCACTCGGTACAACCCTTGCCAAGAAACTGCTTGAGCAGTGCTAAACCTGCTTTCAGGGACAGAACACCAGAATCCAAAATACATGTGTGACAGACAGACAACCAACCGGAATCTGTGTGCCAACTTCGATTTGGCCTCAACACAAGCAAGTGTTCATAAGGTGAGGTGAAACATCACTGTGTAATGATAACAGGACTGAGCTCTTGATGCTGATATACCATTGATTGTGTTGATTTGTCCATTCTCTACTAATGTTCTTGGATTCGTACAAAATACACCGTTTCCTAATGTCCGTGTCCTGTGTGTGGTTTATCAATGTACCAGCTACTCTATAAAGCCTCAGCTCAAGTTGACATTGAAAGTAGCAGCACACTGTACTTGATCTTGTAAAATATATAATATGCGACTGTAAAGTTGCTCGTTGAAATAGCTTCATGTCGATCGAAGGCTCATGAAGGAGCGTGCACATGTATCTCATGCAGGACAAAGACATTCATGGACCGGTGTGCTTTTACATGAATTGCATGGATATTCGTAGACAATGGATGGTGTATGAGATTTGAACTATTATAAGACACGGTTCAAATGAGAACGCTATCAGACGAATATAAAAGCCTGTCTGATCATTCATTTCGTGTGCAGCCTTTTTTGGCTGCTGGTTGCATCATTGGTTCGGAGTGAAGATCTGCTGCTGATGCAGTGCCCCTATTATGAGTACACTGGTCCTCATTTCACCAACCTCAGAAGGATGAAGGGCCAACCTCAGCCCCCTGGTATTAATTCAGCGGCCAACGGCGCTCAAACTCAGGACCCTAGGATCCCAAGCCACCACCCTAACCGCAAAGCCAACAGCAGGCTTCATCTGATCATTGTAAGCTCCGATAAAGATCATTGTAAACATTCCATGAGATATATTTTAACATGATGCCAGTGTAAAAGAAACGTAACCGAGTACAAACACAGACTGTTTGAGGTTTAAAAATGGAATGTGAATATCCCCAATGTTTGGCAGGAATGGAGAAAAGTCTTTGAGGGGAAAGTGAAAGGGAGTTGTTCCATGTACATAATATTTGGATGGACCCTCGCGCTACAGTTTACATCAATGAATAATCCTGGTGGTTGCATTGGTGTTCATGATGGTTTCACTATCAATATATTTAAACCATTGATGGCATGAACTTAATATATCACTGGACTTATTATTTATGTGTTCTTCGCCCATTCTTACAATGAACTTCTGAAGCATGCACCTGCACTATAAACGTGCTCCCAAGCCCGAGTATACATCTGCACTCTAAATGTACTAACAAACCTTAGTGTGCACCTGCACTATAAACTACTACCAATCCATGGCATGCACCTGCATTGTAAATGTACAGTACTGCTAAGCCATAAAATATACCTGCACTAAAATGTACTGACAAGCCATGGCCTGCACCTGTACTATATACGTACTCCCAAGCCATGGCCTCTACCTGTACTATAAACGTGCTCCCAAGCCATGGCTTGCACCTGCACTATAAACGTACTGCCTAGCCCTGATGTGCACCTGTATTGTAAATGTACAGTACTGCTAAGCCATAAAATATACCTGCACTAAAATGTACCTGCACCTGTACTATAAACGTGCTCCCAAGCCATGGCCTGCACCTGTACTATAAACGTGCTCCCAAGCCATGGCCTGCACCTATACTACAAACGTGCTCCCAAGCCATGGTTTGCACCTGTACTATAAACGTACTGCCCAGCCATAGCTTGCACCTGCAAAATAAACGTACTGCCTTACCCTCATGTGCACCTGCACTATAAACGTACTGCCAAGCCCTCATGTGCACCTGCACTATAAACGTACTGCCAAGCCCTCATGTGCACCTGCACTATAAACGTACTGCCAAGCCCTCATGTGCACCTGCACTGTAAACGTAGCTCATTGAATTGTATTTTGCACAATTTGTTTGTTCACCTTTCACTTTAGAACACTCCAAAGCAAAATTAATTTGTAGTGAAAAGATGAAGTGTAGTTAATGGGGGAAGTGGGAGGTGGGGTCGTGTTGGGGAAATTTCGGTGCCAATACATTTTGTTTCGTACTGCACATGTTTAATTACTTGCGTATTCCCATTTGGGACAGTTACGTAATATTCCCGGGATTTGGGAATGAAGTTATTAAATTATTTATTCATCAACAAAACATTTCATTTCATTATCACCAAAGACTTTCAGGTTTGCTCCCTCTGCCATCGAAGGTGGACAGAGGTGATGTTTTCATCTGTCTGTCTGTCTGTCTGTGAACAGGGTATCTCAAAAAGTTATGCACGGATTCGTCGATATTTGGTGGACAGGTTGGGTGTGTGATGAGGATAAAAGTATTTGATTTTGGTGAGGATCCGGATCCAGATCCAGATAGCAACTTTTTTTTTTTAAAGATTGATTATTATTATTTATTTTTTTTTTTAAAGTGATTTTTCACCATTGAGAGATCGAGCCAAAAGTATATATATCACATGATATCTCAAAAAGTTATGGGTGGGTTATGACAAAACTCGGTGGATGAGTTAGGTAGGTGATGAGAACAAGCCGATTCGATTTTGGTTCAGGTGCGGATTCAGATCCTGCCCATCAGTGGGATACAAAACGTAAGCTGTTCAGCCAGGTGGAGGTATGTGCTCCAACGATGAGTGCTGTTCTAGTTTTAACCGTGGAATTCCCAACTCTTAAAGTGACTCTGCGCTGTTATTGCAAACAAATGAAACACAGTACTTTGGTCAAAGCTCTCATAATCGCAGAGGCTTTATGGGATCGGGATATTAGAAAATCTGAGCGACCAAAGTTCCACTACATGTCTAATCGGGGGAGGAGGAGGTGGCAGGGTTCGGAAACGTTGCATACGTATTAGATGAATGGTCCATTTGGAAAATTCTGCAACCGAATCGCATGATTGCTCAAAGTGGACACCTGCACGAAAGCGAGCGCCGGTTATTTCATGGTGGACGGGTTCGACGTGTTCAGGATTGTTGGTTTCATCCGCTGCGTTCGTCGCTGATGAAAGCGAAAATGAAAACGAGGAACAGGAACCTGCAGGGTGAGAAGTGGCAAACCGCCTTAAATGCAGGTCCGGTTTCTTACCAGGAGCAGGTTGGGCGAAGGGTCACAGGGGGTCAGGTGCAACCACACACGCGCACAAAGGAGGGTCGTACAACACGGTGGAGGGCAATTACAATGGTCGTGATCATGAGGATATCGACGGAGACGCCGACAGCACACGAGGGCAGCGAGCAGAGTTACCGGTATGGATGCTCGAGAGAGAACTTGTACACCAATTATGATGACGATGAGGATGAAGATAGGGATGAGGATGTTTAGCAAGGGCGGATCCCCGTTTGAGTCGGGCCACGGACAATGGACGACGTTCTCAATCTCAGCTCAGCCACGTACGACGGTGCTGCCAACGATAGAGAGAGAGAGAGACCCTTCGAAGCACCCCCTCCTCAAACCGCGACCCCAAGCAACGGGGGGCTCCGTGCGACCACAACGACCGCAGCCCCCAGCTGGGTTTCCTGGCGGTGCGCTGCGCCGCCTCTGCATGCCTCCGATAAAGGTCTATGGGGCCGCTCGGGGGGAGGTCCCCGGGAAGGGAGGGAGGGGGGTGCACGTTGGTAGGGTGGTATGGGTAGGGGGCTTGGGAGAGCGATGAAAACGATGCTTTGAAAAGTTTCTAAATGAATCGGAGGAAGCTTTAATGGAGACAAAAAGGAAGTCATGAAGGTACAATATTCACGAGGAATGCGCACTAAACAATGTTTCCATGTAAAAGGACTACGCAGGGATTCGGGATCTGAACTTTCGCCCTTTGTACCAGCAAGCGGTCTTCGGTCCATCACATCCCAACATCTCTCCCTATAAACTTAACCCGTTCATTAAGCTGCGGTTTCTGAAGCGTCCTTGCTTTCCGCGTTGAACCCCTCGCTGTCTTTGGACGCAGACCCCAATACCCTAATGGTGGTGGTTCAACCCACTTTGCAGAGAGAGCGTCGGTGCTTCCGATTAATGAGGAATTTAGTGACGACATTACATTGGGTGGTTTGCCATTGCCTTTCCCAGAATATGCCCTGACCGTGCCCAAACCACCCGGACTGCCTCCATCATTTGCGTTCCGCAGGCTTCCATAGTGACGGATCTCCGTACAATTGGGTTGCTCCTCGAACGTGAGGAGGCAGCTGTCCCGTCCCATGGCTTCTATAAGCTATTCCCCACCCCACCCCTTCCATTCCCCACCACCCCCACTTTATCCTCTCGACCCCCAGTCCACAGACCCTCTTACCATGCTCATCGCGTACCAGCTCTCCACCCGACTGGCACACAATCCGCATGGCTGGTCACGGCACGGGGGGGAGCACGTCGGGGAGTACGCGTTTTTAATTCGATAATTTATTAATAATTTGTATCAGTTCAAGCTTAGAGATCAGAATCGGTTCAACGAGAGTGATTACTTGATGTTAAAGGTGTGATCCGGATTGGCACGTTTTAACATGAATTGAAAAGATATCACTAAACCAAGAAACTTTACTCGTGGGAAACAGCTCAATGTATCCCAACAACGAATATCCACACCACCCTACCCCCCATACCCCCTCCCCCATCTCCCATCACCCACCAACCCCTCCCCTCTCTTTACTGCACTCCACCATCCCCAGAGAGAATGCAACATCAAAGAGCAAGCTGTGTTCAAAATGTGCTCGGAGCGAGGTACTCACAAACAGTGTGAGACACGTCATAGTTCATGTGGTACATTTGGTTCATGAGGTTCATGTGATTAATTTGGTTCATATGGTTAATTTGGTTAATTTGGTTCGTGTGGTTAATTTGTTTAATTTAGTTAATTTGGTTCGTGTGGTTAATTTGTTTAATTTGGTTCATGTGGTTAATTTGTTAAATTTGGTTCATGTGGTTAATTTGGTTCATGTAGTTAATTTGTTTAATTTGGTTCATGTGGTTAATTTAGTCGATCTGGTTCATGACAATCATAAACCTGTACCATACTATATTTACAGAGTGTGGATGCTGCCTAAGCACCAAGAATTATGCTGGTGGTTTGTCATTCATCACCTTCCCAGTGTTGTTTGTCAGTTCTTTATCCTTTTTATATGATGAGCGTCAAGCAAGGAAGCAGCACATACCATGTAGTCTGGTATGACTCAACCGGGACATGAACTCTTGACCTCCCAGACTCGGAGTGGAAGCTCTAACTATTACGTCACCAAGTGTTGTGTACATTTATTAAAACACTTGAAATTAAATTGTAATTATCAGCCTGATTGTAATGTGGGTAAGAAAACTTATTTTTCAGCCTGGCCAAGTTACCCACTCATGCACAATGGTCTTGTGAAGAGGTTTCCTTGTTTCAGGATGAGGTGATGGTTTTGCCAGTTTTTCCTCTTCATTTTCTCTGCAGTCATTCTCATTGAGTGGCTCTCAGCCTTGTTTCATGCAAATTTCAATAACAACAAGAAAAAAGAGCAATCAGAGATTACAGACCCTCGCCAGGACTGCTTTTGTGTACTGATGTGTTATGTAATTAATAAGAGACATAAGTAGAACTGCCACTTTATAACTGCTGGCAGTGATGACCGGGTACCAAGACGTCCCACTTTGATGCAACCCCGCTTTGATTGGACACCTGACCCTGACCCATGATGTTTATTATTATAATTCATTATTCAAGAGGTGCAGAAGACCAAATAGGTACAGTCCTGCATTGGAGTAATCAGAAGGAACCCAAACAAGAAAAAAGCAAAGATGAAGTCATCATGGATATGATTCGCATTTCAGCTGCGACTCCTCTACTCTCAGACCCATCCATGCACAGCCAGCCAAGTGAACCTCATTGAAAAAAAAATTAAATCCAAAAAAAAGAAAGAGGAAGAAGTGAATGAAGATGAAGATGAAGATTGTGAGAGAGAGAGAGCACTTGGATCGAGGGAGTGAGAAGGATGAATCAAATGGCTCGTCTTCTTGTGAGACCAACAGGAGTAAAGAGGGTAGCCAGGAGCTGTCCAGGAATCAATCCCCACCATCTTCTCCTGTATCACATGCATTGTCTCCAAGGAAGCTGGTGCCACCTTGGCAAAGGCAAAGCAAAAGGACACATCAAAAAATTAAATAAGTATGTTTGCCAGACTATGTGACCTATCGATTACTCCTTTACAAACTTATACACCCATGGATTGGGGAGCAATGTGTGGTTTCCCCTCTATTTGTCCAGCCATTCTGGATAAGATTTTTATAGGTATTAGGGTAAATCCAATATGGCTGCCAAACCATGTGACCAAATGATATATGTGTGAAACCTTTGTTCCTCATGAACAGGTGGTCATACTTGTTAAGTTTCGCTTTGATCAGAGAATAAGATTTTTGAAGGTTTTTTTTTTAAAGAACAATATGGCTGCCGAATCACGTGACCGATGACTTCACCAAAAAATTTTCTGTGGACCATTTTATCCATAGATGACCCACACAAATTTTCATACAGATCAGATGTGGCGTTCTACAGATGCAATTATGATGTCATAACGAGGGCATGTATGACATAATTTTTAAAAATCACACTCATTCCCCATGAGGAGTACTCGCTATGTACCAAGTTTCAATTTTTTCCTTGGTGTGGTTTCAGAGATACAGAGGTCCAAAGTTTTTTCGTTTTTTGAATATGGCTGCCACACCAAGTGACCTATGACATCATCGTTATAATTATAACATACTACCTGAGTAGTTGCAACAATGGTGAAAATTTTGTCTCAATCCGACAAGCTGTTGCGGAGAAAAACATGAAAGTTCTGTGCGGACAGACAGACAGACTTTTATTTAATTAAAGTAGGGGTAAAGAAAAAAAATTTCACTCATCATATCTGGGTGGGCAGGATGGTCAAGACTTGGCAATCACCTCTCAACTGTCTATCCTGTGATGGAATCCTAACCCAACTATAAACTGTCCCGGTGTTTAACAGACAAGGTAAGCCTGGTGTGGGCTTAACGGTTAAGGTGGCTGGCCTTCGAGTCTTGAGTTCAAGCCCCTGTTTTTCACTGTTTAATTAATGCCGGGTGGGTTTAATTAACTCAGCATGTCATCATTCCCAGCTTACTGGTAACAGGGATACTGGATGAGCAGCACAGCCCTGCCCCCAGAAAATAATGCAGCCAATCAGCTAAGGCTGCATTCGGATAAATAAACGAAAAATCACTCATAGAGCAACACTTGGCAAAACAGAACAAAGTAGAACGGCACACGGTAGAGTGCATACCTCTGCCAGGTCAAACAGTTCACGTTTTGTATCCCACTGATGGGCTGGATCTGAACCAAAATCCAATCCGCTTGTTCTTCTCACCGAATCAACTCATCCACCTGGTCTTGTCATAACTTGTCCCCAATTTTTTGATTATATATATATATATATATATATATATATATATATATATATATATATATATATATATATACATATACATATTTTGGCCATATTTTATGAATTAGAAATTTTAGAAATCAGGCTTATGTTTACCTTTTGACCTTAAAAAATAATTGGTGGTTGAATTCATTGATCTGATATGCAAATCCTGTTGAAATTTAAAGTCAATTGGATGAAATTTGAGTCATTAAAAATTGCACCTAAGTTGTTGAGCTTTGACCTATGTTGACCTTTTGGTCGATGTTGACCTCAAAAATAATTGGCTCGGTGAATTCAGTGACCAGAAATATAAATGCTCTTCAAATTTCAAGTCAATCGGATGAAAATTGAGGATTTTAGAAATTTGAAAACATTGTTGACCTTTGGCATATGGTGACCTTTTGACTTAAAAAAAAATATATATATATATATATATATATATATATATATATATATATATATATATATCTGTCAGACCACCAACTCTACCATTTGGTGACGTTTCGTGAAGATGGGTTTTAAAATTATGACCTGTCATCAATTAAAGGTGAGTGGACAGATAAATGTGCCTGGTGTTGGTTTAATGGTTAGGGTGGTGGGCTTGGGGTTCTAGGATCCAAAGTTCAAATCCCACTCGGCTGTTGAATTAATACCAGGTGGGGTCGACTCTGCCTGTCATCCTTCCGAGGTCGACAAAATGAGTGCCAGCTTGCTGGTATCCTGCGTCGGAGTGGCGACCCGTCCAGGATTGTGCCCAATAGTCATGGAGACTGCTGATACAGCCTGGTGTTGGCGCAGTGGTTAGGGCAGCGGCTTGGGATCCAAGAGGTCCTGAGTTCAAGCCCCGTTGGGCCACTGAATTAATACACCAGGGGGTTGACTCAGCCTGTCATCCTTCCGAGGTCGGCGAAATAAGTACCAGTATACTGGGCCGGTGTATACCCCGGTTAAAATAGGTGTACCATGTCCCTGTGTCGTAAGAGGCGACCAGGGTTGCGTCAGGAAGGGCATCCGGCGTAAAACATGTGCCAAATCACTATGCGGATCATACGGATGATCCGCTGTGGCGACCCCTAACGGGAGCAGCCAAAAGAAGAAGAAGTCATGGAGACTGCTGAGGCAGCACCAACGCTCTGCACAGAGTATGGTCCTAATGGATGGATAAACAAAGGGAAGCCATCAACATACGTGTCAATCAAAAATTTCCAAGTAAACAAACACACAGGCACGGGTGTGTGTGCGTGTGTGCGTGTGCGCATGTGCGAGTGCGTGTGCGTGCGCGTGTGCGAGTGCGTGTGCGCGTGTGTCGTCCCTCAGAAGGAGGTTAAACGGAAATCTTGTCTGCCGACATTAGTTGGTCGACGTTAAAGATCCCACGGTGTCCTTCGCGAGGAGTCTGAGAACTATCACTGGCATCCTGAACAAAATTACAAAAACTCCTGCCCCGATTAACTTCATGGAACGTCCGGTTCGTGAAAGACTTGGGCCAAAGACGTTGCCTTTCGTCGTCGTCGTCCGACGACAAGGTGCGAACCGGGGAATAATTGTGGCCGTCAAAGAATGAAATAATATAAATAAATCCCCACCCGTTTTTACACCCCTCCAACCCCACTCACTTCCTCGCCGGAGGACAGTCAGGTCGTCCAATGGAGCGACGTGCTGGTGAGTGTGAGGGGCGGGGTGAGGTAACTGCACGTGCCCATAAAAGCGCGCGCGCTCGCCGATCTCCAAGGTGACGGAGCGTCAGCGTCAGCGTGCACGCGCCGATCTCCAATGTGACGGAGCGTCAGCGTGCACGCGCCGGATGAACGTGAAGCGGCGGGTGTTTTTTTTTTAACGAGAAATTTTAAAAATGTATTTCTCAGTAATATTACAACGTTTTTGATAAAGAAAGCAAACTGAAATGGTACGTAATTGAAACAGATTGTTATGTCGTGAAAGGAGATAGTCTCTCCGTGTCTTGCTTGAATTCGATCACTTTGATCGCAGAGACGATGAGGCGTCAAAGCAACTTGGTCGGTGTATAGATGAAGTACGTTGTTTAGTACGCATGCGCATTTTCATCATCAATGGTTTCTCTTTCATTGACTTGACTTTACATCTCAAACACCCCCTTCCCAGTTCCCACCCCCCATGAACCGCACTCCTTTTACTCCTCAACCTCTCCGGCCACCTCCACCAGGGCCGTGATTACCACCACCCCACCACCCCACCACCCCTTCCCCCAAAGCGTGAGTGCCTCTCGGTTCACGAAGGTTAAGCTGGAGTGCACATGCAGGCAGATGGACGGATGCCCGATGACGACGACGACGACGACGACGACGACGACGACTCGTTATTATCAATTACATCAGTTGCTCTTCCACTGCAGTCCTCATGGTTTTGTTGTGAAGAACGAGCGAGGTGGACCAAATGTCCTTTTTCATTTATTTATTTTATTTATTTCCCCCCCTGCGTGGGATGCAGGGGGGAAAAAATGGACATTTGGTCCACCTCACTCGTATCGTAGTATCCCTCGCACACTCCCTTTGCTTCTGGGCAAATAATCTCGTTTTTATTCCCATCGACATGTATTTTTTAATCACATGTACATGTTTCTCTATTTCAAGGTCCGTCATGGTACTGCTCGTTTTCCTACTGCTCTCATGCATGGAAGTTGTGACGCGCGAACCTCAGAGCGTTGCATGAAATTTACTTGACATATTCTCTTTTTTCTGCCTCCGCACAAAGTAGGGTGCCCAAGGCATTATGTTTCCGGGTCGTCCGTCTGTCCGTCCGTCTGTATTTTCGTTTACGTGATAACTCAAGAAGCAAATTGTAGATTTTCATCAAACTGGGTAAAAACGGTAAAGTAAGACAGGGCAATTAAGTGATTAGATTTTGGACCAGATGTGGTCAAGGTCAAGGGTCAAAGGTCAAGGTCAAACTCTGAAATTTTACTGTTTATGCCTTAACTCAAGAAATATTGGACAGAATTTCATCAAACTTGGTACAAAGGTAAAGTTAGACAAGGCAATTAACTGATTAGATTTTGGGCCAGATATGATAAAGGTCAAGGGTCAAATATGTCAATACTCAAGTGTTTGTGCGGGAGAGTGGAGGCGGCATACCCGTCGACTACGCGCAGTTGAATTACTCAAGTTTGATTTTTTTTTTTATCGATAAACCTTTATCGAACCGTAGAGCAGCCTATTTCGGTCCACTGGCAGAAAAAAGCCATCCCTCAAGTAGTAAAGTTGTGTCGAAGCGAGAGTTGTTTGGCATACTCGTCACGGCGATAGGGAGCAGCCGTGGGATTCGAATACGCACCAGCGAGTAGAGAAAGAAACAAGTCTAACCACTGAATCAAACTGCCACCCCGAAGATCCCAATCTTTAACCACTCAAAGCAACAGTAAAACTCGATGATGTCGACGAAAATTGAAATCAAAGTTTCTCATTATTTGGGGACAAACACAAACTGAATCTTGCGTGCACACAAAATGCAAATGCACATGCAGTACAATAATAGTTGTATCATCATAACCGTTAAACCCAATGATTTTCAGCGTAATGTCCTGCCTTTTTGTAGACGAGGTCCGAACAGGGACGTACCGACGACTCTTCCACCCCGAGCAGTTGATAATTGGCAAGGAGGATGCTGCGAACAACTACGCGCGTGGACGTTACACCATCGGGAAGGAGATTGTGGATGTGGTGCTTGATCACATCCGAAAGCTGGTATAGTGGACAACAGAGAAAAGGCAGATCATTTTCTTTAACTTCAACGCCTTCCTTACTTCCCCAATAATTGCTTTCCTTACATTATTGCGTTGATTTTAATGAAAGAGGTAAAATACATGACGTATGCATTATGTGAAACTTCAGAAGAATATATAGATGTAAAGCTCGGGATTCGAACCTGTGGTGTTTGCTTTTGGGAGGAGCACTTTTAACATATTGTACCAAAGCTTGACACAAGAAGCGACTTTCTCTTGTTTTCTATGAATTGTGATTTTATTTTGCCCTCTCAAATTAAATGATTCCTCTTGTCACATTTTTAAATGCTGAGGTCCTTTTCTTTTTTTCTTTTTCTTTTTTTTAAACGCCTTCCCCCTTCCCAATGAGCATATGTCGGGTTGGATTGTGTTTGTGGTGTGGGTGTGTTTAGTGTCGTGGGGGGTTAGTGTGTTCGTGGATTTGGTGATTGAGTGATTGGGTTGGAGTCGGGGGGAGGGTGTGGATGTGGCAGAGGCATGTTGGGACTATTGGACTCCTCCTGTGTCAAGATTGCTTTGTGTTTTCCTTGTGTTTTCTCCTTATATCAGCATCACCTCCGACTCGCACTGCCTCCCAGCAAACTGTGATCACTTAACATTTAACAATAAACAAACTTTTGACAACTCACGATCAAAACGAGGGTTTAAATCTTTTTTTTCTTTTTTTTTGTGAGTGGATGTCACATTTATACGAGTCTGGCTCCACATAAAAAGTGTCAATTAAAACAACTTTAACTTATAGATATCGTGGTTACATTAAGGCATAACTTTCTAACCTCCAGAAGATCTAACCGGGGTCCTTTTGGAATCCAAGATATTTAAAATATATATTTATCGTCGAAAAAGAAAGATCAATAATTTTTATCTCCGCCACCGAAGATGGATAGAGGTTATGCTTTCACCCCTGTCCGTTTGTCTGTAAGCATGATGTCTTTAAAAGTTGGAGAATGATTCGGATGAGACTTGGTGGACAGGTTGGCTGTGTGACATGGAAGAATTGATTTTATTTCAGTGAAGATCCGGATCCGGATCCGATCATTTTAAGTCATTCTTCACCATTGAGAGATAGGCCCAAAAACAATATGTAGCATGATGTCTCAAAAAGTTATGGACGGAATAGCGGCAGCAAGCGCTTATCTGCCACAAGGGCAGTGGTTCTTAACCTTTTTTTAGGTCACGGATCCCTTTGAGAATCTGATGAAAGCAATGGATACCCTCCCCAGAAAAATGCACATAAACACATACACTAAATTTTGCACACAATTTATTTTATTATATTGGAAATTTATTTCCTTCACATAGACAAAATATAAAAACAATCTTTACAAATAATCACGTCTCTCTCGCTCTCGTTTTTTTTTCCCATCAAAAAATGAATTGCTACTTCCTGAAAAAAAATTGAAATACATCCAAATTGTGCAAATAAAACAAAAAGTAAACTTCAGTTCTGCTCAAAAGTAAATTCAATGAGAAGGCTGCTGTTGTTTGGCTTGAATAAGAAGTTGAAATTGTGAAACTAAGGCATTTTGGATCATTGGCATCTCCCGTGATGAGGCTGAGTCTTTGGGCCTCTCACTCTCTCTCTCACCGCAGCTGGTCGGTGGTCTTTCTGTCTTCTACCGTCTCCTCTCCAGCCTCGCCCCCCCCTCCCCGCTCTCTCTGTGATTTTTCCCCACCACATTTCCGCTCAAGGTCCACCAACAACCCCCTTCTGGTAAAACTACCAAAATCACGAATCACTGCTCACCTTCACTCTTTGATTCCTCTTTTTTCCCGCCTTTGGAATAAACTCCCTCCCTCTATTCAATCCCATTCTTCCCTCCAGGCCTTCAAAACAGCTGTTCACCACCACCTCTTATCATCCTCCCATCCAAATCATCGATCTTTTCTACCCTCGATAATCCACCCAAGCCCATCTCCTTCAAATTCCCTGCTTTCCTTCCTGAAAGTCCCTGTAATGTCCATCTTGTATTCCCCATGTTCCCCGCTCCATCCCTCTCCCTTCCACAGATCTCCTAATGTCTTTGTTCCCCACTGTTTTGTCCTTCCCACTCCCGCCCCTCTTGTCTCATGCCCCCCTTGCCGTGTGTTGTGTGGTAGCTCTCATATGAGCATCAATAAGGTATACAAAAATAATAAAAGAAAAAAAGCAGTCTTTGACACGGCAACGTGCATTTCATCTTTGACATCCAATCAATTTTGACTTTTTGTTTTGATGGCAACAAGTGCTGAAAATCCTGACTCGCAAAGATATGTAGTCGCAAATGGAATCAGAGCTCCCATAGCTCGCTTTGCCAGATGAGGGTGGGCTTGTGTCAATGAACATCAGAATTCTCCAAGACTCTTCTAGTTGAATTCATGTCGCATCGTTTCTTTTGTCCTCAAGTCAATGAGGTCATCTTTGGCAAGGTCTGCATCATTGATGCTGTCTCTGTCAGCAAGGAAAGGATTACGAATACATATTTCAATTTTAAGGTCGCTTGAGCAGACGTAACCTTCAAAAGAGTTCTTCAATGTTTCCAGGTGTCTGCAAATTCCTGCCTTCAGAGAAATTGACATGGCTTTGTCAGTCTCGACTCCAGCCCACAGAAGCACATCCTCCAGCAATGGAAAGTTAGCAGAGTTGTCTGCCTCCGATCTCCTCTTCCAGAGTCGTGGCTTGACCAAAATAGCTCGTAGTTTTTCAGCAGCATCCGTCATGGTGACTGCAGGGTTTTGAATCGAAAGATGTACCTCATTCATATGGCCAAAAATATTCACCATGTAAGTCAAGCCATGAATGAACTCTTCTCTGTCAAATTATTCTGAGAGTGGGCTTTCCTTTTCTCTCAAAAAAAACTGAAACTTCTGCCCGAAGTGCAATCAAGCGCTTCAAGACATGTCCTCTGGAAAGCCAGCGAACTTCTGTGAAGTCGAGGAGAACTTCATATTTTGCTCCCATTTCTTGCCAAAACCTCTTGAAAAGGCAGTGATTCAAGGCCCTGGCTCTGATGAAGTTGACGACTTTCACGACAGTAGACATGACTTCTTTCAGGATTGTTGGCAGAGCTTTTGATGCCAATGCATGCCGATGTAGAAAGCAAAGAGTCACGATGATGTGTGCAGCTTCTTTCTTCACCAAAACAGCCAAACCACATGTGGTGCCAAGCATCGCAGGTGCTCCATATTTGCACAGAGTACCAAGATTTTTCTTCCAGTCGAAGTTTTGCTTGGCAAAGAAACTTTTCACCATTTTGAAGACGTCAACTGCCTTTGTAGTTTCGAAAAGGGACTGACAAAATAGGAATTCTTCTTTGATGGTGTCAGTATGCACATAACAGACGAAAACCAGGAGCTGACTGGACTGAGAGATGTCAGTAGTTTCATCCAGTTGCATGCTGAAGGGAAATGGCATAGCTGTGAATTCCTCCTTGATCTGCTTCAAAATATTAGAAGAAATGTCAGCGATTCTGGAATGGATGATGTCATTTGACAGAGGCACTGCTTCACTTTTCTTCTCCTGCTCCAAGCCACAAACCAGCTTGACCATTTCCAGGGCATATGGCTCACCAAGGTCTCTCCAATAATGTGTGGCTTATTTTGCTTGGCAATGACATAAGCAACCTTGTCGAATGCTGCAAGACAAGGCTTTTGTGTTCGGGCAAATCCAAGTTTTGGGGAAGATCCAGCCTTTTCAAATCGAGCGTTCTTCACATGAAAAAGATCCACACTGCCCTCCGATGTATTTTCAGGATGGACAGACGTAAGGTGCTCCTTCAACTTCGTTGGCTTCATGCTTCCACTGGCAAGAACCTTGCCACAGAAGAGGCAATGCGGCTTTTGTGTCCCACCACGTTCGGTGATGAAATCATGAAAGTAAAACCAAATGATATGTAAGTTTCGTTAAACTTCCTTGTCTTTGAAATTTTCCAAATTAAGTTCGGCCTGCAAAATAAAAAATAAAAATGAAAACAAGCACTGTGATGTAATTTATATGGAAAGCAGAAACAAAAACATAAAATGAAATTAATAAGCTCAGGCAAGCTGTGTGTATGAAACATATCTGAGGCATGGTTTTCATTAAATCTACAGATGTTTTCTTTAATTCCTATCAGCAGGAAACTATTCTACATGTCATAAAGTGATGATGACGATTGTACATTACCTGACTGTCTACAGTAGCCGGTTCATGGACCCCCTGAAGCCCACCCATGGACCCCCCCCCCACCAATGGTCCATGGACCATGGCTTAAGAACCACAGCACTGAGGTTTTCATATTCGTAGTATCGCCTGTTCAAAGGTCATCGGACACAGAAACAAATGAGTTATGTTCATAGAGAATCCTTCGGCTGTTCATTGGTTAACCAAAGCTCCGAAAAGCTCCGAAAGGGCAAGACTCTGAGTAAGACTCCGGATCGCTCCATGAAACTGGACATCAAACGAAGCAACATACAAAAGCATTCGATGTTATCAATACAAGGCATGCTATGTGGTTACATGAGCACATATAATAAAACAAGAAAAAGCAATCAGTGATTGCAGACCCTCGCCAGGACTTGCTTTGTGTGGTGTTTGTGTAGTTTTGTATGGTGTTTGTGTACTGGTGTGTTACCTAATGAATGAGACACAACTGAACTGTCACTTTATAACTGCTGGCAGTAATGACCGGGTGCCAAGGCATCCCACTTTGATGCAACCCCGCTTTGTTCGGATACCTGACTCTGACCCATGACGTTTTCTTATTGTTATTCAATTGGATTCAGAATGGGATTAAAATTAATTCAATTCAAATCAAATGGAAGACCAAATAGGTACAGTCCTGCATTGGAGTCATCAGAAGGTACCCCAACAAGCAAAAAGCAAAGATGAAGTCATCAGGAAGAACCTGGATAGGATTCGCATTTCAGCTTCTACTCCTCTACCCGCAAATCCATCCAGGCACAGCCAAGTGAGCCTTATTCAAAAAATCAAAACAAAAAAAATCAACATTAAAATTTTTTATAATTCTGCCTGCCAGACTATGTGTACGATCAAGTTGAAATTTAAAACGTGTATTCCCCATCAGTACTAGATCACATTTGTGAAGTTTCACGTCGATTGATTAAGCAGTTCCAGAGAAAACATCAAGTGTTGAATTAACACCAAGTGGGGTTGACTCACCCTGTCATCCTTCTGAGTACCAGGTGAAATGAGTACCAGTGTACTGGTAATTGAGGGCACTGCATCAGTGGCACAGCTGTGCACCCAGAAAATTATGCAACCAGCAGCCACAGGCCGCATATAATAGCTCGCCATCATGTTGGAGCGGTACCAACTTGTTAGCAATTTTATGCAGGTGTGGCCATTTCTTCGCAACTTCTGATGTCGGTATGTGAGAACTATTAGCTGGCATAATCTCATGGGAGTATGTTGTTAGAAGTGAGATCCTCAACGAGATATTGGAGCGTCTCACCCACAAGCCGTCAATCCTTTGACTGTACCAGCTGGTCCCTAGCAGACATCATGGACAGGATTCAAAAAGCTGGGGTACCCTTTAGGTCTAACACAGCAGAAATATCTTCCAAGATAAAGGTGGTGTTGGACAGGACAGGTTAATGATAAACTTTTTTTCCAACCGCAGATTGTCAGTAACTTTGTGAGTAACATTTATTCCGTTTTTGCAATTGGTCACTGGCTTTGAAACCAATACAAATTTTTATTACGGACCATATAGGCATCAAAGAGCTGCATACAGGTAGTCGTCGACTTACGACCGCAATTGGTTCCGACCAATCGGTCATAAGTCGAACAACGTATATTTTACATACAAAAAAAAACCTTTTTTTTTTTTGGGGCCACTTTACGTGGTTGTAAAGTAGTCGTAAAGTCGAACAGTCGTAAGTCGCATAGGTCGTAAGTCGACAACTACCTGTATATCGAAAAAACAGTTTTAAATGAATCATCTCGCCACCATTAGAGCATTTAAATTGCATCAGATTTGGCAATAAATGGTAATTGTTGCGCCCAGCTTGTCGACTCGATGACAGAAGGTGGCATTTGCATTTTTGCTGTCCCCATCCCTACCCTGTTAGTTTAGAATCCCGTACAGGCACGGACAACTTCCAAGTACACAATAAAATGTGTATTCTCTTTACCAGATGAGAGGATATTGCATTTGGGTCTGTTTGTCTGTCTGTCTGTCTGTCTGTCTGCTTGTTTGTTTGTCTGCACAGAACTTGAGTTTGGTTTTTCTCTGCAACCACCTGTCAAATTGACACTAAATTTTCACCATAGCGACTACTCATGTCGAATGTTGTAATGATAATTATGATGTCATAGGTCACGTGGTGTGGCAGCCATGTTTGAAAAAAGGAAAGGGTTTGGACCTCTGCATCTCTGAAACCACACCATGGAAAAAATTGCAACTTGGCACATGTCAAGTACTCCTCATGTGGAATAAGTATACTTTTGTATGATGACATAGGTGCCTTCGTAATGATGTCATAATTGTGTACAGAAAACGCTACATCTGATCAGTATGAAAATTTTTGAGAGTCATCTTGGGATAAATTTGTAAACAGAAAAAAAAATTGATGACATTATCGGTCACATGGTTCGGCAGACATTAAAAAAAAAACTTCAAAAATATTCTCTGAAACAGTTGAACAGGTCAAGGCGAAACTTTAAAGCTGTGACCGCCTGTCCATGAGGAACGAAACGTTCCCACCTATGATGTCATAGGTTACATAATTTGGCAGCCATATTCGATGAACTTTAAAACCTTAAAAAATCTCCTTCTCCAGAACGGTTGGACGGATTGAGCGGAAACTACACACGTATTTCACGAACACCCAGGGTGTTCATGAATAATTGTTATGTCACATGGTCTGGCAGCCATATTGGATTGAATGAAACTCTTGAAAAAAATTATTTCTCTTAAACTGCTTCATCGATTGAAGTGAAACTTCACAATTTCATTGAGTCGTCATGGGGAATTATGTTTTAAATTTCAACCTGATCGGACACATGGTCTGGCAGCCAGAATTATTGAAGTTTTTGAATCTGGGTTTCTTTGTATTATTTTTTTTTTTGAAAAAGGCTCACATGGCTGCACCTGGATGAGTTTTGGGGAGGCGGGGGGGGGGGAGAGGAGTAGCAGCTGAAACCCGAATCCTATCCAGGTTCTTCCTGATGACTCCATCTTTGATTTTTTGCTTGTTCTGGTTCCTTCTGATGACTGCAATGCAGTACTGTACCTTCCATTTGTTTTGAATTTAATTTATTTTAAACCCATTCTGAATGAAATTGAAAAAAAATAATAAACGTCATGGGTCAAGGTCAGGTGACCGATAAAAGCGGGGTTACATCAAAGCGGGACGTCTTGGTACCCAGTCATCACTGGCAGCAGTTATAAAGTGGCATTTCTAATTATGTCTGTTATTAATTACATAGCACACCAGTACACAAGCACCACACAAAATATACCATCCAAAACTACACAAACACGACACAAAACAAGTCCTGGTGAGGGTCTGCAATCTCTAATTGCTCTTTCTTGTTCTTATTGGAATAGAATGAAAAATGCACATTTCCTTATTAATTATCTTTCAATTTATAGGGAAGTTTTTTTTCCACTCCAAATATACATCATTGGTTTACTTGCACATTTAAAAATGTTTTCGTAACATGGGGTCTCGTATGACCACGTTTCTTACAAAAGTGTAAGGAAACCTAACATTACCTTCATCTAAACTCTAAAGGTTAACTGAACAAGGTACCTTGTTTTATTTCTTTACTAGTGTGTTTTGGCCACACACTTTCTGAACAACCCTAAGAATTCTTGCAATTTCAAGGCCTTTTTTATACAGGAAGCAGGGGAAAAAATACTTCAGCAGCCAATCATTGCATTGTTTTATTATTTGTTCGTTTTTTGATATTCTCGTCCTCTCATCGAATGCATTCTCCATTAAATCCCTGCTGCGCTCGTCAACTGGCTCGTTGCACATTCTTTTGCTTTTTCCCAATCATTAATCTTTTGATTTTGGCGAGTTTACTCTTAGTGTTTGTCGTAAATTTCGTCTTTTGGAATCACCATGGACTAACAAGCCAGTAAAAGAGCAAGAAGAGTATTTTTTTATATGTTGTATGTGTATTGGATTATTTTAGTTGTGAGCTGACACAAAACCTGATTCTTGAGTGGCTACATTTTGCCAATTAATTTGAGTGCAAGCATTTTGTGATCACTTATTCTGTTGCTTTCTACACAAGAAGGAATCAACATGTGTCCAAGTCTGATAATTAAAATGCTCAGCTTGCACACTTCCCTTTTAGTGGTTGGTGCCTTTTGAAAGATCACTCCCAGGATGGTGGAAGCAGTTTGGTTGATGTTTTCTCCCATCTGGTTTTACTTTTCTGTTGACTGGTCAATTCAACTTGATGCAAATGATGACCCCTGTGATGTTATGGGTTATGCAAATGAGACATCCTACTTCGCTTTGCTTCTTGGTACCCATTTGGCTGTATGTTCTATCAAACGGTACACACACGACAGTTGCCTGTCGGCTCTGCGTTTTAAGCTTATTTTGTTTTGGCTGTGATGCCTGAAAGTAGAAATGTGTCCAAGGCTGAGGATTGAATTGCTGAGTTAGCACACTTCCTCTTTGGAGTTGTTTCATTTGGAGAAGTCTTCTGTCTCCAAATTATGCTTTATATTATATTCATGTCCTGAAAAGATCTTTGTGCTCTCTAAAATTTCTCTGTCAAGCCCACTTGACCATTACACAGTCAGGTGGGTAATGATCCATGGTGAAGTCCGAGAGATAGCAATTATTCTTTCACTAAGTTCTTTGTTTTCTTACTCATCTTTCTTTCTTCTTGTTCTTCCTCATCTCAGCTCTTCCTTGAAGTTTTATATCTGTAAATATATAAATAAATTAAATAAAATCCTGTCGATAACTAATCTCACTTTTATTCCCTCCACTCCTTGTCAACTTTTTATATGTAGCTTTGTTACAAAAGATAAATAATGTTTGTTTTGCATAAAGTTGGAACTATTCCACACACCTCCTCCCCACCAGGCCACCAGCCACACAAACCCCATCAAGTTCCAACCCTCTCTCACTTCACTCCACTTCCTTTCAATAATTTCTCACTCCCTGCTGTATCACTTCCTTGTACACATACTTCTCTTTTCTCTTTGTGCCTGGATTACTATTTCACAGAGTGGAAAAGGTTTGTGTAATGGGTCAGAACACGAGTAGGGTGTGGCAAAGGGTAACCTGTCTTGGGGATATCACATTGCATTGTTTCAGATAAGATGTCTCATGCCTGTCCACGATAGAATGTCTCGTGTGATGTGATATCTTCAGGCAGGTGTACAATAAGATGTGACCAAGTGTGCTAATTGTATAATAACACTTTCTGTTTCATCTGATATCACACAAATTATCTTAAAAGACGAGCTTTTTGCTGTGAAGCTTTTTTCTGTATATAGGAATGAATTGAACAATAAATAATATATAATTTATATTCTTATTATTGGATTCGCTAGATATCCCTTATTGTTGGGTTGTGTGTGTGTGTGTGTGTGTGTGTGTGTGTGTGTGTGTGTGTGTGTGTGTGTGTGTGTGTGTGTGTGTGTGTGTGTGTGTGTGTGTGTGTGTCTGCAACGCGAGGCTCCACAGCACAAACCAGCAAACCGATTTTGATGAAACTTGACAAATAGGTGTCATATGGGCTGGAAATGTGCGCGTTTGAGTTTCGTTGCTAAGCAACCACCCGTTGCTATGCAGCGGCCGAAAAACCGCGTTCACTATTTTCAATACTTGTCCTTCAGTTTTGAATGTGGAGAAACGAGACTTCGGAATTAAACACTTCGAGACATTTAGAAAATTTTACTCGAGCCGATTTTTCATTTAGGTTTTATTTTTCAAATGGTAGTCCTTCAAAAATAGGGTGTCTATTTACCGTCATTTTTTATGAGGAGTGCCAGTTGGCAAAATACGCAATAGAAAAAAATCTTGCCAGGCAGAGGAACAATTGTATGTGAACCAATACGTCTTGGCAATGAATCTTCATCGGTGGATCAGTCAGAATGAAAAGCATCGTATCCAGCGCTTCAATCCTCGCGGATCCCTCGTTGCCTACCGGCTTGTTATAATTATTTACTACTAATAATACATTTTACTTAATGGTTATTAGGTTTTGCTGTTTTTGTTGAATATTAAATATAATAACAAGGCAATCTTTATGCAAAAAGAGGTGAAGAAAAATGTGGGCCCGTTGAAGACAAGTGTGGGTTCAGGGAGATTGGTTAGTGATGAAAGTGAGAGGCAGGCTTATTAAATAGTTATTTTGCTGCAACGTTTACACAAGAATATTGAAGGGAATTACCAATAGCGAAGAGAATCTATCTTGGACGTGAGGAAAGGCATTTAGAGGAGTTACAGGTAGGAATGGAGTGTTAGGAAAGCTAAGAGAAGATAAAGCTCTGGGGCTGATAATATGCATCTGATAGTATTGAGGGAGGTGGTGGAGCAGATAAGCGTGATGTTAGCCGATATCTAAAAATTGCAGTTGTGGAGAAGTTGTTGAAGTGGTTAATTAGGGGCCGGATGGGGAACCATTTACATAAATTTCAACTAATTAAAGGGAGTTTATGTTTAATATATTTATTGGAGTTCTCGGAAGTAGTTTCTGATTGGGTGGATGAGGGAAATGCAGTGGATGTATTGTATCTTGATTTTCAGAAGGCATTTGATAAGGTACCTCATGGGACGTTGTTTGGTAAGGTAAGGGCTTGTGGATTGGCTGATCAGGTAGCTAACTGGATTGGAAACTGGCTTAGTGATCGGAAGCAAAGAGTTGCGGTGAGTGGGAGGATGTCTGCCTGGGAGGATGTAATTAGTGGGGTGCCTCAAGGATCGGTACTCAGACTGTTGTCATACTACAGTGGCCTGCAAAAGCATTCACCCCCCTCCAAAGTTTTGACATTTTGATGCCACTCGTGCTTATTTCATGATGCTTTCAAATCAAACATAATATATAAAGTCTTCCCAAAATACTCCAAAGTGATAAAGCTCAAAAAATGCAGACAAAATGTGAATAAGTTTGATTAACAGAGAGAATCAGATGATTCTTAGTGGCACAAGTATTCAAACCATTTGCCTAATTAACTCGAAATCACTTCAGGAGCAAATTATTTGTTTGAAAATTTACAAAATAAGTGTAACAGGTTTCACCTGTCTGTAATCAGTGGTTTAACAAAAATTAAGCTCCACCACTTATCTGAGGAGTTTTAAGGTGAAATTCATTTGGTCAACCAACAAGGCAAACATGAAGACCAAGGAGCTTTCCAAAGAACTCAGATATAATGTTGTGGGCCAGGGTTCAGTGGCGATAAACGACCACGAGGTGGAGCAGCAGAGCCGTCTCCCACCGAACACCCGGAATTTAGGTTGTGACCCTTGGATAACTCCAAAGGTCACGGGTCCCTTTGCGGACCGTGGACGCCAATATTTCGACCACGTGGCGAAGGGTTAATTGTCTCGATCTCCAATATACCTAAATAACCACGCAGTCTAGCTACCGAGGAAACCAAACCCTCGGCCGACTCTGTCCGATCCGAGTCGCAGGTAACGGCTCGGATCCGACGTAACCGAGCGGAGTTACCAGAGCCGCGCCGGTCCCAATGACAACTTACAGCACCAATGGCCTTACTATTTCTCAAACCCGCACGGTGCTGGGTTAATGAAAGAAAACACGAACAACAAACTGGAACATTTAACACGGGGGTTTATTTTACAATAGGCAATAATCGGGAAGGGAGACACAGAGCAGAGTTATCCGAATAAAGAAATGTAATGTACAATGAACAAGGCACTTAACGGTTCTACTTACAGACGGGGCCCACGGACACACACACACACACACACACACACACACACACACACACACACACACACACACACCCACACTGACACACACACACACACACACACACACACACACCCACACTAACACACACACACACACACACACACACACACACACACACACACACACACAGTAAACTGGACCCCGTGGGTCTTTATTCAGTAGAGCCGGGGCGGGGTTCCTTTCCCTCCTCGTGCGGTCACACCGACTCCAAACCACCACGGTGGGACTCAAACCCACGACCCGAAGTCCACGACCCACAAATGAGACCAAGCCACCATGACCGCAGACGAAGCCAATTGCCACCAAGACTGCAGACACTCAGCAATTGCCACCAAGACTGCAAACGCTCTGCAATCGCCACCAAGACTGCAGACGCTAAGCAGTCGCCACGATCACTCTTTACCCTCTTGAAGTCGGACCGGTTTCTTTCCTCGCCACTCGCCTCCTCATTGGACGGTTCCATCGCGCGATCCGCTGGCTGTCCCTCATTGGACAGGCCCATGGTAGGCGGGGCAACTCCCATCTTTCTGGGGCGGAGTTGGATCTGAGGCGATGGAGGCTCCGCCCACACCTTCAGAGGAAAACACGTGGGAAATTGCAACCGGGTTGAGTCAGGGATGGTGCCGTTGTTGTTGTTGTTGTAGATGTAATAAACCTGACTATAAAATAACTCACAGCGCACACACAAAATTCCCATTAGACAGAAGGAGGGATTCTAACTATAAACACATACTTATCGAAATAACTAAGCTTCGGGGACTGCTGTCTGTTTGTGTGCAAACGCCTTCCAGATTCGTAACAATAAAGCGGTGAAGAAGCACCGCTCAGGAGTGGGTTATAAGAAGATTTAAAAGTCACTCATTATCCCTTTGAGTACAGTGAAATCCATCATCAAGAAGTGTAAGACGTATCACACCACCAAAACTCAACCCAGATCAGATCGCCCATTGAAGCTCAGCAGCCGGGCAAGCAGGAAACTGGTTGGGGATGTTACTGTAAATCCAGCAATGATTTTGAAAGATCTGCAAGGCTGTATGTATGAGATGGGGGGTCAGTGTTCATCAATCAATAATATCCCGTTCCCTTCACAAAGCTGGCCTCTCTAATCAGGTGGCAAGAAAGAAGCCATTACTGAAAATGACACATCTAAAAGCTCGGATGGGGTTTGCGAAAGAACATCTTAATGGAACTGCAGGCATGTGGAGAAAAATTTTGTGGTCAGTCAGAGAAGACAAAAATTGAACTTTTTGGTCTAAATTCAAAGCGTTAGGTCTGGTGCAAGCCTAACACTGCACATCACCCTTTCAACAGCATCCCTACTGTCAGGCATGGTGGTGTCAGCATCATGTTATGGGACTGCTTTTCATCAGCAGGGAGTTGCAAGCTTATTGGGATAGAAGGGACAATGGATGGTGTAAAGTACAGGAGAAGCGTTTGGACATCGGGATTGCAGCTCTCTCTGAGGTTCGGAGACCGGATTGCGGCGAGATAATGGTGGGTGGTTACACCTACTATTGGTCTGGTCGCTCTGATGGTTACCATACCCAAGGAGTTGCTGTAGCTGTGTCCAATAAGCTGACCCCAATGATAATTGAGGTAACACCGGTCAACGAGCGTATTATGAGATTAAGGATTCGTCATTCCTTCGGGGTCATTTCCCTGGTCTCTGTTTATGCTCCGACTGAGGCGAGTGATCTCACCATGAAGGATGCATTCTACGCCACACTCGAGTCTGTGGTTGATCAGTGCCCCAGACGAGATACACTTCTAGTCTTGGGGGATTTCAACGCATCGACTGGAACTGATAGGGATGGTTATGAGGTGTGTGTTGGTCCCCATGGGTCAGGAACTATGAACCAGAATAGCACTAAGTTCCTTGACTTTGCAAGAAGTCATGGACTTAGGGTGGCTGGTTCATGGTTTCAGCACCCACAAGCTCATCGCTGGACTTGGTATTCCAACGCTGGTGGTGTGGCAAAGGAGATTGACCATGTCCTCATTGACGGTCATTGGAGGATGATCCAGAACTGCAGGGTCTACCGGAGTGCTCAATTCCTCAATACTGACCACAGGCTTGTTGTAGTAACTCTGAAGCTGCACCTTAAATCCTGGAGAATGGTACCATCCCAGCCTAGGCTGGATGTTGCCAAGCTCAGGGATGAGAGAGTAGCTGAGGAGTTTGCGAACAGGTTGAGTGGACACTTGGGGGGTCTGGGTGCTTTGGGGGGTCCTGAAGAGTTGTGGAGCGCCTTCAAGACCACCGTCCTTGATGTTGCCGGTGGATGCCTTGGAGCTCACCGCAGGGCAAAGAAGAATTTTGTCTCTCAAGGGACACTGGATACCATTGACCAGAGTCGCAGGGCCAGGCTGAATGGCAGAGCTGAGCTGTTCAGGGAGCTGAGGCGTAAAACTGTACGTGCACTGAGGGTGGACAAGGAGGCCTATGTGCGAGGAATCTGTGAGGGGGTAGAGCATCACCTGTGGACAGGTGATTCTCGTCCCGCTTACAGGGGAATTCACGCATTACGTTCATCCAAGCCCATCCCTCGGAGCACTGCAGTTCGAGCAGAGAGTGGTAGGCTCTTGACAGAGGAGTCTGAAGTGAAGGCCCGCTGGGCCGGTTACTTTGAGCGGTTGTACCAGGCTGATCCCCCAGCTGTCGAGTTGGACGTCAAGGGTGTTACAATCCCTGTTGCTGACCCTCGAATCAACTGTGGTCCACCAGAGCTTGTGGAAACACGGGCTGCGGTGAACCAGTTGAAACGGGGCAAAGCTCCAGGGATCTGTGGCATCCATGCCGAACTTCTCAAGGCTGGTGGAAATGCTGCACTCGTGTCGTTGCATGCAGTTTTGTGCTCTGCCTGGAACACAGGCATCATCCCAACTGACTGGAAGAGGGGCCTTGTTGTCCCTCTCTGGAAAGGGAAGGGTGATCGCCAAGACTGCAACAACTACCGAGGGGCGACGCTGCTCTCAGTGCTGGGCAAGGTCTTTGCTCGGATAATTTTTGATAGGGTTCGCCACCATCTGCTTGAGCACCAGCGTCCAGAGCAGTCAGGCTTCACACCAAAGAGGTCAACGATTGACCGTATCCTTGCACTTCGTGTCCTCACCGAATGCAGACGAGAGTTTCGGCAGGGGCTGCTTGCAGCCTATGTTGATCTCTGTAAAGCGTTCGATTCAGTGAATCGGGATGTCCTCTGGAGGATTCTTGGTCTTCGTGGGGTGCCACCAAAACTGATCGATCTGATGTCTGAACTCTACTCTGGTACTGAGAGTGCTGTGAAGTGTGGTGGTACCATCTCTGACTTATTTCCAGTTGTTACTGGAGTTCGTCAGGGATGTGTACTTGCCCCCACACTTTTCAGCACTTGTATGGACTGGATTTTAGGGAGGATGTCGGAGAGATCAAGTTGCGGTGCATCGTTTGGGAATGTCAAGATCTCGGACCTTGATTTTGCAGATGATGTAGTCATCTTTGCGGAGACTTTAGACATCCTCTTGGGGGCCCTCGAGGTGCTGCATGAGGAGTCGGAGCCGTTGGGATTACGGGTTTCTTGGGTCAAAACTAAGATCCAGGCTTTCGGTGACATCTTGGATGCTGCTGTCCTGTCTGTGTCTGGGTGGGAGATTCACATTTCAGCAGAACAGGGATTCAAAGCACAAAGCTAAAGCCACACTGGAGTGGCTGAATCAGAAGAAAATACAGTAAATGTTCTTGAATGGCTCAGTTACAGTCCTGACTTGAACCCAATTGAACATTTATGGTGAGACTTGAAGATTGCAGTCCATTGACGATCCCTATCAAACTTGGCAGAACTCAAACAATTTTCACGTGAAGAATGGACAAAGATTTCACCATCTTGCTGTACAAAGCTGGTGGCGACCAACCCACAAAGACTCAGCAGTCATTGCTGCAAAAGTTGCTTCCACCGAGTACTGACCTGAGGGGCTGAATACAACCGGTGAATTTTGATTTGTACATGTTTTTTGCAGGTATTCATGACATGTCACCTCCTTCGACTATAACAGTGTTTAGTTTAATCTCTCCAGTTATTAATAAAAAAGTTCACTTGGAAAAATTGTTTCTACTGTTCATAATTCATAATTCATCTGGATGTGGCATTATTGGTCGAGAATGAATACTTTTGGGAGCCACTGTACATGTAATTTGAGAAGTATTTGTTTTGGGGTTTTTGTCACTTGCGAAATTTAAGATTCACATGTATATTGCTTAGTCAGGTCTATTATTGTGTCTGTTTGTTTGTATGTCAATCGCCTACAGGTCACATTTTTACTCTGATCTTCACAAAACTTCACTAGCTGGTGGAGGTAGTGACAATCTGGAAGCTTATCGTTTTTGAGGTCAATGGGTCAAAAGGTCAAAGGTCAAGGTCACATAAATCGTCAATTTTCAAGAAATTCCCTTGCTATCTCCATACACGTTGTATATAAAACTGAAAAGCACGGGTGGACGGTGAACCCTCGTCGTGGTCGATCCCTGTGAGTATTTATATTAATTACGTTGTGTTTGATCTTGAGTTGGACCATGAGTACGTCTATTAATTACTTATTATTGGATATTGACTACGTCTATTAATTACCTCTATTTATTACGGACTATCGGAACATAATTTTTCGACATGTAGACCTTTGGAGTCTTTACACCTTTTAGATAGACCCTTCAGATCTTTTCGACCACTTTAGACCGTTTTAAACCTTTTATACCCTTTAGAACCCTAAGAGCCTTTGATACCCTCAGACTTGCAGACCCCTAAAACGCCATCTACCCTGTTAAACCTTTTGGCTGAGGGCCTTCTGCAATAACACTTGAGGTTCATCAGTCATAATGAAAAGCCCCCCCCCCCATTGGTAAACCACCTCAGTACCAAGCTAAGTGGTCACAAAATATAATTAATTAATTTAATTTCTCTTTCTCTTTTTTTTCAGGTTCTGCTCATCTTGATTTGTGGCATAGGGAAAATTCCCACCCATGTGGCAAAGAGAAAACAGTGTCCATGGCAACAATTTCACCCCATTTTTATCAAATGAGATATTTTTGTGATTTTATTATTTCCAAACCTCAGGAATTTTTCAACATATGAGATTGAAATTCACACAGATTAATTATTTGTACACATGTGTAATGTGTGTATATAAAATCTGTTTCTAAATTAGTCAAATATCAAGGTCAATGCCATCCAAAACATGTAAAACATATTTTTAGCAGAAATTAGAAAATGTACTGTGTCAACCAAATTTGTTACACACAACATTCCATCATGTAAAACACTTGATCAGTGAGATTTTACAAATTACCAAATTTCTGTTTCCATGGCAACTGTTGTTTCTCTGGATTCCACAAGTACGTGCTATGCACGACAGTTTTCTTGTTTGTTTGTTTGTTTGTTTAACTTCCGTGCACACCTGAATGGCTGGACGGAATGACATGAAAAGTTGTGGTTGTTTTCAGGGTGCTTCAAAGAATGATTTAGATGGTAAACCAAAAAAAAAATCATCGATCAAGGGTTTCAGGGTTTGAGGGTGGAGGAACCCCATTGTCTCAATGTAAATGTGTATTGTTCAGCACCACTTAGTGGAAGTCGGTATTACAAGTCCTACTAAAACTCCATCGACGTCATTGAAGTGGGGGAATTAACCCGTTCTTTGGGATGGGTTCTTTATGAGTTATTCATAATTTACAGAAATTATTTGATCAGTGCCGTGGCTTTTTAGGTCATCTCTTCGAGCATGACCTAAAAATATGGGTGTCGATGTCCTTCGATCCGTCCGTCCGTCCGTCCGTTCACAATGAAGTTGAAGCGGGAGATCTGGTCATTCGTGATCCTGATAGAGGTCGATGAGACGTACACGATGGTATGACTTTCAGGGTCACCGAAGGTCAAGGTCAAGGTCAAGGTCACGAGGCCTTTGAAGTTGCGAAAATGACGATTTTCAAATTCTATCTCCTCCGCCATTTCTCAAGCGATCTTGAATTTGATTGTAGCATATGAATCTATGGGACAATATCTAAATTTGGTCAGGACGGATTTTCGATATTCGCTTTCGTTTTCGTGTCACGTGACTTCAAAGTTGGCAAAAAATGCGAAAATGACGATTTTCAAAATCTATCTCCTCCTACATTTCTCAAGCGATCTTGAATTTGATTGTGGCATGTGAATCTATGGGACAATATCTAAATTTGGTCAGGACGGATTTTCGAATTTCGCTTTCGTTTTAGCGTCACGTGACTTCAAAGTTTGCAAAAACTGCCCTACCTTCAGGAGGCTATATATTCTCTACTGGGCATGGTAAAAGTTAGTGAATGGTGTCATTGCATAGCAGCTGACCTTGTATATTTATACGTTTTCCGCCGAAGGTGCAAAACTTTCAAAACCCGAAATGTAAACGTCGGCATTTATTTTCAAAATATAATTTTGTGCATGCGCACCAAAATGCCGAGTCATCTTTAACCAAACTGTGCAGTAGAACTGCGCAGTAGTCTTCGGTCATAACTGAACATTGAGAACTTGTGGTATTATAGAGATGACCGTCACCCCCACACGGGAGTAATTTTAAAATTTTCAGATGACTCAAAGCGTGGATGTAAAATAGATGGCAGAGAGGGGAGAAGGATAATCAGATTCAGGAAAGTCTAGATACTTTAATGGATCGGGTAAAGATTGGCAGATGCAGTTTAACATTTAAAAAAATGTAAGGGGCTGGGGATGGGTAAGAACAATGAAAACAGAGATTACATGATGCAAGGGGCAAACTTGGAGCATGTCACACAGAAGGATCTGGAGGTGGTAATGGATACGGGGGGGGGGGGGGGAGGGAATAGGGTAAGCAGACACCACATTGCCAAGCAGCTATAGGTAAAGCTAACAGGGTTTCAGGTTGTATTTTTAGGGGGATCAATTATAAATCAAAACAGGTAGTGTTAACACTACGAGAATTTAGTGAAACTTCATCTAGAATGTATAGTTTTGGTCACTGCATATGAGGATGGACATACAGTAGCTGCCGTAGAGAGGGTACAGCGTTGAGCTACGAGACTGAACCCAGGGCTAGCGAGACTAAGCTATGAGGAACGTTTGAAGGAGACAGGACTTTATACATTGGAAAGGAGGTGGTTATGAGATGATCTGAGAGGAATATTTAAGATGAGACAAAATAAATGCAGAAGTTTTTCAACAGAGTGGACAGTGATAGGACATGTGGTCACAGCCTGAGAGTAATGAAGAAGGGAGTTTGGACTGTTGTGAGGTTGTGGTCTTTCACTCAAAGAGTAGTTAATGCTTGGATTGTTCTCCTTGGAAAGGTATTGGTGGCAGAAATGGTAAATATGTTTAAACTTGAATTTGCCAGGTACCTGTAAGCATTGGGGGTGGAAGAATGCATGGATGATGGAATGACTAGTAGTTTGTATGGGTGATTATTATGTGTTATGACTGTGATGTCCACGAGAGGGTATCTCCAAAAAGTGAATGTGCTGTGTCAGTGTTTGTTCATTTCTCACACTACTTCCGTCCTCACTCTCCCCTCCCCCACCCCATCCATAACAATAAAGTGTGTGTGTGTTTGTGTGTGTGTGTGTGTGTGTGTGTGTGTGTGTGTGTGTGTGTGTGTGTGTGTGTGTGTGTGTGTGTGTGTGTGTGTGTGTGTGTGTGTGTGTGTGTGTGTGTGTGTGTGTGTGTGTGTGCGTGCGTGTGTGTATGACCCTGGTGATTGATGCTCCTGTACATACCCCACTCCTCTTTCATAAAATTAAGTCGATAAACTGATGTGTAGAATTAATGTGGTGTTTATATAGTGCATGCATGCATGATGGGCAAAATGGCCCCTTCCTGCAAGAAAGTTCCTTGAAGACCCTTGTACGTAACATCTTGAGATTGACCCAACCATTTAGTGGTATTTAATGGGAACTGAAACAAGAAGATTTCAGAACTGTTGAGGTTTTTTTTTTTTTACACCATCAAAGACAAGATTGTTTAACCTTCTATTAACGAACAAAAAACCCGTCTTTACGAACATGTTAATTCTCCCAAAATTATGGGCTCGTTGATTTCCCCAGTGTTTGAATATTTACTCGGACATGCAATATCCCCTCCCAACAAGAGCGGCGCTATGCCATACACATTTACAAAGAGAGAATTGGGGTCTTCCCCGGGACTGACTTTTTTTTTCATTTTACCACCAAAAACTTTCCCCATGCACACCTCGAGTATAACCAGAAGTTTTCAACTCATTCAGTTAAGCGGTTCAGGAATGCATTTGTCAAACAAATAAACATACAAACGCAAACAGGCACTTCTCAAATTATAGTATGACTAGAAACAACTGCTCCATACAGGAGCAGCCAGAAGGTGGGGGGTCGTGGTGGGGGGTCATGTGCATGTGCACATCAGGTAGATGGATGACGGTGTGTTAATTTTATTATCCTTTAACGGCCACAGTCATTCCAACATTCCTGTGGGGTTGGCCGAAAGAAGCTTGGACCAAGTCTGTCATGAACTGGATGGCCACACCTGACGTTCGACTAAGGTTAGGGCAGGAATTTGTAATTTGGTCATGGTTCCGACGATAGCTCACCTACTCTTCATGAAGGACACTGAGGTCTTCAAAGTCCACCAACTAATATCGGCAGACGAGATGCTCAGTTTAACATCCATCCAAATGACGGCACACATTGTTGAATCACCCTGCCTGTGAAGCCCCAGGATGATGGTTTACATCTGAGTTGAGATTTGAACCAAGGCAAGACAGCTTAGAGATGAGTTTGTGTAGCTCCAGTCTATAGTCGAGATCATCCTGCCAGCCCCATGTTGATATTATTATTGTGCCATTATCATCAGAGGGAATTGATTGATTAATTTGTGGTTATACTAATTTTGATGGAAAATCTAACTTGGATGACACAGAGGCTGGAGTCAGGATTGGAAGAAGATGTATCAACAACTTCAGGTATGCTGATGATACCACTCTGTTGGCAGAAAGTAAAAGGGAATTGATGAAACTGATGGAGACAATGAAGGAGGAAAGTGAAAAAGCTGGTCTTTATTTAAATCTTAAAAAGACTCAAATATTATCAACCGAGAAGATCAACGTGTTCATATTGGGAGACGATCGTGTGGAAATAGTGGAAAGTTTCATCTTCATTGGTTCTAAGATTGTAGTGAGTAGAGAATGTGGAAGAGGAATTAGTGAACGGTTGGTGTTTGAGAGAACAGCAATGTCAGGATTGACAAAGATAAGGAAAGACAAAGATGTGACAAAACAAACCAAGAGGAGGTTGGTGAATAAGCTCATATTTCCAGTTGCAATGTATGGATGTGAGTGATGAACAGTGAAAAAGGAAGAAAGGAAGATTGTGGTTTTGGAGACAAATGTTCAAGGTTCCATGGACTGTAACAAGAATTAACAGATGGGTGATTGAAAAAAGTAGACCAGCATGTACATTCGACGCATTGATGCGAAAACAGAAGCCATCATACTTTGTTTGGACACATCATGCTTGCAGGAAACGAAAGTCCGGAGAAGTCAACCACGCTGGGTATGAATGAGAGAAGAAGAGAAAGACGCAAACCTTGTACGTGCTTGATTAATGGGGTAAAGGCTACAACCAAGCTGTCTCTGCGAAAACTTCGGAAAGCATTACAGGATGCGGATATTTGGAAAAGTCTGATCATGATTGTCATGAGAAGTCAGACACCACTTGATGGAACTGGAAAAAACTGATTACAATGATTTTTACTTACAGTATGTGTGCGGACCAGTGAATCTTGGCCTATACACCGCCCATTTGTAAGCACCTTCTATTTTCTCCAAATTTCCCTCAGGTGAGTATTAAATAATGCAAGCGACCATTAGGGATGGGGTTATGTATTGAATAAAGGTCAAAATTGGCCTGTAAGGTTGTCGAGGGCAATATTTCACGTCACAATTGAATCCATGGCCGGGAGAAATTCTATATGAGGCCCCAATATGTAAGGTGTAAACTAATCATATGCAGTTCACATATAATCTGATGGCTAGAATCATTAGACAGGCAATGGGATACATCATTCATGTGTAAGGACTCATTTAAGCACCTTTATTAACTAAAGACCATTGCGGGCGAGCTGGCAGCCTACCTGGAGGCCAAGCCAGATGAGACGGCTTGGATCTGTTAGTTTGTGGCGGACACAATAAGCATAGAATGCCTCAATGACAGGTTTCCTCAAAATTTATTTCAGGTTAGTGTTAAACAACAGTAGTGACTTAAAAAAGGTAATCACTAGCCGGGAGGCGACGATGGTTCACGGCATTATTGAACAATGCCACGATAGATACAATTGAGTTAGTGGAAGCTTTTGAGGAACTCCTACCGTAAAAACCTATCTCTTCCGTCAAAATTGACCAAATCAAATCGGATTTTTTATATGTTGTACTTATGGACATTACGCACAGCTTCTAGGAAATGAAATTGCAAGAAAAAAATCGAGAAAATAAATAAATAAATAAAAAGTTCAAGTGGGCGTGGCTCCACCTACAAGGGGCATGGGACGCCCCTCATACAAAAAGACACAACTAGACCATGATATCTAGCTTGTGTCCAAGTTTCATCAAGATTGCATCAAACGTCACGGAGATATGCTCTGGAGAGAGTTACAAACAGACAGACACAGACACAACGGAAATAGTGGTCACTGCTGGCGCCCGTGAACCAATACATCGGAAAGAACTAACTAAATGCTGTAGTTTGTGCTGATGATATATTTTACTTCTGGTACCGAAGGTTTTTTGGTTGTTTGTTTGTTTGTTGTTTTTGTTTTTTTGTTTTTTTTATACCTTCTCGAGGCTCGTTTGAGAGCTAAGCTATGCCCCACGAAACGCCACGATAAGCTATTTACACACCTTAACATGGAGTTTGGCCAAGGCGCAAAACCTCCTTGGGGGAGGAAGGGGAATTAAGTCGCTACAACCTGTGTTGTGTAATCCTTCGTCCACCTGCAAGTGTGGTTGAGATTGGATAAGTGACGACCAGATGTATCGAGTCAGACAGACAGACACCAAATTGAGTATTTCAGTATGATTCTGGTATTCCTCATGGCCCATGTTATTGTTTTTTTTTCAGGCAGACCGATGCTCAGGCTTGCAGGGATTCCTCATCTTCCACTCTTTTGGAGGCGGTACAGGATCAGGATTCACTTCTTTGCTCATGAGCGCTTGTCTGTTGATTATGGAAAGAAGTCCAAGTTAGAGTTCTATATCTCTCCAGCTCCACAGGCGTCTACTGCCGTAGTGGAACCATACAACTCGATTCTCACTACTCATACCACTCTTGAGCACTCCGACTGTGTCTTCATGGTGGACAACGAGGCGATATATGACATTTGTCACCGCAATCTGGACATCGGACGACCTAGCTACACAAACCTCAATCATCTCATTTGACAGATTGTCTCTTCTATAACTGCTTCACTACGCTTTGATGGTGCACTAAATGTGGATCTGACGGAGTTTCAAACTAACCTGGTGCCTTACCCTCGCATCCACTTCCCTTTGGCCACCTATGCACCTGTTATGTCAGCTGAGAAGGCCTATCATGAGCAGCTGTCAGTATCCGAGATCACCAAAGCATGCTTTGAACCTACTAACGAGATGGTGAAGTGTGACCCTCGCCACGGGAAGTACATGGCCTGTTGTATGCTGTATCGTGGAGATGTAGTCCCCAATGATGTAAATGCCACCATCACTGCCATCAAGACACAACGAACTATTCAGTTTGTCGACTGGTGTCCAACCGGCTTTAAGGTATCAACACATACATACGTACGTACATACATACATACATCAGAGAAATAGTTTGTCTTCAGTCACTTCACATATCCATTACAACATTGTTTTCTTTCTCTGTCTGTGAACCAATGTTCCAGTTATCTTGCTGAAAGATCCAGTTGTACCTCGACAAACAAGGGTCGGGCAGATGAAAAGGGTTGTTGAAAGGGTGCGGGAAGAGAAAGTATGAGACACACCAAGCATAAGAAGGGGTATGGGTCACCAATTAACCATTTTTGCACGTGTACAGTAACAGGTATTTGACCCCGAGGGGTAATGTACATGTTACTGCATTGGTATGTGGGGGAAGGCATGGAGGAGGGAGAGGTCTCAGAGGCATATGAAGACCTTGCCACCTGAGAGAGAGAATGTGTTTTTTTTTTGTCACAACTTATAATTACCACATTTTATTAATTAGCATTGGCTATTGTGGGGAAACAATACTGGTTATAAACTACTCTGAAGATAATTTGAACAAATAATGGCAGCATTATCTAGAAGAGTATATGGTTAAAAAAAAAGCTTGAAAATGGAATGTTGGGGAAAATAGCATGACATCTTGATGACCAAGTTGGTAAAGATGGTAAAGCCTGCTGTACCCTCTCGACTATGGCATATTGAGATATTCAACACCAGTGTAGTATTTTAAGTCCACCCAGAATTGGATCTCCTTTTTTCTCCACCCCCCCCCTTTACTGTCTTTTTTTACCCAATTTATTTTAGGTCGGCATCAACTATCGACCACCCACAGTGGTACCTGGTGGGGATTTGGCTAATGTCCGGCGTGCAGTCTGCATGCTCAGCAACACAACAGCAATTGTCGAAGCTTGGGCACGCCTCGACCACAAATTTGACCTCATGTACGCCAAGCGTGCCTTCGTGCATTGGTATGTGGGGAGGCATGGAGGAGGGAGAGTTCTCAGAGGCACGGGAAGACCTTGCCGCCTTGGAGAAGGATTATGAAGAGGTTAGGGTCGACTATGGAGGATGATGATAATGACGAGGAGGAAGGAGAAGAGTATTGATCCGATCCATCATACTATAATTTGAGAAGTGTCTGTTTGTGTGTTTGTGTGTTTCATAGTATGTGTGCTTGTTTGATTTCTATGCACTCCTGAACTGCTGGAGGGAATGAGTTGAAAACTGGTGATTGTACCCGGGGTGTGCACACGAAGATTATTTGGGCGAGAACAAAAATACATAGTCCTGGAGGTTCAAGGGGGCAAGTGAAGGAATGGAGGGGGGAATCCCAATTCTTTCTCTGTCAATGTGTATTCTTCTGGTGGGGGTGGGTATCACAATTCATCCTAAAATATGCAAATTCTCGGGGGATTTTCGTGTCTATAATTCTGGGGGATTGACCCGACCTTAAAGACGGGTTTATTCGCTAGTGGTCTTAACTTGTGGTCATGCAAATAATGGTTGCTGTGTTGGAGAGTTGTTTTATCTGGTTACTTTTGCAGTAACTATTTTATTCATTAACATTAGTGGGCAATGCAAATGAGCCTTCATTGATTTCAATTAGGCATTTGCTTTTGAAGGTCTTATTATCCGTGGTTATGATACTTAAATAATATTTCTAAAATATGAATAATGAATTGATTAAATTTCTGTTGCCTTGGTGGTCTATTAACTTATTCTTGGACAAGGCAATTGCAACTCAGTACTGAATGGTGAGACTAATATCCCAAGGGACAATCATCCCAACAGTCTTTTGAAATATTTGCCCTCTGCCAGGAAATGAACATACAGTACTTAAGGCTTCAGGAAATCGACTTAGTCTTTGAATAATTATATTGTTGTGTGCATGGGATGTGCAAACGTTTTGCTCACACCAGTCCATGCATGTGGAGCATAATCCGTGCATGTGGGGTTAGTGAAATGGTGATTGGCTGAATTTGAAACTATGTGCAGGAAAATGGTAACTCCCATGTGTCTTTTTTTTAACGACTTTCACTCTTCGAACAAGTTGAAGGTGGAAAGAGAAAACATCCCCAGAGTATAATCATACAAAAATGTAAAATTTTGTCTCTGTCTGTCTGCATACCTGTGGCCGATGGATTTGGTCGTTATACTTATCCATCCTCAACCAAACTTGCCAGGGGCACTTATGGTCAAAAGAGAAAGGTTGTAGCTACTAGGTTTCCAACCCCCACCCTCCACCCCCCCTCCAACCCCCGGTTCCGAATGTGGGGCCGACACAGATTCTCTACCTAAATATGTAGTGTGTGGTACCACTCCTAGTGCTGGTGGGAGAGGGTGTTACGAGTGACGCTTCAGAGACCTTAGTTACATCACAAGTAGGAGGCTTTTGCCTTATTTTCACAGTACCTTAGCCTATGTTGCTTTTGACTGGACTGCATAGAATTAAGAGGAATTTTTAATGCCTTTTTCCACCTTAGAAAACACCACGTTGAGGTGTATTGAGGTGCATAACAGCAGTGTGAGCATCGTTACATGTTGTAGTGTTTTTCGAAGGCCGCTTCTAATAACAAAAGTAACAATAACTGCACTACAGCGCATAACTCCACCAGGCTGAATAGTTTACGTTTTCTATCCCATTTTTTGTCACCTAACCAACTCATCCACCTTGTTTTGTCACAACTCGTCCATAACTTTTTGAAATATCGTGCTATATATCGTTTTTGACCCCATCTCTCAATGGTGAAGGATTCCTTTTTAAAGTATAGTATCCGAATCCAGATCTTCACCAAAATCTAATTGTTTCCTCCTTGTCACACACCCAACCTCGACACCAATTTTTGCCTGAATGTGTCCTATGCACCTGGCACATAAATAAAAGAAGAGGGTAAAATGAGTTTAACAACTTATTGATTTATTCAAAAAATATGATTGGGTAAATTTACTATGGAATATAAGAAGATAATTTTCGGCTTAGGAACGAAGTACAGGCTGCCCACAAAGTCTTGTTCTGGTTTTGAAATTGAATTACAACCAATACAAAAGAGATACAATGATGTAGTATTTTGTATTTTGTCACATAATTCATAAAGTTTCTTGTGTTCTGCAGTACACCGCAACTTTTGCAAC
>NC_140962.1:33376301-33448801 GCF_056783735.1 Eptatretus burgeri
CTCTCTCTCTCTCTCTCTCTCTCTCTCTCTCTCTCTCTCTCTCTCTCTCTCTCTCTCTCTCTCTCTCTCTCTCTCTCTCTCTCTCTCTCTCTCTCTCTCTCTCTCTCTCTCTCTCTCTCTCTCTCTCTCTCTCTCTCTCTCTCTCTCTCTCTCTCTCTCTCTCTCTCTCTCTCTCTCTCTCTCTCTCTCTCTCTCTCTCTCTCTCTCTCTCTCTCTCTCTCTCTCTCTCTCTCTCTCTCTCTCTCTCTCTCTCTCTCTCTCTCTCTCTCTCTCTCTCTCTCTCTCTCTCTCTCTCTCTCTCTCTCTCTCTCTCTCTCTCTCTCTCTCTCTCTCTCTCTCTCTCTCTCTCTCTCTCTCTCTCTCTCTCTCTCTCTCTCTCTCTCCTCTCTCTCTCTCTCTCTCTCTCTCTCTCTCTCTCTCTCTCTCTCTCTCTCTCTCTCTCTCTCTCTCTCTCTCTCTCTCTCTCTCTCTCTCTCTCTCTCTCTCTCTCTCCTTCCTCTCTCTCTCTCTCTCTCTCTCTCTCTCTCTCTCTCTCTCTCTCTCTCTCTCTCTCTCTCTCTCTCTCTCTCTCTCTCTCTCTCTCTCTCTCTCTCTCTCTCTCTCTCTCTCTCTCTCTCTCTCTCTCTCTCTCTCTCTCTCTCTCTCTCTCTCTCTCTCTCTCTCTCTCTCTCTCTCTCTCTCTCTCTCTCTCTCTCTCTCTCTCTCTCTCTCTCTCTCTCTCTCTCTCTCTCTCTCTCTCTCTCTCTCTCTCTCTCTCTCTCTCTCTCTCTCTCTCTCTCTCTCTCTCTCTCTCTCTCTCTCTCTCTCTCTCTCTCTCTCTCTCTCTCTCTCTCTCTCTCTCTCTCTCTCTCTCTCTCTCTCTCTCTCTCTCTCTCTCTCTCTCTCTCTCTCTCTCTCTCTCTCTCTCTCTCTCTCTCTCTCTCTCTCTCTCTCTCTCTCTCTCTCCTCTCTCTCTCTCTCTCTCTCTCTCTCTCTCTCTCTCTCTCTCTCCTCTCTCTCTCTCTCTCTCTCTCTCTCTCTCTCTCTCTCTCTCTCTCTCTCTCTCTCTCTCTCTCTCTCTCTCTCTCTCTCTCTCTCTCTCTCTCTCTCTCTCTCTCTCTCTCTCTCTCTCTCTCTCTCTCTCTCTCTCTCTCTCTCTCTCTCTCTCTCTCTCTCTCTCTCTCTCTCTCTCTCTCTCTCTCTCTCTCTCTCTCTCTCTCTCTCTCTCTCTCTCTCTCTCTCTCTCTCTCTCTCTCTCTCTCTCTCTCTCTCTCTCTCTCTCTCTCTCTCTCTCTCTCTCTCTCTCTCTCTCTCTCTCTCTCTCTCTCTCTCTCTCTCTCTCTCTCTCTCTCTCTCTCTCTCTCTCTCTCTCTCTCTCTCTCTCTCTCTCTCTCTCTCTCTCTCTCTCTCTCTCTCTCTCTCTCTCTCTCTCTCTCTCTCTCTCTCTCTCTCTCTCTCTCTCTCTCTCTCTCTCTCTCTCTCTCTCTCTCTCTCTCTCTCTCTCTCTCTCTCTCTCTCTCTCTCTCTCTCTCTCTCTCTCTCTCTCTCTCTCTCTCTCTCTCTCTCTCTCTCTCTCTCTCTCTCTCTCTCTCTCTCTCTCTCTCTCTCTCTCTCTCTCTCTCCTCTCTCTCTCTCTCTTCCTCTCTCTCTCTCCTTCTCTCTCTCTCTCTCTCTTCCTCTCTCTCTCTCCTCTCTCTCTCTCTCTCTCTCTCTCTCTCTCTCTCTCTCTCTCTCTCTCTCTCTCTCTCTCTCTCTCTCTCTCTCTCTCTCTCTCTCTCTCTCTCCTTCCTCTCTCTCTCTCTCTCTCTCTCTCTCTCTCTCTCTCTCCTCTCTCTCTCTCTCTCTCTCTCTCTCTCTCTCTCTCTCTCTCTCTCTCTCTCTCTCTCTCTCTCTCTCCTTCCTCTCTCTCTCTCTCTCTCTCTCTCTCTCTCTCTCTCTCTCTCTCTCTCTCTCTCTCTCGCTCTCTCCTTCCTCGCACTCTTAAACGATGCCGTTACCTGCCGTCTTCTCCTTTTCCGACTATCTATAAACCTCCAGGCAGTCAGTTGAACGCCCGAACTTAATTCAACGGAGGAGGCCGACATGAGACCCATCAACCATGTGCAATGGTTGCCAACATATGGTTGTCTGTCTGTGTTGTTCTCCTATTTAAACGGTGGTCGTTCTCGTTTAAGTAAGCAGCACGTCGCATTTTGAAAGTGTTTGATGTGAGTTGCTCACAGTGCTTGGTCCCAGGCTCAGAGCGGGCGTTTCACTTTGCTGCAGGACCAAGGACAGCGATGAAGAACGTCCCGAGACGGCGTCAAAAAGACTCATGGAGACGGAACACCCAGTTTGAGGACCAGTCAGTGTGCGCATCCTCAGGTGATATCTATATAATACGTACGCCATATTGGGGGGGAGGAATCCGTTTTAAGATATTATTTCTCTATTTTAATTCACTTTTGTATTGTTATTCGATATATTGAAAGTGTAGCCTTGATGCTCCATGCTCTCTCTCTCTCTCAACACACAGCAACGACTTGAGATGGAAGGGGTCGAAATGTTTTGAGTAATCAAAGTTTTGCGGTTTCCAAAGAAAAGTATTTCCCCACTGGGTCAACGTGCTTGAGATATCAGATCAGAGCGTAAGTGCGTTCACCGTCACCACGAAATCTGCGAGCGAAATGGCGTCACAGGGGAGTGACGTCACAAAGCAATAACAACAACGCGCGGGTCAAAGTGTTCCTTATCGCGGCAGAAGCTTGTAAAACGTCTGTCTCGTCGTTGGCGTGAAGAGCCCGCCGATCCGAGTCGCGCTGAAATTGAACACCCGGCAAACTTGGCAACATGCAAGCACCTCCCTCGCATCGAATCGCCGGGCATAAAGTGCCGTGACTCCGGCGGCTCTCGCCACGCGAGCCTCGCAAACTTCTGGAGGTCAATATCGCACGCAGGCACCATGTGGCCCCCAGAATGCTCGCGCACACCTCTTCCCACGCTCCTCTCGTTCTCAACCTTCGCGCTCATCCTCGTGGTGCTGCTCCCCGAGCACGCGCACACTTCCCCCGTCCGTCGTCCTGCCCGCTCGTCCTCGTGCACCCCCAACTGTCTCGAGACGTCGCGCCGCGAGGAGCTGCTCGTGGCCACGGTCAAGGTCCACGTGCTTGAGAAACTGCACCTGCGTGCGCCGCCCAACGTGTCGAGCCCCCTGTCCCGGGACGTCGTGCTGAACGCTCTCCGCCGGCTCGAAACTACCGAGCAGGATCAAGGGTCAAGAGCGAGCTCGTGGCAAGGGGACCAGGAAACCTCAGATATCATTAGCTTCGCGCAGTCAGGTGAGATTTCCTCATCTTCAGACGCCTCTCGGGGCGATGTGACCGTCTCAGTACCCAGCACACGCACGTGCACGTTTATAAACAAAGCTCCACTTGAACTTGCTTTGCACCTCTGATCATGTAAGGTTCGTGTGTACAATTACATGCACCGTCCAACAGCTGTCATCATTCAAGTTAAACAATGAAGTTTCCTATAAAACATCCATCAACTGCACATGCACAACATCAATATCGACTATACATTTCATGAACGTGCATTGGAGTGTTAAAAAGAGATTGTGCTGTTAAATACCGACACCCACAAACAAACTATATATATATATATATATATATATATATATATATATATATATATATATATATATATATATATATACATTATACATCTACATAGAGAATACGTATATCTAAAATAACAAGAGCGAGAATTGCTTAGAAATACATGTCCCTGAGCAGTTCCAATGAAAAAGAAGAAACCCTATAACCCACCATGTATGGGTTTATGTGGCAAAATAAAAGGAAAAGCATTTTTCATTTACTGATATCTTTTGTAAACTAGAAACCAATAAAGACAACTAAGATAACAAACCAGAGACAAAAATTTGTTTGGTGTAACCCACGCTCGAGCCGATATCAGAACAAAAAATGAAGAAGAACCATTCTAATCCACCATGTTTCATTCGTTTCTTGGCTTTGCCTATTTCATGTAGAAATCGCACCCGTGTCCGAAGGAAGCGGTTCAGTTTGGCATTTTTAATATGAAATAGGTGAAGCCTAGAAAGGAAGGAAACCCATTAGAATTACCCCTTCGAATTACCCTTTATCGCCCTTTAAAAATACCCTTTATAACCCTTTAGAATTACCCCCTAAGAACCCCCATTTAGATTTACCCTTTAGAACCCTTTAGAACCCTTTAGAATTACCCTTTACAAATCTCCAGAAATACCCTTAATAACTCCCATTAAGAATTACCTCTAAGAACCCCCTTTAGAATTACCCTTTACAAACCTTTAGAATTACCCTTTACAACCCTTTAGAAATACCATTAAGAACCCCCATTAACAATTACCAATAAGAACCCCCTTTAGAATTACCCTTTACAAACCTTTAGAATTACCCTTTACAACCCTTTAGAAATACCCTTAAGAACCCCCATCAACAATTACCTCTCAGAACCCCCCTTTATAATTACCCAGCAGAACCCTTTAGGATTAACCTTTAGAATCACCCTTTATAAACCTTTAAAATTATCCTTTTGAACCCTTTGGAATTGCCCTTTATAATCCTTTAGAACCCTTTAGGATTACCCTTTACAACCCTTTCCAATCACCCTTTGGAACCCCACGACAGAATAACCCTTTAGAACCCTTTCGGATTATCCTTTAGAATTACCCTCGAGAATTACCGTTTATAATTACCATATAGAACCCGCTAGAATTACCCTTTAGAACCCTCGAGAATTACACTTTAGAATTACCCCTTGGGACTCTCCAGAATTACACTTTTTACCCTTGAGAATTAAACAGGTGGGTCAGAAAGGTTCTTCTTCTTCATTTTTGATGGACAGATGGACGGACGGATGGATGGAAGGAAGGCCATCACCATATATCGAAGTGGCTTCACTGCTTAAAAATAACCCCGTGTACATGCATGAAGCAAAAACATGCATATGGCTTCTGTGCATATACAGTACATTGTGGTTATATACCTGGCTGGGCCATGATTTTCACTGGGCCATGAACTAACGAGCCGATTTGTGTTGCTTCATGTAATGGCAGCGCATGATTTTATCGGGGTGGAGTCAAGCCAGCTGAATACTGACCCATGTATAATACGTGATATTTGATAAGTTTTAAAGGGAATAAGTGTGAAAAATTGACGAACGCCCTGAAACTCGAACTTGTTCTATAACTTATCATAATAAAGCCATGCACCAAGTTTCAGTTGAATATGTTAAAGGGTATGGGAAGAAAGTCTGAAAAACCACAGGTGGGACGGATGGATGGATGGACAGACGGACAGATGGAGAGCAAACCTATAGTCTCCTCTGGCGAAACTGGTAGGGGACTCTCAGTCCCTAGTCTTCTGGGACTGGTAGGGGAGGGTATTAGTCAGTGTTTGTGTGTGTATGTGGATCACCTCCATAACTCCAAAACCATGAAACCTCGTGGCCTGAATCTTTGCGTGCATACTAATGGACCTCCAAGGAAGTGCATGAGTGAAAACTGGGTATTTGGGTAAACTGAAACAACCCTTTTGAAGATAATTAATGGGGTGCTCCAAATGAAAAACCAAAAACAGGCTTTATACCCTTACTCAGCCCACTTTCCCCTCACACGGGGTCTTCAGCTGCCTTTTTATTTTGGCCTGCTCAAAAATGCCTTGCCTTGGAGCCACAAATACTCTCATGCACCAATTAAAGTATATAATCGAAATCTGTCTTCAAATTTGAGGATTGGAGCATGGGGACTAATAAAGTTTTGAAATTTGGAATGAAATCTGAATATTTAAAGAAATTAACGATTCTTAAAAAGCAAGCATGTTTATGTATCTATCTATAATTCCAGCAATGTGTGTGTGTGTGTGTGTGTGTGTGTGTGTGTGTGTGTGTGTGTGTGTGTGTGTGTGTCTGTGACCGCTGTTTCTCGACAACCAACGGTCCGATCTAATTGAAACTTGCCAGGTATATTGTTGGGCACCTGTGGATGTGCCTTTTCAAGGTTTGATATTAATCGGACAAGTGGTTCCCAAGTTACGGCCATTTATTTACCAAACCAATGACAGGACACGTTGCTGCGTAGGCGTGGCCGTTGGGGAAGAGATCCTCAGCCAAGTTCCCCATTACGGGTTACAACGTACGGACTTCTGGATAGTGATGACTTACTGTATTCTAATAATTTCTCAATTTCTTATGCGCATTTATAGATAAACACAATGCCCCAATCCAGTCGTCGTTTACGAGAGCGAAGGAACGGCCTGTGTGTGTTGTTTGAAAGTTTGTTTTTTTTGCATGTACGGCCACGCACATATGGGCACGCGAGAGCGAAGAAACGGCCTGTGTGGTTGTTTGAAAGTTTGTTTTTTTTGCATGTACGGCCACGCACATATGGGCACACGAGAGCGAAGAAACGGCCTGTGTGGTTGTTGTTTCTGGCACGCGGTTTGAAATGTTTTTTTTTTGGATGTTTTTTTTGAATGCACGGCCACGCACGTACGGGCACGCGAGAGCGAAGGAACGGCCTGTGTGGTTGTTGTTTCTGGCACGCCGTTTGAAATGTTTTTTTTTATGTTTTTTTTGCACGTACGGTAACGCACGTACGGGCATGCACTAGTTTAGTTTAATCAAGCAAGGCCGTGATCCCTTGTTCTCCAATTTACACAAGATAATGTGAAATTACCAAAGCATTGAACTTAACTTTTTTCTGCTGTTCGGACTATTATATTGAGTGAAGAAGAAAAAAAAAATTAAGGAATATTCGGAAAGTGTAACTTCATTGAGTGCAACAAAAATAATTAACCAGCAGGATCGTCAGAAAAGGCTCCCACGGCTGCAGCTGAGTTCTCCATTTGGAAATCTCCAGAGTTAGGAAGGCAAAACAGATTAAATTAAAGATTCAATCAAATGAACGATTAACATAACGGGAGGATTAGAATGAGTGAAGCAACGGGACAAGTGAATAACGAGTTCAAGAGAGAATTGGGAAAATATTGTAATAATATTGTAATTCATTTTCCCTGAAAATTTTTCGACTCAATTTTTGAAGCATTGTTCCCTCTCCCTTCCTCACTTCCCCATTCCCCCTCCTTGCCAGCCCTTCTCTCTCTCTCTCTCTCTCTCTCTCTCTCTCTCTCTCTCTCTCTCTCTCTCTCTCTCTCTCTCTCTCTCTCTCTCTCTCTCTCTCTCTCTCTCTCTCTCTCTCTCTCTCTATCTCTATCTCTATCTCTATCTATCTATCTATCTATCTATCTATCTATCTATCTATCTCTATCTATCTCTATCTATCTCTATCTATCTCTATCTATCTCTATCTATCTCTATCTATCTCTATCTATCTATCTCTATCTATCTCTATCTATCTATCTCTATCTATCTATCTCTATCTATCTATCTCTATCTATCTATCTCTATCTATCTATCTCTATCTATCTATCTCTATCTATCTATCTCTCTCTATCTATCTCTCTCTATCTATCTCTCTCTATCTATCTCTCTCTATCTATCTCTCTCTATCTATCTCTCTCTATCTATCTCTATCTATCTATCTCTCTCTATCTCTACCTCTCTCTCTCTCTCTCTCTCTCTCTCTCTCTCTCTCTCTCTCTCTCTCTCTCTCTCTCTCTCTCTCTCTCTCTCTCTCTCTCTCTCTCTCTCCCCCCCACCGCTCTCCCTCTCTCTCCCCCCCACCGCTCTCCCTTAGTATTCCCATCAGCAAAGTCACAGGTGATTTTGGAGTTATGGACACACACACACACACACACAAACATTTTTCATTACCCTCGCCGAAGGAAAGGGTATTGCATTTGGGTCCGTTTGTCTGTCTGTTTGTCTGCACAGAACTTTCGTCTTTTTCTCTGCAACCGCTTGTCGGATTGAGCCAAAATTTTCAACTTTGATGCGACTACTCATGTTGAATGTTTTTATCATAATTATGACGTCATAGGTCATGTGGTTTGGCAGCCATATTGGAATAACGGAAAAAAATTTGACCTCTATCTCTGAAATCACATCAAGGAATTTTTTTTTAACTTGGCACATAGCAAGCACTCCACATGGGGAATGAGTGTGATGTTTTTATGACGTCATAGGTGCCATCGTTATGATGTCATAATTTCATATGTAGAACGCCACATCTGATCAGTTTGAAAATTTTTGAGGGTCATCTCGGGATAAAATAGTCCACAGAAAAAAATTTCATGACATCATCGGTCAAGTGGTTCGGCAGCCATATATATATATATATATATATATATATATATATATATATATATATATATATATATATATATATATATATATATATATCTTCAAAAATCTTCTCTGAAGTAGCTGAACAGATCGAAGCGAAACTTTACACGTATGACTGCCTGTCTATTAGGAACAAAAGGTTCACACATATGATATCATAGGTCACATGGTTTGGCAACCATATTGGATTTTCCCTAATACCTATAAAAACGCACCACTCAAAAGAAGTGCTGGTGAGGGTCTGTGATCTCTGATTGTTCTTTTTCTTGTTACAGATTGTAATAATATTTTAATTAACTTGCTCTCTGAAAATTTGTGATGGTTGAAGCAAAGCTCAGTTAGTATAACGATCGAGGTGTCTTCAACTGGGATTCTATGCAGCTTGTCAAATCCCAGCCATGGAAACTGCATCATAGAGTACACCATTCCTGGAAGGCATGTTAAGCCAGCAGTCCCATTTGGAAACATGACGGACATAAAATGTCTCATTATATAGATGTAGGGGGCTAAGCTCTGCTAAGCTCATGGCTCATAGATGGAGCCTATGCAACTGTTTTGCTAAAATAGACTTTATAAAATTTATATTTCCTGGCTACTCCCAGAACTGTTTTGTGCACCATCAACAGGTTAATAATGTGTGGCAGGCATTTCCTGATGGTCATGATGCATGCAGCAATAATTGGCGTGGCACTTACTTCCTGGTCCTCACCACAGTAATCGTCACATATATTTATTGCAAGCAAAAGTTGTTTAAGAAAAATATGTAAATAAATAATGGATTATATTTTTAAACATTTGAGGGAAGGCGTAATGAATGCAATCGTATGACATTATACGAGCGTGCACTAAAAAAAAAAGAGGTGTATCATCTGTAGATGGTGAAACGGTTGCTGAAGTCTGCCATGGCTGATTTCTAACAGTGACTTTTTCTGTCCTCTGTTTCCCTAGGACAAACACAAGCAAGCATTTCATTCAACATCTCGAAAAGCTGGAACACTCGAGTCCTCAACGCTGACCTCTGGTTCTTCCTCCGAGCCGCGCGAGGCATGCTTGGATCCACATCACCTGTGATTTTGCGCTTGTGGAACATAAAGGATGGAAAGCAGCTCGCCGAACGTCAAGTTTTATTACCAGATCGTCCTGTCTGGTTGTCCTTCCCGGTGGCCAGTGCTGTGCAGACATTGATGGACAATGACGAAGACAGTCATCTTGAAGTTTGGATCGAGTGTGAGGGATGTTCTGTAGTCGGGAAGACCACTGTACTGCCTGAGTTTGCAGAGAAACGCGCATACCTGGCCATGCGCACATCTCCATCTCCATCCGGGCACCGTGTGCGACGGAGCGGAATCCATTGTTATGGATCGTTGACTTCGTGTTGCGTCGAGGAATTCTTTGTGAAGTTTAGCAAGATCGGTTTTGACTGGATCATCAAGCCTGAAGGCTTTTTCGCAAACTACTGCCGTGGGAATTGTCCCTTGCATCTTACCGGCATGCCAGGGACTGCTGCCTCCTTCCACACAGCGGTGCTCAACAAGTACCGTGTCCAAGGGATTGAACCTATGTCATCGAAACCATTTTGCTGCATTCCCACGAAGTTGAAAGCCATGTCCATCATTTTCTATGATGAGCAACAGAACGTCATAAAGAACGACATACCGGACATGGTAGTGGAGGCCTGCGGTTGTGCATAACGGCCCGGTTACCTTTACACATTCCCAAGACTATCCTTGCCCACACTCCCTCTGTTTCTCGACCCTCTTTTTCTCCATTCCACAGACTTCTTCCAATGTGTAGACTTTCTCGGAGAGGATCAGGCCAGAGCTTTTAATATCCTCTCCTCTAAAAAAAAAAAAAAAAAGGAATCTGTCTAACTTCTTTCTCAAGGTATTCCCACTTCATCTGCGATGCAAACCCTCAACATCGAGTTGTCCTTGTTGACGAACAAGACGAGAAGGAAGCGGTTTCAACTTGAGCACTTTACAGAAGTATTTATACATTGCCCTGAGTCGTGGAGGGTTAAGGTTTACCGTTCTGGTGCGTATTTGATTTTTTTTTGTGGTGCATATCATTGCAGGGATAAGTGATTTATCAGTGGCAGCACTTGAGCAGGTCCGATAGGCAGGTGCCAAAAGTCTGAGCGAACAACACACGTACTCTATATCCAAAGATACTTTTAAAATCCGTTTTAACAGGTGCTTTTTTTGATCTTTAACGATCTATTCATAAAATATAATCACTTTGTTTATTTTTTGTATTTCTTGGCTATACTCAAGTAATGGTTGCGTATTCATTTTTCCTTTTTTTTTGTATCCTTCACTATTAAATGTTCACCTTGAAGGCAAGATTAACCTTTTGTGTCTGTTTGGTATTTTTACGCACCAGTTGCCACGTCTCTTGTCACATTTGTAACTCGTACCCGACCTATCACGTGGCACTGAAATAAAAGCTGGGTTCCAAACTTTGCTGGGACGAGATTGAGTTTAATTATTATCGTAACAGAGACTGCCAGGAACAAATGGTTTCACTGAAATCTAAAGGGAATGAATAAAAATACAAAACTTTGCACATTCTTATGTTATGAAAAATGAGGTCGTTGAACTCAATATCTCAGAAGTTGTGTGTTCAAATCCAACTATGAAAGATTTGTTTATTTGCATTGGTCTAAGGCTTGGGGATGAGCTTGTAGTCGAATCACTACCAGGACAGACATTGGTTGAAGTCGGTGAACTTTGTATAGGAATTGCAAGGACATGAGGAGACAAGGGACAAAGATATTGTCGGTAATGGGATTTGAACCTGTGTTCTCAAGGCAACGAGGAATTGGTTGAGATGGAAATATTGAACCAGGCCAACGCATCTTCGCCTCCAGAAACTAACCTTATGGAAACTTCTGTCAAGCCCAGCTGGCACATTAAAGATCGTCAGGGAAGGGGTCATCTGGCCACTTGGTTTCGTCTGCATATGAGCCCACTCCTTATAATGCGGCCGATACTTAATTCCCCCAAGGCAACTTCGAATGCATACGTACAACCACCGTTGCAAAAAATTACAGTTTAACGTTTTTGCAACACACTTCCAGTTTACCATATTTTATTTACTGTAACATGCTGCATAAGTCTTGGCAAGGGTTGTGCTGGATGGTTTGACATTGCCTTGCCCAGCAGTCAGGCCAGGGATTTGTAATTTGCTCAGGGTGCCAGCGATAACTCGCGCAATCTTCCAGAGGGACATTGTGTCGTGTTTAACGTCCACCAACGTTTGTGCTCGCATATTGGTCCTTTGTCTTAACATCCATCTGAGGGACAGCGTGCACATTGATGCCTCGTCCTGCCTGCGAAACACCAGGATGACAGTTTATATCTGGCTCGGGATTCGAACCCAGACTAGACAGCTTAGAGGCGAGTATGCATACCTCTAGGGTCTAGGCCATCCTGTCAGCCAGAATGGGCTTAGGCAATAATTGAAGTGCAAATCATAAACGAACTCGATGGTATTTATGAAATACTTACTCCATAAGCCTGGTGTTGACTTAGTGGTTAGGGTGACGGCTTGGGATCCTATGGGCCTGAGTTCAAGCCCCGTCGGCCACTGAATTAATACACCAGGAGGTTGACTCAGCCCGTCATCCTTCCAAGTCAGTGAAATGAGCACCAGTGTACTGGTAAGGGGGGACACTGCATCAGCAGCATAGCTGCGTCCCAGCCAATGATGCAACCAGCAGCCACAGGCTGCACGAGAGAGAGAGAGAGAGAGAGAGAGAGAGAGAGAGAGAGAGAGAGAGAGAGAGAGAGAGAGAGAGAGAGAGAGAGAGAGAGAGAGAGAGAGAGACTGCGAAAGAGAGAGAGAGACTGCGAAAGAGAGAGAGAGAGAGAGAGAGAGAGAGAGAGAGAGAGAGAGAGAGAGAGAGAGAGAGAGAGAGAGAGAGAGAGAGAGAGAGAGAGAGAGAGAGAGAGAGAGAGAGAGAGAGAGAGAGAGAGAGAGAGAGAGAGAGAGAGAGAGAGAGAGAGAGAGAGAGAGAGAGAGAGAGAGAGAGAGAGAGAGAGAGAGAGAGAGAGAGAGAGAGAGAGAGAGAGAGAGAGAGAGAGAGAGAGAGAGAGAGAGAGAGAGAGAGAGAGAGACTGCGAAAGAGAGAGAGAGAGAGAGAGAGAGAGAGAGAGAGAGAGAGAGAGAGAGAGAGAGAGAGAGAGAGAGAGACTGCGAAAGAGAGACTGCACTGGAAAACTGAACTGTAAATGGTGGAGACTTGTAATACACTCCTCCACCTGGAGGCAGCACTACACGATACACATTTATACAGATAATTTGTGTCCCCCCCCTTTCAACCCCCCACCCCACTTTTCACCCAAACCACCGGCAAAGATAAAAACCACCCATATACACGAATTTGGGTTATGCTGATCCCCTGTAGCAAGTCTGAATGTAATTAGCCCAGAACTATAGGAGGAGTCGACCGAAAAAGAAACCCACAAACAAACCTACAAACCCACAGACATCATTTCATGAATTATAGTAAGGATGAGCAAATACCACCTGTTGCTTCGCTGACTGTAATATGAAAGGGGGAGGGAGAAAAAGATTGGGGAAGAGGAAGAGAGGGGTGGGGGGGAGAGAACAGGGAGAGTGAAGAGGTGAAGGGGAAAGGAGAGAGGATGGAGGGGGAGCAAGGAGGGTGGGGAAAAGGAAGACAGTATGAGATGAGAGGAAGGGAAGACAGATGTGCGGTGGAGTGTTAACTACGATTCATACCGTCTCATCAAAATGATTCTGCATAGAATAGCAGTAAAGATGGAAACAAAATAATGTCTGAAATCCATTTTCTACTGGTCATACTACAAACACAGCCTGGAGACAAACTCCCGTCCAGAGAAAAACTCCTGTCCGGACGTGTCCAGAGACGAACACTGCCCGAACGCATCCGGAGAAGAACATCGCTCGGACGCATCTGGAGACGAATATCCCTGGCTCAGAAACAGCTCAGAAATCGGATGTTATTTCACAACAACTCGCTCAGAATGATGGAGCACAAACTACAACTCGCTCAGGGTGATGGAGCAGGAACCACAACTCGCTCAGGGTGATGAAGCACAAACCACAACTCGCTCAGGGTGACGGAGCACGAACCACAACTCGCTCAGTGTGACGGAGCACGAACCACAACTCGCTCAGTGTGACGGAGCACGAACCACAACTCGCTCAGGGTGATGGAGCACGAACCACAACTCGCTCAGGGTGACAGAGCACGAACCACAACTCACTCAGGGTGACGGAGCACGAACCACAACTCGCTCAGGGTGACGGAGCACGAACCACAACTCGCTCAGGGTGACGGAGCACGAACCACAACTCGCTCAGGGTGACGGAGCACGAACCACAACTCGCTCAGGGTGACGGAGCACGAACCACTCATTCAGGGTGACGGAGAATGAACCACTCGCTCTGAATGACGTGGCGTGGCAAAAGCATCTGCAGAGAGTGAACGATTTTCTCAGAATGATGTACCATGGTTCCACTATCGGCTATGGGCACTCGGCAATTGGCTTAAGCACTCATGCAAGCACTCCAATTAAATGGTTGATACGGAACAGTTGGTTAGGCTGTCACTGCATACCAAGAAGGATCCCTTTAACTTTAAAGCCTGTCTTCACTGCGTACACATCAGTTCATGAAATAAAATGAATTAATGAAATAAAATGAATTAATGAAATAAAATGACTTTATCCATAAAAGAGTTGCAAATTAATGCAGAACATCCCTGGAGAGATCACAAAGTTCAATTGCCCATGAAACAAACATTGCAGAAAATCCGCCATTTTGCCTGCTCGTCTGTGCACACATCACGTAGTACATCGGTTTTAACTTTTTTATACGTGGTACATCGGTCCAAGCAAACGTTATAACTTTTTTTTAAACGTCTCTTTTTTACCAGATTTGGTTTGATTCCCTGTAGAGCACCTCACAAAACATCTGAAAATATAGACACAGATCTGCAGACACTTTAGACAGGCAGTTGCTCTGGTGGACAGGGTGTGGGGTCTTTCAGTGAATGTATTGAATCATTCAGCTCAATGAAGCTGGTTAATTTTGTTACGTTCCTAAATTTTTTGTTCACTTCACTCAACATAATTCTCCAAGCATTAGAAAATGATAAGTTCCATGCTTCAGAAATTTCACATTTTCTTGTGTACGTATGGAGGAGGGAACATAGACTCCTTGCTTAAAGTAAATAGGTATATCTGCTGAGTTATAAGTGTCATTATTTCTTTAAATTATCCGATTTCAGAAGAGATTTTGACGCTTATTGAGTCCGGACGATATCCGATCCTCAAAACTGAAATAATATTTCGATGATAAACTTCAATTAGTCCGTCAGAGTAGATCGTGGAAAATTGTATCACATAATGCATGAAATCGCTCCAAACCCCTAATTTGAAAACTTGTAGTACTTACAAAAGAGATGAAAACGGCGATTCGTAGCTGTGATGAACAGACATTCGATATGATTGAGGAAAGTGAAAAAAAACGATCATTAAGAAATCGTTGCGGCGTGTTCCAAGTCAAGGCAAGGTTGAGCAGGCCACAAAACATGGCGGTAACCCCAGTGAGGTTACCCAGGAAATGCCTCCAGACCAAGAGAGCGAGGTGGCCGAGGATCGCCTGATGAAGGATGTAATTAAATAATGCCATTAATTAATTATCTTCAAAAGGGGTGTTTTAATTAACCCAAACTCCTAATTTTCACTCTTGCATTTCCTTGGAATTCCCTTCATATGCACTAGCTGAAATGCCCGTTCGACACTCAGGGAAATCTGAGTATGTGGGGGAGTGGGTGGATCTTGGGGGGGGGGAGGGGTGGGAAATGGGCAGGGTTGGTGAAGGGAGGAGGAGGGAACATGGGAGTACAACGTGGATTTGGGGATATAGTTGATCACCCAGGTGAACCTGAGTTTGAGGGTGGGGATGGAAATTGGTGGGGTTGTGGGAGGCTTGTGGTGTTGGGTGGGGGAAGGTCAAGGTGCAAAACTATTATGAAGGAATGGAGATATTTGATGCCAATTTAGAGCCCTGTGGATCAGAGTGGATGGCCGGCGAATCAGCACGTGCACGCACGCACGCACACCATTTATTTCACAATTTTTTGGGGGGTCAAAATTGAAAACATTAATGTACCTGTCGTTTTTTTTAATGACGTACCAAAATTATCAAATATAATCAACTTTATTATGTATAGTATACCCAATTCGTTGGCAGAGTGAGCAGCCTCGAGAGAATGTACATGTCTGCTGCTAGCAGGTCGATTCATCAGTGTGTGTCGTCCCTCAGCTGGACGTTGAAACTGGACGGTCCGTCGTACACTCGCCTCGAAGCTGTCTTTAACTCTCGCCCGCACCAGCCGGTTCTGAAAGACTTGCGTCAAACTTCCCTCTGCCGATTCTCCGAGAAGGTGGGACGAATGGCGGCCATTAACATAAATACACTCGTTAATCCTCCCCAGTTAATCCTCCCGACATAAAAAATACTGTTAGAAACACATTTCGACGGACAAACAAATCGGGTTCATGCCATGAATGAGAAGCTGCGACACTGTCAGTGATATTTCAGAGTAAAACTACACCATTCCTGTTCATCAACATATAAAAATACCTGCGAAAAATCTTTTCTCAAACTTTCCGGAACCGATTGGAGCAGTTTCTTGGCACAAAATGGCATTTTTTAAACATTTATTTGGCTTTTTTCAATCTGAGACACGTTCAAAGCAAACTCGATCCGCGACGTGGGTCAGTCAAGTAGTGCTTACCAAGATGGCGCCGGTCACGTGAGCTCGAGCTCACAGCGGCTACACTTTTGACGGGCTATGAGCATTCTATTTATTTTCAATGAAGTGGTCTGACCCACCAGAAAACCAAGATGGCAACCATATCATGTCGCTTGGGTGTCATGGTGGGTGGAGTCAAGCGACCAATGGAGGGTATGGTTCAGCAGCTGTCCGACCATTGGGTGCACATTTCAAACATATACACCACCACCACCACCAACACCAACACAGAGCTCTTGTTGACCTGCCACATGTTTCAGGTAAAAACGTAACGTCATTCATAATGAAAAATCAACAAGAAGCGAATACTTCGATATCGCGCGGCTGGGGGCAGTAAAAGTCGAGGTTAAGAATGATGAAACAATTTTGCAGTTATAAAATTTAAATGTAGACACGGTGAATTCGCATGCACGATGGGAAGAGTTGTGACGTTGAACAAATTTCTATTTATAGCCCTCAGATCAAAGGGACGTATGCGGCCATAAGTGTGACAGAAGACACAGGACAGAATAGTCAATTATATAACAGCGCGATGTCGCCACGCTGTAAATACATCCATAACAGGCAATGGGATATATCATTCATGCGTGAAGACTGTTAACCATGTTTATTAGCTTAATAATATTGTGGCCTAGCTCGAGGCCTACCTCCAGCCAATATCTTCAAGGGGCTTGGGTATGTTAGTCTGTGGGGATGCGTTAAGCATAGAATGCCTCAAGGATGTCTTGTTTCCTCCAAATTTCTTTCCAGTCAAATGTCGAACAACATTAGCGATTGTTTAAAAAGGTAATCATACGTTGGATGGAATTGACTGAATAGTTTGTGCTTATAATAATTTTTACTTCCTGTAGGTGTGCACCACTAAACTCTTTCTCGACGCCTTGACACGGCATTTGTCCAAAGCGGACTAACCCCTGGGTGAGGGGGTAAATGAAGTCCCTACAACCTTTGTTGTATGACCTTTAGTGTCTCTAGAAAGTTTGAGATTGAATAAGTAAGGACCGAATGCATCATAGACAGACAGACACCAAATTACATATTTTAGTTTGTGTGTGATGATGATAGTGCACAAGATGGAACTTACTGAATTACACCTGACCCCACTGCAACCATCAATGGCAACAGGTTTGGTTGCAATATTGCTCAATTTCTCAAAGAACGAAATGCAGAAAAACATATCCCATCCAGACACAAGATGCAATCCCTTCGACGTTTGGGTAGAAGGTGTCCGTGTGTGTTTTCCCCCTTGTATAAGACCTCAAAAATATATTGACCTACCCATCCATCAGGACCATACTCTGTGCAGAGTATTGGTGCTGCCTAAGCAGTCTCCTTGGCTATTGGACACAATCCTGGACAGGTCACCACTCCGACACAGGACACCAGAAAGCTGGCACTCATTTTGCCAACCTCAGAAGGATCGCAGGCAGAGTCAACCCCAGCTGGTATTAATTCAACAGCCGAGTAGGATTTGAACTCAGGAACCTCAGATCCCAAGCCCACCACCCTAACCATTGAACCAACCCATGTACCATTAAAAAATAGTTCACATCTGCATGAATAAATAAAGCATTTTATTTATGATCTGTGTCGATGCAATGACAAGTTATGTCAAAAAAAAAAATTTGGACAGGTTGAGTGCATTTGGTCATTGCAACCGGGCCAAAGGCCGATGAGTGGTGTCGTGGTGGAGTGGCTCAAAAGCTTTCTTTCATTGTCTTCACCGGTTCTTGGATTCGACTACCTTAACTGATCAAGGGAATAGTTTCTACACTTTACAACGTAGTGGGTCGAAGCGCCCAGGATTGTTAGTAAGCCATAAAATCGTCCTTTACTTTCACTGAGCGCAGCTCTATCAAAGCTCTATCAAGACCATCATGGGCTTCCACCCCCATAAAAAGGTTTGTCAGAAAGACAGCACCAAATATCTTGCGTCCACAACGAAATGTAGACCGCATTTCTGTTCAACCTCCTCTTTGACATTTCAATACCATAATAATGTCCACCCGTCATGCCCTTGAAAATGGAAGGGGCTGTTGCATTGAATAAAGAGAGACATGAGCATCACACGTAGTCGTTCCTACAAACGTGACAATGGGTGCTTTTGAAGTACAGGCATACAGTATTGAAACAGAGATCGGATGTTGCCTTGGAAAGAACAAAATCGATTGCTTAATATCTGCTTTATCAAGGAGGTCTTTGGCCCACGTTGGAACTCAATACTGAACTTTAACCCAGTTTGATAACGGATGCGAGTGGGTGAATGAGAGGTGAATGGGGGACAGAGAGAGGCGAAGAGTGCTTGGAGTTAATATTTGTAATGACAAACGAAATGGTCAAATTGCATTCAACATTAGCTTGACATTTATTGTATCAGAAACATTGTTTACTGTGTTATGGACTCAGTGACTCCAAAGAGCTGTGTGTAATCTACCAACAGGTCTTGGTGTGCCGTGATTTGTGTGATACAAGCGTCCAGAGCCTGAACTTTGCCTCACATGCTAAAAACGACGTCATGATGCAATCTTACAACACCATATCAAACTTGCATTGAAATACTCCTCCATGATGCTGGCTGGCTCTGGAGTCTGGAGACTGCAACCTTGTCAAAGTTCTTGGATTTTGTGGACGCTTTGTGTGGATGATCCAGATGTGGATTTAAAAATTTTTTTTTTAATTTAATTATTATTAATTTTTTTATTTATTTTATTTATTAATTATTATATATTATTAAAAGGTGATCCTTAAAATTTTTTGTTGTACTTTACTGTAATGAAGTTTTGTCAAATCCACGTTGGTTGACCGTATTTTATTTTACCATGGTGTTTTAGGATGGGGATTTTTGTTTCCGTAAGTGGTTCAATAAAGCGACATGTGTGCTCACTATAACTCAGAACGGGACTCATTGAGCGCATAGTCTCATCGTCTCTCGTGTTCCTTCTTAACACAATTACCATCGTTAACTGAACACACCACGTGGTAGTAAACACACCACGATGATGGCTCACTGCGATTATGGCCCATACAGCCGTATCATCATCCGTGTGAAGCCTGGTGTTGGCGCAGTGGTTAGGGCAGCGGCTTGGGATCCAAAAGGTCCTGAGTTCAAGCCCCGTTGAGCCACTGAATCAATACACCAGGGGGTTGACTCAGCCTGTCATCCTTCCGAGGTCGGCGAAGTGAGTACCAGTGTACTGGGCCGGTGTATACCCCGGTTAAAATAGGTGTACCAGATCCCTGTGTCGTAAGAGGCGACCAAGGTTGCGTCAGGAAGGGCATCTGGCGTAAAACATGTGCCAACTCATGATGCGGATCATACGGATGATCTGCTGTGGCGACCCCTAAAAAGGGAGCAGCCAAAAGAAGAAGAGAGAGAGAGCTGTATCATCCGTGCACCCGATTATGTCACACAGTTTGTTGACATGGGTAATAAATGTCATCTATCTGTAATTCCAGCAATGTGTGTGTGTGTCGGCTGTGACCGCTGTTTCTCGACAACCGCTGGTCCGAGCTAATTGAAACTTGCCAGGTATATTGCTGGAGCGCTGAGGATGTGCCATTTCAAGGTTTGATATTAATCGGACAAGTGGTTCCCAAGTTATGGCCATTTATTTACCAACCAATGACAAGACACGTTGTTGCGTGGGCGTGGCCGATGGGGGAAGGGAACCACGGCCGCGTTCCCCATTACGGGTTACAACGTACGGGCTTCTGGAGAGTGATGACTTCGTGTATTCTAATAATTTCTCGATTCCTTATGCGCATTTATAGATAAACGCAATGCCCCAAGTTATGATCGTTTTCTTATTAGACGGTGTATAAATTTCGGTAACATCAGAGTGAGCTGGTATGCTCGGAACAAGGAAGTAAATGTTTTTTTTATTTTTTATTTTTTATTTTTTTTTTTTTTTTTGCACGAACGTTTTTTTTTTTTTCTTCTTTTCTCTGTGTTTTTCCTTGCGACGACATTGTAAAAAGGTAAAATACGTTGGCGCTAATTGAATAATTGGCCATTAAAACTAATTTGCGAATAATCGTAACTGCGATATGCGAACTTCCGGGCCACGCACGTATGGGCACATGAGAGCGAAGAAATGGCCTGTGTGGTTGTTTCTTGCTCGCGGTTTGAAAATGTTTTTTTTTTTTTACGGGCACGTACTGGTCTATTTTCATAAAAGGCAGTGTGTGTGTGTGTGTGTGTGTGTGTGTGTGTGTGTGTGTGTGTGTGTGTGTGTGTGTGTGTGTGTGTGTGTGTGTGTGTGTGTGTGTATATGTGTGTGTATGTGTGTATGTGTGTGTGTGTGTGTGTGTGTGTGTGTGTGTGTGTGTGTGTGTGTGTGTGTGTGTGTGTGTGTGTGTGTGTGTGTGTGTGTGTGTGTGTGTGTGTGTGTGTATGTGTGTGTGTGTGTGTGTGTGTGTGTGTGTGTGTGTGTGTGTGTGTGTGTGTGTATGTATGTGTGTGTGTGTGTGCTCCATAACTCCAAAACCATAAAACCGAGCAGCCTGAAACTTTGCATGCATACTAAGAAAACTCCAAGAAATTGCAAGTCAAAATTGGTAGTTTGGGTTGATTAAAACACCCCTTTTGAAGATATAATTAACGGCCTTATTTAATTGTATCCTTCATCAGGCGATCCTCGGCCACCTCGCCCTCTGGGGTCTTAAGGCGTTTCCAAGGTAACCTCGCTGGGGTCTGAAGCCGCCATGTTTTTTTATGTTTTGGCCTGCTCAGTCATGCTTTGATTTGAAACAGGCCACAACGATTTCTTAACAATAAATAGATGTAAGTTCCAGATTTGAAAGTATCAGCAGTTCCGACTCCGTAAAAAGTGTTGATTTGTTCATTTGAGACGTTTCACGGGCGATTCCCGTTGTGTTGTTGTATCGACGGCGATTGGTAATCGCTTGCCAAGTCAGGCGTTCCGTTGGAGGCTTTGAGTGCTTCAGCCACTTTACGAGCTGTACCGTACAGTTCGTGTCCTGATCGGGATGTACAGTCCACAGATACTACAAGGTGGAGGTATGTACACAGCACACACGGACCTGGTACATACGAGTAGATCTGGATCTGTACGGACTCTCCGCGGATGTGTGGACGTGACATGTCATGACTGTTTCGTGCACCGTGTCCGTGGTGGTAAACGTGGTGGTAAACGTGGTTGTAAACGTGGTGGTTAACGTGGTAGTTAACGTGGTAGTTAACGTGGTGGTAAACGTGGTGGTAAACGTGGTATTTAACGTGGTGGTAAACGTGGTGGTAAACGTGGTAGTTAACGTGGTGGTTAACGTGGTGGTTAACGTGGTGGTTAACGTGGTGGTTAACGTGGTGGTTAACGTGGTGATAAACGTGGTGGTAAACGTGGTGGTTAACGTGGTAGTTAACGTGGTAAACGTGGTGGTTAACGTGGTGGTAAACGTGGTGGTAAAGTTTCATCCCCGATCTGATGGAGGTTCTATGAGGTTTTCCTTCGTCCTCACGTCTGTTTATAAAGTATCCGGTTACCGGATTTGCTTGACGAACGTTATATGTTTCCCTTTGTGAGTTTCCAAGTAAAATATATTTGATAATGTCCGATTTCCGAGCCGTTTTCAGTATTTACGTGTTTTATAAATTACCGAGGAAGTTTTTTTTCCCCGTCACACGCAGCTGTTTATAAAGAATAATGTTTGTATAATAATCCCTGAAACGTCTGTGTAAATGTGACGATGTTTTTCGGTGAAAACGACTCAAGGTTTCTGGGTTTTATACAGTACGTACTGTAGTCGGTAATCACAATGACAACCTACTGATTCCAGAAATTGTGTGTGTGTGTGTGTGTTTTGTTGTTGTTGTTGTTGTTGTTTTGATATGTACATACTGTATGTGGGTTTCACAATGTGGAATGGAGTCCTCCCAGAGCAGGCTCATCCACCTTCATTTCAGTAAAGGGGTCACGATTCATGGACCAAGCTGTGAAGTTTTCTGTTCTCAAGGTTTTGTGACGAGGGCTCTCTTCAGGGTCGTCGCTGAGCCCCGGACAGCTTCCATATGTAGTTCGTTTGTTATAATATTCCCAGGGATGTTTTTTTAGCACACCTCTAAAGTAGTTCCACAGAGCTTTTGGGATGGCGTGTCGTCCGTCCGTCCGTCTGTCCTTCCACAAATACTTGCAACTTCTCAGAAACAACACATGATTTCAATTACATTTGACCACAACCTTCATTACCTGTGATTGCATATATATATATATATATATATATATATATATATATATATATATATATATATATATATATATATATATTGTTACGGATTCGCGCCCGCCGGCGTGCGAACGGCCACGTAACTCGAATCGCGGCACGTCGCCCACCGGACGGACAATCCAGTCGTGACCCTCTCGGACTAACGCCGGGAACCAGTCACAGGTGGACCTTTCGGTCTCACCGCGATCGAGCCAATCGGCCCCCGCGTGGGATAGGGTTGCTCGCCAAATTCGACCTACCTAAGTACCCACACGGAGGGTAGACCGGGCGATCGCACCTCGCCGCAGGTCGACTTCGGACACGGGCCACTTAAGCGACCCGTTCCGTACTATCGGGATAACCGAGCGGTGTTATCGTCGGCCTCGACGGTTCGATTAACTATCGGGCGTATTCAGCCCACTACCAACCCTTTACGTGAAGCAAGATGAGGATTCAATGAGAGAAAGGACGAAGCGAAGCGGGAAACAGTTCAACATAAAGCACATTTATTCGCGATGAACGGAAAGCACACATATACAATTCCACCAAAAGCACATAGAAAAGAAGAGAAACACAATGCAATTTTACACAAAAAGCAAATGTAAAAGCGAAGACACAATGCAGAGCTAATACCGACTACCGAGCACACGGCAACACTTATACAATTCTACTTCACAGACGGCGCCGACAACACATACCCAAAACCAAGAAAAAGAACACCCTCAAGGATGAGGCGGGCCTGAGGCCGAGACCGGGTCGGGCCTACCCGTCTGGTGATGAGACGCGGAGCGGCGATGGTGCCTCAACTCCGCGGGCCTCGCGGACAGTGTCTGGTAGGGGGTGGGAAAAGGGGCCCCCTTGGTCGCACTATCTCAGCGCGGGGGGAAACAGGAGGGGTTGCTGATGCTCGGGGAAAGGAGGATTTTTACTCTGTCTCGAGTCCCGCGACGAGCGTCTCCACCTCGACCAGGTCGCGCCGTCGGCCTCCCTGGTGTGCAGCTCCCGGCACCGACGCGAGCACCCCCTCGTCTGCCTTCGCCGCCTCTCCACAGCTCCGTCCTCTTCGCTCCGACTCCAACGCACACGACGACGACGACGACCAACGACCAACCCTTTTCTGACGAACGCAGCCGCTTATATAAGCCCCGTGGCTTCACCTTTGACCCCCTGCCTTCGACCTTTCACCTCGCTCCCCATTGGCATGAGAAAAAGTGGGCGTGAATGCATTTTGATCCATGAATTTGCATATAGCGACCGCCCTCCAACGCCCTGGAGGCGGGGCCAAATCGCCATTCGCTCACCGATTGGACGGAACAAAAGTGGGCGTGTGTCGTTTTTGATCCGTTTTTGGAGCGGAAAATCCGTGGTTTTGTACACGCTGTTCGGCGCGCGCCCTGCAAGAGTCCAATACCGGTACCCACAAGCGGTGCAAGAACGGTGGCGATGCGACGGTTGCGAGGTGTGACGGGAAAGGTCGTGGCTGTTGTGGTGAAGCGGCGTTGTGGTGGGTGGTTGATGTTGTGACGACTGTTGAGACGCGGTTGGCGGTGGTGATCATGGCGGTTGGTCCAAAATAAAGATAGTAAAAGAAAAACGGCTATCCTGAAGAGTCGCAGCACGCATGAATGACATGTATTCCCACTAGACAACGGGTTTGGGCCTAACTACACATATACTTACGGAGATATCTCACCTAAGGGACCTGAATGGTGGTTTGCGTATTTGGTAACCACAACACTACCCCCTCCCCTTTTTACAGACTCGTCCCGAGTCGTCAAATTTTCGTGTGCCATCATGTGTAGTTTTCCCCTAGTACATTTTACCTACGGATCCCTGAGTGCGACATTCATGGTATTCGTGTCCCCAAAATAAATAACCTGAGGGCTGCGTAACTACCTAAACAAACTCACTCACACGGACGACTTAAATAAAATTGCCGGCGCTAGGACAGACATGCCGGGGGCGCACTCATATTTACAGTACATCTTAACCTTAACTTACAAATTTTACACTAAACCATGGCCCAGGATCAATGAACTCTGCAAAAGAAAAGCAGTTAGCAGGGAGCCAGGCTGCTCACATGCAGTCTCTGGCTCAAAACAATGCCGGTGACAGGGAACGTGGCTGGCTGCTCACACGCAGTCCAAGGCCTTCCCTTTTGAACTGAACGCAGTGAACCACAACGGTGCATGGGCTGCACAACGCAGTCTCCGTGCCAGCTCAAGTGGCACACGCAATGAGCACAACGAATGGATGGATGAACACAAACACGGTGCACGGGCCGCCACTGCAGGCCCGTGTTGTAGCTGCCAACAGGGCAGTTCTCGCAGCTTGCAAACTGTTGCCTTGATCCTGGCGCACATGGCAATGAACAGGGGGGGGGGGGCAAAGCAAAAATTGAACGGGGCTGGTGAACATGGGCAGTGGGCATGGCATGGCAAAGGCAGCAGGCAAACACAGCCCGCAGAAGAAGGCCGCTGCAGGCAAACACAGCCGGCAGATGAACTGGCCGGCACAGGCCTTGAAGAAAAACAGCCAGCCGGCAGATGAAGTGGGCCGGCACAGGCCTTGCAGCACAGCAGCTGCAGACGATCCAGCCGGCACAGGCCTCGCAGCAACACACGGCCAGCCGATGAAGTTGGCCAGCCTTTGCCGTTCAGTGGAGGTTGGTGGAGGGAGTGCGGTGGTGCTGGCCACTTGGAAGGCGGGCTCGGACCTACCTACCTGTCTCCCTCCCAACCTATCGCCTTTGCCTGTCACTGTACATACCCACTCCCTTAATTTGTCAAACCCCAATTTAGCCCCAACTTATTTTTTTTTTATTTTTTTTTTTATTTTTTTTTTACTTCCCCCTATAAATCGTCCCCTAACCCCCTTTACTGTCCTTGTTCGGCTAACCTATTCTGTCACCTAGCCTACTCCCAACCCCTACGTTCCCTTCCCGGAGGGGAATAAGGGAGAGCTAACGTCCTGTGTCGAGGCCCAACGAAGCCTCAGAATGGCCTCCCCAGAGTTCGGCGATCTATAACCAAAGTGGGTCCAGCGGCCCACAACGACAGCGAGGGGATGGATGGTGCGGAGGGGTACATCTCCTAATCTCCCCTAACCATTTAACTGTTAAACTACCCCGGGGCTTTCAACAAGCGCCTCTCGCTTAAACTATTGGTTCTAACAACCCAGATTCCCGTCGCCTGTGTTGGTGTCCTTACAATTTCGGGCCTCGCCCCCCAATTTTCTCTCCGTGCCCTCACACGGTCTCATGGCTGGGACACGTGGCTCCCTTTGGCAGGCACGACCCTCTGCCGAATCTCCCGCTATGACACCCCCGGGCACTACACTGCCTCCGAGCCTACCAGCTCCCTAACACCGGGGAGTGCCCCCCATGGCACCTCCCCTGAAACGCACACGTGGCAGGCTGGCTTCCCGGGCCCCTTTCCGAGGGTCACCCATGCCCACAACACTGCCCACGCGGCTAATGGCGCCCCGGGCCCCCGCACCAATCAGGCGCACCCGTGCCCACTACTCTATCCCGGCCCCCCATGGGCCCATGGCCTACCGCGGCCGACTAGCCTGGTGCCCGGGGTACCCACTCAGCGATACTCACCTTTCGCAGCCACGCTCTCAAGCCCGTCAACAGGGCTCCTGCACCCCTCCAAACGGGTTTCGAGCCTACACACCCACCAACAACAAAACGACCTCCATTTTTCAATTTGACTAACCCCCTAACTCACTTTATACTGACCCCGGGGTCCCTTGGGCGGGAGTCACTCCTCCCCCCAATCACTCATCGCACCATGCATTCCCCATTCACTCCACACACACAGACCCGCTGGCCTCACTCACTCAACAAGTACTCACCTCACAACTCACCAACTCTTCAACACACACACCGCTGAACTCTGCCATCCTCCTAACTACATCCCCTAACTAACTCGTGCTCCCACGTCGTCCCTTAAACTACAGCACGTTCCTTTTAACACTACGTAGCTAAGCTACGTCCCCACTACACATCCACAAGTCTGTCACTGTCTCCAAATCTCTAAAATAACTTTTATTTCCCAACCTAAAGCTCACTAAATCCCTCTAACTAATCCATTCCACAGACTCCATGAGGACTTACCCCTGCCCCATGAAGTCGGTCTAACTAAGCTAACCCTTCCCCCTAACTAGTTTCCATCCTGTGCCCCGGTTAAGGGGGTCTTCCACCCCTTGCCCAGGAATCCTGTGCACCCGAAAGTGAGGCTTGCTTTTCTTTTTTTTTTTTTTTCTTTATATTCGCAGCACCAGCGCGGCAACTCAGAGCTCGCGCACTTTGCACCTGCCCGTGACGTCATGCAGCTGCACGTGTTCCTCGTCCCTCCTTGGACGGTACCATCCGGCAGGGATACCCCTCCTGCCGGATTCCAACCCCACGTGCAGCCATGGCGTCACCGTGCGCATAAAAAAAAAACACAAGCCCCACGTCTCGAGGGGTTCCCCACGCGAACACATGTGCTTTGCCCGTTGGAGCTTAACACACACGATCGCGTGGAGAACCCGTCCGGTCCAAATCCGTAGTCCTGCCTTAACTTTGTCCGTCCGCGGGATCGGCAAATCCACCGCGTGCGTTTCCGGACCGGGACTTCACCCTCGCAAGCGAGCACGTGGTGGTCTCGTGCGTTGCACAGCACGGACCTCGTGCTCACTGCTGGGTGAACCCGGCACGGTCCCCGAAACAACTTCAGCCGCTACCCGGCTTTCTTTCCTCTCATGTCGCCGTCGTCGTCGCCATTTAACACACGCACACCTGCGTGTTACGACGCTCACACTCCATTCCATTACATTCACACCGGGAGACGCGGCTGCGTGTTCACACATGCCGACCGACATCTCCCTCACATACCGCTCTCTCACACACACGGTCTCCCTTGCACTCGGCCGTTCACTCACGCGTGCCTCACTACTCACACAAACCATACTACTTACACACGCGGGGGCACTCACCCGCGGTGCCTCATCCACACTGGCCGTTTCATCCACACACACGGCCTCTTCCACACACGGTGCCTCATCCACACACGGCGTCTGGGAAGCACGTACTCTGGCACCATCGCCACCACACCACTCACACACGGGGTCGCTTCCACACACGGGGACGCACTCACACCCTGCACCACACACACCGGGACAACCACACTGGGGATTTGTGTCCCCACAAGGGTCTCCGGGGCCTCTATACCCCCCAAGCTCTCCGTGCACCCGTCCACAGCACTCCTGACCTCGCAAAGCACGACCGAACTCACCTGGTCGTGACTCACCTCAAGGGGGCATACTCGCTCCCCTCGTTCCTGGAGGAGGTCATCCAGGTGCTCGCACTGGGACTCTACCCAGTCCGCCAGCTCACCCCCATTATCCTCCACTACCTCCGTGTGTGTGTGTGTGTGCGTCACTTACCCCGTCTTCATCGTGCAGTCTCTCCTCTATTTTTTCTGTCTCCCGTGTCTCTATACATTTATAAGTTTCTGTTGTCGTCACCTCGTGTCTCGTCTCACACGTTTTAGTCTCCCCATTTAATTTTTCCCTTTTGGTCACCATCGATTCTTCTGTCACGACCCTCGCCCAACACGCCCCCCGAATTATTTTTTTACCCGCCTCCACCGCGGGCCTGTCAGCCGTTGCACCCCCTTCCAGCTCGTTTGCTCCCACACGTGGAGTCGCCATTCCCAGCTCCCTGGTCACGGCCTTCATGCCCGCCTGCAGGCATCGGCCCATGTTCTGCGTCTCACCCCGCAGCTCTTTCATTTCTTCCTTCATGTTTGCTTCCATTCCGCTTATTTGCTTGTTCATGCCTTTCATTTCGTTTTTCATTTCATTTGTCATTGCCGCCAGCATGGCGCATAGCTGGGCCATGTCGGGTGCGCTTGGGTGAGCCGTTTCGGCAAGGGTCGGGGGGGGGTTTTGGTGGAGAGGATGAGGAGAGGTGTCATACACCGCAGCCGCTGCCGCACCCATTTCGGGCTCTGGGTTCAGTTGGGCGAGTTCGTTTTCCTGTACAACCAACATTTCCTGCACGGGGATTTCATCCTGAGCCATGGATTCTACACATTCTACATCCATTTCTAATACCCCCGGCTCCCGCTCGCCTTGAGACGCCATCTTGCTTCTCTTAAAGGGTTAATTTGAATCGCTCGTAATTTGGAGGGAATCGGGGGTCGCTTCTCTCACCCCTGGACTGATTCCCGTGAATTTAGCTGGAGCCAGGAGAGCCCGTTTTCCTGTTCTCCGATACCAGTGCCGCGAGGAGGGCGATGGATTTGTATCGCACGACCTGACACCAGTGTTACGGATTCGCGCCCGCCGGCGTGCTGACGGCCACGTAACTCGAATCGCGGCACGTCGCCCACCGGACGGACAATCCAGTCGTGACCCTCTCGGACTAACGCCGGGAACCAGTCACGGGTGGACCTTTCGGTCTCACCGCGATCGAGCCAATCGGCCCCCGCGTGGGATAGGGTTGCTCGCCAAATTCGACCTACCTAAGTACCCACACGGAGGGTAGACCGGGCGATCGCACCTCGCCGCAGGTCGACTTCGGACACGGGCCACTTAAGCGACCCGTTCCGTACTATCGGGATAACCGAGCGGTGTTATCGTCGGCCTCGACGGTTCGATTAATTATCGGGCGTATTCAGCCCACTACCAACCCTTTACGTGAAGCAAGATGAGGATTCAATGAGAGAAAGGACGAAGCGAAGCGGGAAACAGTTCAACATAAAGCACATTTATTCGCGATGAACGGAAAGCACACATATACAATTCCACCAAAAGCACATAGAAAAGAAGAGAAACACAATGCAATTTTACACAAAAAGCAAATGTAAAAGCGAAGACACAATGCAGAGCTAATACCGACTACCGAGCACACGGCAACACTTGTACAATTCTACTTCACAGACGGCGCCGACAACACATACCCAAAACCAAGAAAAAGAACACCCTCAAGGATGAGGCGGGCCTGAGGCCGAGACCGGGTCGGGCCTACCCGTCTGGTGATGAGACGCGGAGCGGCGATGGTGCCTCAACTCCGCGGGCCTCGCGGACAGTGTCTGGTAGGGGGTGGGAAAAGGGGCCCCCTTGGTCGCACTATCTCAGCGCGGGGGGAAACAGGAGGGGGTTGCTGATGCTCGGGGAAAGGAGGATTTTTACTCTGTCTCGAGTCCCGCGACGAGCGTCTCCACCTCGACCAGGTCGCGCCGTCGGCCTCCCTGGTGTGCAGCTCCCGGCACCGACGCGAGCACCCACTCGTCTGCCTTCGCCGCCTCTCCACAGCTCCGTCCTCTTCGCTCCGACTCCAACGCACACGACGACGACGACGACGACCAACGACCAACCCTTTTCTGACGAACGCAGCCGCTTATATAAGCCCCGTGGCTTCGCCTTTGACCCCCTGCCTTCGACCTTTCACCTCGCTCCCCATTGGCCCGAGAAAAAGTGGGCGTGAATGCATTTTGATCCATGAATTTGCATATCGCGACCGCCCTCCAACGCCCTGGAGGCGGGGCCAAATCGCCCCTCGCTCACCGATTGGACGGAACAAAAGTGGGCGTGTGTCGTTTTTGATCCGTTTTTGGAGCGGAAAATCCGTGGTTTTGTACACGCTGTTCGGCGCGCGCCCTGCACGAGTCCAATACCGGTACCCACAAGCGGCGCAAGAACGGTGGCGATGCGACGGTTGCGAGGTGTGACGGGAAAGGTCGTGGCTGTTGTGGTGAAGTGGCGTTGTGGTGGGTGGTTGATGTTGTGACGACTGTTGAGACGCGGTTGGCGGTGGTGATCATGGCGGTTGGTCCAAAATAAAGATAGTTAAAGAAAAACGGCTATCCTGAAGAGTCGCAGCACGCATGAATGACATGTATTCCCACTAGACAACGGGTTTGGGCCTAACTACACATATACTTACGGAGATATCTCACCTTAGGGACCTGAATGGTGGTTTGCGAATTTGGTAACCACAACAATATAAATATAAATATATATATATATATATATATATATATATATATATATATATATATATATATATATATATATGTGTCTGAAGAGGTCTACAAAGGGAGTTAAGGGTGGGGGTGGGAGTGGGTTGCCTCCCCAAAGAGGTATTTGCTTTCTTCTTAAACAATACACACAATTCCGATGAAACTTGACAACAACCTTCATCACCCATAATGTACCAAAGTTTGTTCATGACATTTGAAAAATCTGGCCCTTTGGGGATATAAGGGGGTTTCCCCTGCCCCCCCCCCTCCAAAAAATAAGTATATGCTTTCTTCTCCAAAACTCCACATACAATTCTGATAAAACTTGACCACCATCTTCACCACCCGTGATGTACTAAAGTTGGTTCACGACATAAAAAAAAAATGGGGTCGATGAGGGTCTATGGAGAGAGGGGGGTTGCCCCCCCAAAATATGTATTTGCTTTCTTTTCTGAAACCACACACACAATTTCAATGAAACTTGACCACAACTGTCACCTGTGATGTACCAATGTTTGTTGATGGCATTTTAAAAAAACATCCATAGGTATTTACTTTCTTCTCCATTATATATTTTGTGGGTCATCCATGCCTACCAGTGGATGCCTGGTTATCTTATCCAGCCACGACGAGGTGAGTGCCCAGGGTTATTGCCTCTATGTTAAATATCTCTCTGAGGTTCTTCATCATCAATCCCATCGCTCCAGATATCACTGGTACAACTTTGGTATTTTTCAGCCTCCAGGATCTTTTCAATTAATTCTTGAGGTCTTGGTGTTTGGTAATTTTCTTGATTTCTGCATCGTTTAGTCCAAAATCACTGGTATTAATGCCTCAATCAGCAATGCCTTCTCTTTTTTTTTTTGTCCCAAAGTATAATATCTGGTTGCAAAGCTTTGTTTTTGATGTTCACACTCGATGGGATCATTAGTTCGTACATGAGCGGGAGGTACTTCCATGTTTTCAGTGATTACTTTTGGTTCATGTTCCCACAAACTTTCTGGAACTGGGATATCAAAGTTTTTGCAGATGTGCCAGTGGATTACTTTACAAACTCTGTTGTGTTGTCGTGTGTACTGCTGTTCTGACATGAGTTTGTTTTTTTGTGTGTTCAGTCATTAAGCATAACATATTCTCTTTACTAACTCTACCTCCACCCCTGACCTTTCTCTCTTCTTTTTTAGATCCTCGTGGAGGATCTCTAAGTCTTACTCACGTTGTTGTTGTTCTTGTGGACTTTTTTGGTTTCACAGCCCACAGTTTTCATTGAAACTTCCTGAAACTTGGCATATATATGTAAAGATACCCTGCGCAGACAGTCACCATCTCCGATTTTGAAAATTCCTCCTAGAAAAAAAAGTTATGACATCAAAATATCTCCGCTAATGAAAATCTTAAAAATTATCTCCAAAACTAGGCAAGCTTTTTTTGAATTTTGTTTGCGGTAATCGAACAGGGCATTAGCAGAGATGAATTACCGCACATATGATACATCACTATGACGTCATATCATTTTTATGACGTCATTCCTATTTTTTGACATTTTTTGTTTCACAACCCAGAGTTTTCATCGGATCTTCGTGAAACTTGCCATGTATCTGCAGAAAGCACACGCGCAGGCAGTAACCATCTCCGATTTTGGAAATTCTTCCGAGAAAAAAAGTTGACGTCATAATATCGCCGCTAATGGAAATCGCCTATTCCATTATCTCCGAAACTAGGCAAGCTGTTTGAATTTTGTTTGTGGGAATCAAGCCGGGCATTAGCACAGATAATTTATCGCAATCCTGAAACATCACAATGACGTCATATTCGTTTTTATGACGTCATCATTAAGAGGACGAGGATCTCGGCTCATTCGAGCTTGTTTTTTTTTCATACTTTTCTATCTTTCTTTCTCTCTCTCTTTCTCTCTCTTTTTCTCTCTTTTCTTTCTCACCCCGTCCTCGCATCCCTCCCTCCCGAGGCATAGCTACACCCACCTCCCTCTTGCCTCTTCTCTCTCCCTCCTCTCCCTCCTCTCTCAGCTCCCCTCCTTAATACCCCCTGTCAGTGATGTGATGGGTTGTATTTGCTTGTATACAAATAAACTCAGGACCTTTTTGGTTATGCTATAAATGTCATGTTTCAATTGCGGTTTTGAAATATTTTTAAACAACATTTAGATACATATATGTATGTACACATGTATGCCAGTGCAAAAAAAAAAAAACCAACAAAAAAACCACACGCACACACACACATCTTTAACAGCCCAAATTACTCCCACCTTTTTGTGGCATTAGCTGGGGCACACTTTTGGCCAGTCATTTATAAGCTGGCTTACCAGGCCTAGGATTCTACGAAAGGTGATTTGGGCAGGAATTTTGAATTTGTTGATGGTGCCTGCCCCTGCACTTCACAACAGACACCACGGGATCCTTACCATTCGCCAACAATTAGTACTGGTTCTGTAGATGAGTCGTCCAACTCAACTTCCTCCGAGTGGATGATGAACTCATTGATACCTGCTTGTGAAACCTCAGGGTGACAGTTTATAGCCGAGTTGAGATTTTAACGAAGGTTAAACAGCTCAAAGGTGAATAAGCTATTCTTTGCAAGTGTATGCAAGACTGGGTGAATCAGCCAGGTCGCAAACCACAGTGTTGTTGGTCTTAAGTTGTACTTCAACGGGGAAAGGAGGTGAGGGGAATGAGAGTAAAGTGACTGACTGGGTATTAGAGAGAGAGTAGAGCATGGAAAGGATGGATGAGGTGGTGTGCGAGGTGCTTGAGAGTTTGAAAGGAAGGGTGGAGGGTAGATTGAAGAAGATGAATGAGATTGGCTGAATATGCATACGTGTAATGTTTGGAGTGAAAGAGTGGGTTGATGGTATGAGAAGGAGGCAGAGGGAGATCTAGGAGTTGAGGAAGGAGTTGAATGCCTTGAGCAGGAGATGGAAGGAGGCTGGGGAAGGAAAGGGGAATGGGCTTGAGGTATTGAAGATGCAGGGGAGATTGAGGTTGGTGAAGTTGAAAACGGCAAAAATGATGAGGAGGTGAAGGTGAAGGGGGGGGGGGGAGGTGAGAGAAAGATATATATATATATATATATATATATATATATATATATATATATATATATATATATATATATATATATATATATATATATATATATATATATATATATATATATAATATGAGAGAGTTCGAGTTCTTTGAGAACTCGTTTCAATTTATGAGGGATCTATTGGATCAGTCTAGATCCAGTACGCAAAAGGTACCAAAGGAAGAGTTAGAATGTCACCTGCATGTTACCTTACACAGATGCAAGGAGGGATGAAGCGATTGAGGATACACAAGGTTTGGTGAGATCAACAGAGCCTGTAATTCAATTTGATTTCAGAGCTGAAGTTGTTTGAGGTTGAGGCAGTTTTGAGGAAGGCATGGACGACATTGGCTCAGAACTAAGTGTGGTACCACATAAAGTGTTTAGTAGTCGTGTAGGAATCAGGCGGTATTTATGGAAGGCTTTGAAGGTTGTGTGGCGGCAAGGTTTGATGCCCTGTCAATGGAGTATGGTGGAAGGAGTGTATATTCCGAAGGAGAAGCAGTTTAGACCAATGACATTGCTGCATGTGGATGGGAAGATATTGATGGGGATGTTTTTTGCTTGGCTCTCAGTCTTCATGAGGGCGAATGCAGAACGCAGGAGTACCAGATTCACCAAGATACATACATTCCTCATCCACCGATTCTGTTCAAATCCAGACATCCATATTCTCATGGAATGCTTTAACTTACAGTGTCAACTGTGAGCACCAGAGGTGAAACCAAAATATTTCTCGCGATGTGAGTGGGGTGGGTTGGGAGGATCCCACGTTTCCTGTAAAATAGTAGAAATTACTATAGATTTTAATCGGTATGGACAAATGTATTTGTAGACATTACATTCATTCTACTAACACCAAGGGGAGGCCCTGAGTCTGCCCCCCCACTCCTCACGCTTTGTGCTCTTGGCTGACACAATAAATTGACCCCCCCTCCCCCTCCCCCATCCCCCATCCCCATCTTGACTTGGAATTGTCAGTGATTGAGCTCTTTGCCATATTTGCAGGATAACCAGACTGTTTCAGTGAGAATTTATGAACACATTGATGTATTGCTCTGGATATCATCATTGCCATCAGGACTTTACATCACAGTTTTAACTCCAGGCACTCTTTTTTTTTTTGGTGTGTTGGGATTTATTACATTTCAATATGTGGAAAACGAATTTCAGGTTATGTGCCACATAGTCCCAATTTTTGGAACAATGTTGCAAAGGTTCGTCGTCGTGGTCTTGCATCGTGTCCAGCACTAATACAAGCTTCTGCAGATTATTTCCTTGAAATAATAAACAAACACGGCTGTTGTATTATTCACTGCGCAAATGAATTCATGTCGGTGCATGCTTGAGTTGTCATTTTGTTTTACTTTTCAAAAAATTCTTTCTTGAAATGAAGGAAATGCACTTAGCAATAGAACGTCATCCACACTTTTGTGGCCCCTGTCAATGAAGCCCTATCGCTTGCTGCAGAAATGTAAACGTTAAACTGGATTGTACTGAACACAACTCGCTGCAATGTTTTGGAAAACTTATAGGTGCGTTTCTATTGATTGCACACGAATGCCACCCAGCAGAATGCCTAACCCTTCACACAGTGGCCTCGGAGCAAATAGCTCACCCAAATTCAGCCTTTCCCTTCCCCCTCATCACACAAACTGCAAACGAATACTCTGGCATCCACCATCACTTCCAAACCGCATTCAATGTTCGTCCTGTGTACCTATGGAGTAGATTACCCGAGTATAAAAAAAAAAAAGTGATTGGATCTGACAGATGTGTTCACTGGTAGTTTTATAGGAAATGTTGTTTGAAATTTAAACATGAAGTTGCAATGTCCTCTGAATGTTCATACGTAGGTTTTGATATCAGTACAACATTTCCAAAAGAAAAGAATTTACGCCAAAAAAAAAAAAAGAAGTCCCCTGGGAAACGTGCATTACAGAATTAGTATATAGAACACACACACACACACACACACACACACACACACACACACACACACACACACACACACACACACACACACACACACACACACACACACACACACACACACACACACACACACACACACACACACACACACACACACACACACACACACGAGTTTCCAAACAAGAAATATCCTTTCATGACATTAGCCCCATCAAGGCATGTGCTACTGTTGCTAACTTGTGGTTGTTTGTCTGTGCTCTGTTCTTTTCTTTTAATGCTGAGCCTCAAGCAAGGAAGCAGCACGTACCATTTTCCATGTCTTTGGTATGACTTCGCCAGAGTTCAAACTATTGACCTTCCAGACTCAGAGCAGACATTCTAACCATTATGTCACTGAGTTTGGTATAATAATATCTAACCACCATCTAATCATTCTATCTTACCACCAACGCATAAATTAATTATAAAAAGCGACCATATTTTAAAAAAAAATTCATTTTAAAGTTCAGGTACTCTCAAAAAACATTTTTTGTAAAAATACAAAAAAATTCTTTCTTTTATCCACCTCAACCCTTAATTGTTAATTTCCTCTTCATTCCTTGTGTGCCTCTTCGTGAATTTTTGTCACCTCGGTCTTCAGAGAGCCGCCAAGACTGATACGTGCTATGGCAGTTTGACAAGGCAAATTGGTCTCGTTTCCAATTGATCATATCTCTTTTAGAAGCTTGATGGTTCAGGCAGTTGGCTTAGGATCTCAAATTCTTGAGTTCAAGTCCTAGCTGTGCCAAAATGACACGAGGTTGGTTGATTCAGCCTGTTTGGCAAGGCAAATTGGTGTTGTTTCCAATCGACTATGTCCCTCACAGAAGCTTGATTGTTAAGGCAGTTGACCAAGGACCTTAATGTCCTGAGTTCAAGTGTTCAAGTCCCAGCTGTGCCAAAATAACACAAGGTGGGTTGTCTCAGCCTGTCATCCTTGTGAGGTCAGCAAAATGAATACCAGCTTGTTGGGAGTGAGCCAGTCGAGTATCCACTGTTGGAGTGGCGACCCAGCCATGATTGTGCCCCCAGCCAATGTAACTGCCTTGGCAGTCTTGAGTGCCTCATGGGATAAGGAGGATTATCTAACCTACTGCACAGGGTGATCTATTGTTGTGGGGCCGGGTCTCGGTGGTGAGCACGACCGCTAGGTGGAGCAGTAGAGTCGGCTCCACCGAACACCCGGAATTTATAGGTCGTCACCCCGGATAACTCCGGAGCCGACAGGTCCCTTATCAGACCGAAGATCGCCAATAGGTCGACCACGTGGGATAGGGTCAATTGCCAATTTCAACTTACCGAAATACCCACGTCGTCCAAACTACCGGGGAAATTCACCCTCGGCAGGATCTGCGCGATCCGGGTCATTACCGAGCTGGATCTGAGTCGTACCCCGAGCGGAGAGTACCATATTCCTGCCGGGCCGATTACATGATTATGGCAACAATGAAGCCTCCTAATTCCCGTTCGCAGCGTGGCAAACCAATGATAGAAACACAGAAACGAGCTGGTACATTCAACAATGGGTGTTTATTTTACAATAATCGGGGAGGGGAAGCACACACAAGGGCAGAGCTATCACAACTATAAGAAATGCAATGTACAATGAGCAAAAGAAAGCACTTAATCAATCCTACTTGAAGGCGGGCCCACACACAGACACACACCCAAAGAAATGGACCCCGTCGGGTCTTTATTGAAGGCTTCCAGCTGGAGACCAGAGCCTGTGCTTGCACCTGTCCACCTCGTGTGGTCTTTGACGATCCGGCTCGGTGGGACTCGAACCCGCAACACTATACCACAACACGACGGGGCGTCGTGGGAAAGTCGCTCTCTGTGGCCATCTCAATCCTCATTGGCCGGCGTGTCGTGGGAAAGTCGCCTTCTGTGGCCATCTCAACCCTCATTGGCCGTCGTGTCGAGGGAAAGTCGCCTTCTGTGGCGTGGTGTTTTCCGGCAGGATAATAACATCAAATGGGTGTCGTGAACACCCTCGGCGACTTTTCTGAGCCCTTACTTGATAGTCTGTACTGCACGCTCAGATTGTTCATTAGATTGAGGATATGTATGGCTGGAGGTCGTAGTCTTGAACCCCCATTCCTGGGTGAATTTCCTGAGCTCAGGACTGGCAAATGGCATGTCCATAAATAATTCCTTGGTTTGTCATGTCTGGTGAACACGGACTTCAGAGCTTCAACAACGTGCTTTGCAATGAGCCCACAAATGCTTATGACCTCCGTATACTTGGAGAAATAATCCACAATCAGGAGGAAATGATTTCCAGCAAAGTGGAAAATGTCCACTCCCACTTTCTGCCATGCCCCCAGGGAAAGATCATGTGGCAAAAGTGGCTCTTTAATGTTAGCTGGTCTGTACTTGGCATACGTTGAGCACGTGGCAACCAGACTTTGTATATCTGAGTTGATACTTGGCCAAAAGACCACTTGGCATGCCCTGGCTTTACATTTATCTTGCCCAAAATGGCCTTCATGTATTTACCGCAGAATGTCAGACCGGTGTGTAGCGGGAATTACCAAACGCTCACCAACAAAAACCATGCCATTTGCCACGTGCACCTCATCCCTGATATGCCAGAAAGGTCTGATGGACACGGGAAGGTTGGTCTGGTGCATTGGCCAGCCGTTCAGAATGTAGCCGGCCAGTAATTATAAGTCGTCATCCGCAGTGGCACCACACAACAATAATCGGGGAGGGGAAGCACAGACAAGGGCAGAGCTATCACAACGATAAGAAATGCAATGTACAATGAGCAAAAGAAAGCACTTAATCAATCCTACTTGAAGGCGGGCCCACACACAGACACACACCCAAAGAAATGGATCCTGTCGGGTCTTTATTGAAGGCATCCAGCTCGAGGAAAGGTGAGCTGGAGACCAGAGCCTGTGCTTGCACCTGTCCACCTCGTGTAGTCTTTGACGATCCGGCTCGGCGGGACTCGAACCCGCAACACTATACCGCTTCAAGCACCAGGTACTGCGCTCTCCAACCGGCTACGCACCAATCAACCAGGACCAAGGAGAAGAACAGAGACGACGGTGACCTGGGACCAGACGAACCAGCCAGCATCAAGACCTGCGACCCCCAAGACGACGATGACCGACGCTCCGAGCCTGGCGTTCCTTTATATTCCTTTTTCCTCCGGGTTGAGAAAATCGCCGTCTGAGGCGATCTCCACCCTAATTGGACGGGGCGTCGTGGGAAAGTCGCTCTCTGTGGCCATCTCAATCCTCATTGGCCGGCATGTCGTGGGAAAGTCGCCTTCTGTGGCCATCTCAACCCTCATTGGCCGTCGTGTCGAGGGAAAGTCGCCTTCTGTGGCGTGATTGGACAAGAGGCACGCCCCTGCCTTCCTGGGTGGGGTCCCGATCTGAGGCGATGGAAATCTCCGTCCACGTATGTGGCTGAACGCACGTGGGCAATGGCGTCGGTGTGCGACGTGAAGTGAAGGAGATTTGTTGTAAAAGAAACTCCGCAGCGCACACATGTAATTCCCGTTAGACACAGGTCGGGGGCCCTAACTATAAACACACACTTACCGATATAACTGTTGTATAGGGACCTGAATGTTGAGTGCTCATAGCTGCCAAATTCGTAACACTATAATTAATTCCCTATTTTAAATGTAGAAATACTCTGTTGTTATTTTAGGTCGAACATTATTACTTGCAAAATTGAAGAATCACAATCTCAGGAATATTAGTTGGTCTCATCTTTTATTAACCTCCGCCATCGAAGATGGACGGAGGTTACTGTTTTCACCCATTTGTTTGTTTGTTTGTTTGTGAACACTATTATGGAAAAACTCCTCGACGGATTTCGATGAAACTTGGTGGGGGATTAGGAATGGTCCAAGGATCATGCCATTAGATTTTGGACTTGGTCCAAAGTCCAATATGGCTGCTATGGCGGCCATTTTGAAAAAATATTTGAATATTTGTTTTTGCATTTCTACATGTTTTAAGTGATTTCCAACCCCCCCCCCCCCAAAAAAAAAAATTGTTACAGAAAAAAAAAAATTGCAACTTTTTTTTTTCAACAAAATTTCGATTTTTTTTTTTTTTGCATTTCTACATGTTATAAGTGATTTCCAACAAAAAACATGCCAAAATTATAATTGCGGCTGATTTTGGAACTTCAGGTGGATATACCCACGTAAAGTGAAATTCTGTCTCGAGGAATCTAGTTATGACGAATGAATTGAGTATGTATGGCTGGAGGTCGTAGTCTTGAACCCCCATTCCTGGGCGAATTTCCTGAGCTCAGGACTGGCAAATGGCATGTTGTCCATAAATAATTCCTTGGGTTTGTCATGTCTGGTGAACACGGACTTCAGAGCTTCAACAACGTGCTTTGCAATGAGCCCACAAATGCTTATGACCTCCGTATATTTGGAGAAATAATCCACAATCAGGAGGAAATGATTTCCAGCAAAGTGGAAAATGTCCACTCCCACTTTCTGCCATGCCCCCAGGGAAAGATCATGTGGCAAAAGTGGCTCTTTAATGTTAGCTGGTCTGTACTTGGCATACATTGAGCACATGGCAACCAGACTTTGTATATCTGAGTTGATACTTGGCCAAAAGACCACTTGGCATGCCCTGGCTTTACATTTATCTTTCCCAAAATGGCCTTTGTGTATTTGCCGCAGAATGTCAGACCGGTGTGTAGCGGGAATTACCAAACGCTCACCAACAAAAACCATGCCATTTGCCACGTGCACCTCATCCCTGATATGCCAGAAAGGTCTGATGGACACGGGAAGGTTGGTCTGGTGCATTGGCCAGCCGTTCAGAATGTAGCCGGCCAGTAATTATAAGTCGTCATCCGCAGTGGCACCACGCAACAGGTCCTGCTTGCTTTGGCTGACTTGCAGATGGGTCATTAGCTGATGCACTTTCAACTGCATGTCCTCAAATGGTGTCGTACATCGGGATTGAGCCGCCCTTGACAAAGTGTTTGGAATGTACAGCAGTTTCCCAGGAATGTATTTTACAAACACGTCATAATACACAAGTCGAAGTAGCATCAACTGAAGCCTTGGTGAAGTTCTGTACATTGGTTTCTTGACAATTGTCACGAGATGTTGATGGTTGGTCTGCACCTCAGTCTTGTATCCATAGACAGAGTGGTGAAATTTCTCCAAGGCGAACATCACCCTGAGTGTCTCTTTCTTAAGTTGGGCATAGTTCTCTTCAGCAGCGGACAGTGAACGTGAAGCATATGCAACCCACCGGCCATCCTGCAGCAGACAGGCTCCCATAGCAGTTGATCATGTGTCAGCTTGCAAAACAGATGGTCTTGATGGGTCAAAGAATTTGAGCACCAGCCCAGACTATATGGCTCGTTTTAGCTTACTGAATGCCGCTGCTTCCTCTGGCTGCCATTGCCAATGTGAATCTTTCTTCAGCAAATGCCGAAGTGGGGTTGTGATTAGGGCCCTGTCACACCTTGACGATTTAGCCAGCGTATGCCGACGTATGAAAAAAATTGTCTAAAACGCTGGCACACGTCGAATACGTTATGGGTAAGTTTTGTATACGTTAAGAGCACGCTGAAGCACGCTGGCATACGTCGTAGTACGCCGAGCTCATCGACAATTTTTAAGCATGCTCACAATATTTCGAGGTATGCCGGCATATGATTCACATGTTCCGCATACGCTGGCCATAAGTTGTTGGCACGTTATGCGATCGTTGACACACGTCGCCACACGTTACTTGTAAGTTACTCGAGTCGAAAAACGTCAAGGTAATGTTTAGCGTACCCGAAACTTAGTTCTAACCTATGAGTAACGTGCTTTGAACCTATGAGTAACGTATGTAGACGTGTTTGACGTCTTCCGTACGACCACAGAACTTGCTGAACGTGTTTCTAACTTGGCTACCGTATAATGGCGTATTGGCAGCGCTTAGGGGAATTGGTATATACAAATGGGGTTCACAGGAGGAACCCGTCAGTGTTCCAGACTCCATGGTTTTTTTTCTTTTTTCTTCGGCATGACGGTGATGTTGACACTTCGATTTCTCGTGCGGTTATGATATAAATCGTTGAGCGGCAGCCTATTAATTATATTATATTATAACCGCACTGGAAATCGAAGCGTCAACATCACCGTCATGCCGAATAAAAAAAATAAACCAATGTCACCCGCAGGGTGACCCGTATCTTGCCAAAAGGTGACCACGTGTGACTTCGTTAAGGCCACACTGAGGTGAACAAAGCTGCTATCCACCAGGAGCGACTCCTTGAGGAATATCTGCCTACGAGAGATTCCGATGCGAATCGTTCTACAGAGTAACCATGAAAAATATGCGTTTGCCTCATAATGTCTCAAGTTTGACATATCTAGAAAGCACTCATCGAGGTGTTCAATTTGAGGTACTACATGATATGGTTCCTAAAACTTGAAAATTTGACCTTGGGGTCAAATATGTTTGATCTTAGGTGCTAACCATGAAGGTCAAGGCCAATCGCCACCAAAAATTAATCAGCTGAGCGCCAGACCATGAACTATATTCCCATGAAGTTTGAAGACGATCCGATCAAAATTACTTAAAAAATAAGGGTTTCGTCGACTCCCCTGATTTGCGACAAAGTGACCCTGACCTTTGACCTTGACCTTCAAAATTTTATGCGCTGAAAGGGACCTCTATAGGCCTCTGATATGCGAAGTTACAAAAATTTCCAATTATATCTGTGCTCTGCAGAATTTTTTATACGTGATTACAGACAAAAAAAAAAAAAAACATACAAGCTGACTAACATATCTTGCAAAAACTTCGTTTTGGCAAGATAATAAATAATAAAAAAACCAGGGAGTTTGGAACACTGACGCGGTTCCCCCTGTGAAGCCCATTTTATATACCAATTCCCCTAAACGCTGCCAATACGCAATTATACGGTAGCTGTAAGTTTGAAACACGTTCAGTAAGTTCTGTGGTCGTTCGGAAGACGTCAAATACGTCAATATGCGTTGGAGATAAGTTACTCATCGGTTCAAAGCACGTTACTCATAGGTTAGAAACAATTTTCGGGTACGCTAAACATTACCTCGACGTGTTTCGACTTATGAGTAACTTACAAGTAACGTGTGTCAACGATCGCATAACGTGCCTACAACTTATGGCCAGCGTATGCGGATCGTGTGAGTCATACGCTGGCATACCTCAAAATATTTTGAGCATGCTTAAAAATTGTCGATGAGCTCGGCGTACTACAACGTATGCCAGCGTGCTTCAGCGTGCTCTTAACGTATACAAAATTTACACATAACGTATTCGACGTGTGCCAGCGTTTTAGACAAATTTTTCATACGTCGGCACACGCTGGCTAAATCGTCAAGGTGTGACAGGGCCTTTACCGACATGTCAGGAATCAAACGCGATAAGTAGTTGATCACACGCAGCGCACGCTGTAACTCAGCCTTGCTTTTGGGTGTTGGCATATCCGCGTTTGCTTGGACCTTTTCGCGGTCTGCCTTTAAGCTGTCAGCAGAGACGTGTCCCATAAAACTGACCTCTGATGCCTTCCATTGGATCTTCTGGCAGTTAAATTTCACTCCACTAGCTCTGGCCCAGTCAAGGAGTTTCCTCACACTCTCATCGTGCTGAGCGTCATCAGTGCCCGCGATTATCATATCATCAGCGATAAAGTGTATACTTTCAATATCTCCAAATATACACTCATTCCTATTCTGCAGCACCTGACTTGCGGAACAAAGGCCAAATGGAATTCAGTTAAAACAGTAATGCCCGAATGGGGTATTGAAAGTACACTTCAAAGCACTGAAGCACCACCTGCCAGAACGAATTTTTCTGGTCAAAGATTGAGAAAAACTTTTTACCTCCCAGTTGGCTGATTACATCATCCGTGGTTGGCATCTGATTATGCTCGCGTTTTACGGCAGTATTTAGCTTACGGGGGTCAAGGCACAACCTCAAAGACTTGTCTTTTTTTTGACGATAACCAAATTATGTACCCAACCCGAGATATTACACCCCTAGCCACCATGTCAGAGAGTTTCTCTTTGAGGCGCACATGTAAACTGTGGGGTACTCTCCGTGGAGCCTCTATAACTGGAGAAACTCAATCTTTTAATCGGATGTGGTACGGGCGAACAAACCTACCCAGTCATACAAACAATCCCTGTGTAATCAAGCATGACTTCACTTGGTTTGAGTGGTGTGTGATGAGCATGAACAGAACATACATTTACATCAGCCTCATTCGCACCTATTTGAAGAAGATCCAGGGCAGCACTTGCTTGTAACCCCAGAATTCGGGGGGCTGAGGTGGCAACAGTGTGGAATTCAAAATTCCCCTCTTTGTTGCCTGCTTTGCAAAATAAGTCAGTCTTGCTTTTGTGGGTCACCTCATGTCCTCTATGTGCAGTAAAAGTTACAGAAGATTCCTGGACCTCTGGCTTGTAACTTGTTGAAAAGGGACAAAGGCATAACAAATGTCTGCGTGCCAGTTTCCAGTTTGACCTTCATTTTCGCTTCTATTGATATGCAGGCATAGCAGTTCTCACCTGGTGCTACCAAATCAAGGCCGTTAATGCACACTCCATCTATTTTGTCGACCGAATCGCCCATCTCTTGTGTGGACAGACTGCCTGGGTTTGGCTCTGCATATTTTTTGAAAATGACCCTTCCGTCCATATTTGTTCCATTCTGTCAATGGCAGGGCAGTCATGGTTCCTTCCCTGCTGGTGTTGACATCTCAGGCAAACATCCTGTTGATCCATGGCATGATTGGCGTTATCGTGGGATTCCCACCACGGGCATCGCATAGAGTAAACACCACGCCATGATCGTGAGCACCACGTTGGGTGGGTCCAGCGAAGTCTCGCGATAATACACCGCTCGGTTATCCCAGAAAGGAACGAACCGCTTAAGCGGTTCGTGTCCGAGCAGGCCTCGCTGAGGTACGGTCTCTCGGTAGGCTGCCCGCGAATACTTAGGTATATCGATTAATTCGGCGATTGACCCTGTCGCGCGGGGGTAGCACATTGACTAGGCCGTGGTGTGCTCATTGGAGCACACCCGTGACTGGTTTTCGGCGTTGGTCCGGAAAGTCGCGACTGAATTGTCCGTCCGGTGGGCGAGGTGGCCACCATTGGCTAAAGCGGCTGTTCGCACGCTGGGCGGGCGGCAAAATTCGAAATAATTTATTCCAAACAACATCCGAGAGATTCTGTCTCAACTTTTAAATTCCGATTCCATTATAGTAGTCTGTAATCTTGGTCAATACATCATTATGCCAACAATATTTGCCAGCCATGAAATGAAAATGTTTATTACTGCTCTTGGGCCTCACTGGCCTTAAATGCAGTAAATAATAAATAATAATAATACCGTGACCTAATTACTGTGACCAAATTACCTTGTGACCGTTTTACCATGACCAAGTTTCCGGTGACCAAATTTCCTGTGACCAAATTACCTACATTCGCTATCTCACCTTCCTCACTAACCACTCTCCCGGTGCTATTCCTCAATGGACACACACTGGTCCTAACCTGTTTTTTTCCCCTGATATACTTCAAGAAAGCCTTGCTAATATGTTTAATATTCTTGGCCATGTCCTTCTCGCACTCTCTTTTGGCTTGCCGACTTATTTTCTTCACTTGCCTCTGTTTACTCCGATAATGATATAAATCTAACTCCAGTCCTGTTATTTAAACCTAATAAATGCCTTCTGCTTCTCCTTAATAGCGTTCCTTACATCACTGCTCAACCAACCTGGCTTCTTTCTACCTCTAGTTTTACACCTCATTGGAATGTACCTACTCTGCACTCTACACATTTGGTCCTGAAAGGTTTCCCATTTCTCTGATGCTGATTGTCCTGTTGTTAGCTTCTCCCAATCTACATCACCCAATTCTCTCCTCATACCCTCAAGATTAGCCTTCCTAAAATATAATAGCCTTACCCTACTATCCTGGACTGCAACACCTAACAGAATCTTTGCACACAAAGTTCTGGTCACTTGCTCCAAAATACTCCCTGACCTCCACCTCTGCCACCACATTGGGATCGTTATTTAAATGGAGGTCGAACACTGCACTCCCCCTAGTGGGCTTATCTACAAACTGGGTTAAAAAGCAAACCTGGACTAAAAGTAGGAAATCCTCATCTGCTCTGCCCTTTCCCTGTTCCTAGACCCAATGTATCCCTGGCAAGTTAAAATTCCCCATCATCAATACTCTTCCCTTACCACGTACCCTTTTGAATTCTTCATATACTCTTCCTTCCTCCTCTTCCTTCACATCCGGAGCCTTATAAAAGCATCCTATCAGTATGTTACTGTTTTTACAATCTGTAATCTCTACCCGTACAGAATCCTCAACATCTATCTATTCCTTCCTTAATGTCACTACTTTCTCTTGATGCTGTCCTTCATCCAGATAATCCCTCTTCTTTTCTCCTTCCTATCACACCAATACATCTTGTGGCCTTATAATCCTGTCCTCCAGTTACTCTCCTCCTTAAACCATCTCTCACTCACTGCAACGATATCATACTACTCACTATCTACTTTGGCTTCAAGCTCTTCCATCTTATTATTCAAACTTCTGGCATTGGTATAGTATCTATTTAACTTTTCCCTTCCTGAAATTATATTTTCTTGCCTGGCCTTACTTATCACAATTACATCATCCGTTCCTTCCTTAAAAGCTTTGCCACCCTCTGCTGACCTAAATAAAAGCCTGAATTCCTTCCTCAATTCCCACTGCAAACCTTGCTGCCCCCTTTCTATTTAACATTCGGCCATCATTCCGGAAATACTCCCTTTGTCCCCGAAATGATTCCCACTACTTCTTAAATGTAAAACCTTCCTCCCTTCACCATTCTTACAGCTGTTGGTTGATGTCTATTGCTCTGCTCATAATTTCTATATTGTTTCCTAATCTTGGGAGCTCCACCTCCACCACTGCCTGCACCCGCTACACATCCACCACTGCCTGCACCCGCTACACATCCACCACTGCCTGCACCCGCTACACATCCACCACTGCCTGCACCCGCTACACATCCACCACTGCCTGCACCCGCTACACATCCACCACTGCCTGCACCAGCTGCACCTCCACCACTGCCTGCACCAGCTGCACCTCCACCACTGCCTGCACCAGCTGCACCTCCACCACTGCCTGCACCAGCTGCACCTCCACCACTGCCTGCACCAGCTGCACCTCCACCACTGCCTGCACCCGCTGCACCTCCACCAATGCCTGCCTCCGTTGCACCGTCACCACCTCATAAATATGACCTCATAAATAATTGGTTGGGTTTTTGTGTCATCTGGGTCTTTTGGGTCCTTGGGGTCTTTTGGGGGTCTTAAGGGTCTTGGGGGGGGTCTTAAAGGGTATTCAACAGTCAATGGGGTCTCAGCAGTCCAAAGGGTTGAAAAGTGCATTCCAATAGTATTTAATTAATAGACTACGTGTATGAAGTCAGGGTGCATTTTGACATTCAAACAGTACGTAATTAATAGACATGCAGTTACACAGCTTCATAGATGGACTGACCGTGTTTTTCATTTCTATTTGTAATTTTTCATCTTTATTTATTTGTAATTGCATGGGAAGATGATTTGGAAATTGTTATACCCTCCTGCCGCCACCACCAGCACATGGTACTCATTTAAATAGACAATTTATGTCCCCTCTGCCACCCACACTCCATGTGAGGCCGCGGCCACATAGCCAATGTTACCCCCACACAAAGTTGTATTATTGTGGGCCGGGGTTCGGCGGCGATAAACGATCACTCGGTGGAGCAGTAGAGTCTTCTCCCACCAAACACCCGGAATTTAGGTTGTGACTCTCAGATAAGTCCGAGAGTTCGCGGGTCCCTGAGCGGACCGTGGTCGCCAATATTTCGACGGCGTGGGGTAGGATTAATTGCCTAAGTTCAATACACCTAAATACCCATGTTGTCCAACTACCGGGGAAAAGCACACCCTCGACGGATCCCGGGCGGAACAGACCGTTTACCGAGCCCGATCCGGGTGTAAACCAAGTTGGGATTACCAAGATCCGTCGGTCCAAATGACAACTTACCGGCCCGAACGGCCTGACTATTTCTCAATACGTACCTTGCTAGGCCAATGAAAGGAAACACGAACAACGAACTGGAACATTTAACAGGGGTTTATTTATAACAATAATCAGGGAGGGGGAGCATAAAAAGAGCAGAGTTATCACGAATAAAGGAAATGCAAACCATGTACAATGAAAAACACTTAACAATTTCTACTTGTACAGACTGGCGCCACACACACACCCAAAGAAATAGTGGCCACGGCCTGTATTTGCACCTGCCCCCCTCGTGAGGTCTGCTCGAGCTTGTCCGGTGACGGGACTCGAACCCACCGCCAACAACACAGCACCAAGCACCGAGGACCAAGAACGGTGCCACAGACGCCAGCCGGCACCGGCACGGACCAGATGAGACCGCCAGCAGCTTTGTCCGGTGACGGGACTCGAACCCACCGCCAACAACACAGCACCAAGCACCGAGGACCAAGAACGGTGCCACAGACGCCAGCCGGCACCGGCACGGACCAGATGAGACCGCCAGCAGCTTCCTCTCTTTCTCCTTTATGAAGGGGCGGACCTCGCTTGCTTGCCACGAGGCGAACCTCGCTTGCTTGCCACGAGGCGAACCTCGCTTGCTTGCCACGAGGCGAACCTTGCTTGCTTTTTCTCCATTGCTTGCGACTCCATGTTATCCTCCCCCTCCCACGCGGGTTGAGGGCACCGCTGTGACGGACTCACGTCCGGATTGGACGAGGGGTTGTCGGGCGACTCGTGGCCGCCCTTCATTGGTCGGGCCGAACACTCCCTCTCACTGTGCGGGGCCGCCCCTGAGGTGGTCAGCCTTCTTGATTGGTTGGGGCGCGCGTGCGATGCTCGCCCTTCACTCATTGGCTGTAGGAAATGCTCCAGGCCCCTCCTTGGGGCGGAGCCTCGATCCGAAGCGACGGAGGCTCCACCCACGCCCTCAGCCAAAAACACGTGGGCAATGGCGTCCGGGTTGAGTGCGGGTCGGCGTCGCTGTTGTTGTTGTAGATGTAATAAAAACCTAACTAAAAAATAACTCGCAGCTCACACACAAAATTCCCATTTGACATAGGGGATGGATTCTAACTATAAACGCATGCTTATCAAAATAACTGAACTACGGGGACTCTGGCTGTTTGTGTGCAAAAGGCTTCCAGATTCGTAACAGTATTGGTACCCTGAGTTTGGAGTTTGCACCTCAAAATATGTGGAAGAGAGAGAGAGTTGTTTATATATAGATGTATTATATATGCACATAAGCAGTATGCATGTGTTTGCTTGCTTCATGTCCATAACCCGGGTTATTTTTATTTTTGGGAGAGATTGAGCCAGCAATATGTTACCTATACGCCACCCAAATAAAGGAATGCGTCAGAAGAACTTTTTTCAGGCTTGGAACAAGATTTCCCAAATGGTGTGTACTCTGCTGTGGTATTAATAATCAGAAAGATAATAACATGACTACCCCTGACCACTCTCTAAGCAGGTTAGAGAACAGTCATATATCTATAATTCCAGCTGTGTGTGTGTGTGTGTGTGTGTGTGTGTGTGTGTGTGTGTGTGTGTGTGTGTGTGTGTGTGTGTGTGGGTGTGTGTGTGTGTGTGTGTGTGTGTGTGTGTGTGTGTGTGTGTGTGTGTGTGTGTGTGTGTGTGTGTGACCGCTGTTTCTTGACAACCACTGGTCCGATCTAATTGAAACTTGCCAGATATATTGCTGGGGACCTGAGGATGTGCCTTTTCAAGGTTTGATATTAATCGGGCAAGTGCTTCCCAAGTTATGGCCATTTATTTACCAACCAATGACAAGACACGTGGCTGATGGGGGAAGGGAACCTCAGCCGTGTTCTCCATTACGGGTTACACCGTACGGATTTCCGCAGAGTGACTTCGTGTATTCTAATCATTTCTCGATTTCTTATGCGCATTTATAGATAAAAACAATGCCCCAAGTTATGATCGTTTTCATATTAGACTGTGCATAAATTTCGGTAACATCAGAGTGAGCTGGTATGCTCCGAAGCAGGAAGTAATTTTTTTTTCTCTTCTCTTCTCTTTTTGTTTTTCCTTGCGATGACATTGCGAAAAGGCAAAATACGTTGGCGCTAATTGAATAATTGGCCATTAAAACTGAATTGTGAATAAGCGTGACTGCGATATGCGAACTTCCGGGCCACGCATGTATGGGCACGCAAGAGTGATGGAACGGCCTGTGTGGTTGTTGTTTCTTGGTCACGGTTTGAATTTTTTTTTTTAATTAGGGCTTCAAGCATGGCTGAAGCTCTATTGAAATCGTTAGTATTATTATTATTAAAGGCGTTTTTATGTTCTACTGACCGATTTTGTGGCGGATCTGGAGGGAAAACTGTTCGATGAAATTGAACGAAACTTAAGAGGATAATTACTCACCACCTGAAGTTTATACTATGAAACATTTAATGATGTAGGTCACGTGGTATGGCGGCCATATTGGATTTTATCCAAAACCTAAAAACATCTTCTTCTCCAGAACAGATAACACGACAGCCTCAAACTTTTGCACACATTTGCATTGTTCCATGGTAATGTTAATTTGTTAATTTGGTCGAAATCGTTACATAATTTATATGATTTAAAATGATGCCGATTCGCCTCATTAAATATGCAAAATATGCAAATGAGAGTCGAAAAAATTTAATGACAAATTTAGATAGCACATAAACAGGGGACTCCCAATATATTTATACTAAGTCTGTATTTGACCCCAGTGAGCCCCCAGCGCCCCCCAAAGTTGAAAATGACCCATTTTTGAAATGGCATAAAATAAAAACAACGCTTGGATGAAATTCAATGAAACTTATCCATTTAATAAGTCTCCACCTGAAGTTTATACTTTGAAAATTTTGATGACGTAGGTCACGAGGTATGGCGGCCATATTGGATTTTCTCCAAAACCTAAAAACATCTTCTTCTCCAGAAGGGATAACACGATAGCCTCAAACTTTTGCACACATTTACGAGGTTCCATTGGAATATTAAGTTGTTAATTTCGTCGAAATCGTTGCATAATGTATATGATTAAAATGATGCCGATTCGCCTCATTAAATATGCCAAATATGCAAATGAGAGTTGAAAAAATTTAATGACAGATTCTGATAGGCCTTGAAGAGGGGACTCCAAATATGTTTACACTATGTCTGTATTTTACCCCAGTGAGGCTCCAGAGCCCCCCAAAGTTTAAAATCACCCATTTTTGACATGTCGTAAAATGAAAACCAAAGAAGATAGACATATAGTGACCACACATTCTGGAAGATATTTTAACGTTCTACAAGTTCGCCATTTACATTAATATGCAAATGTGGAGTTATTGGACTTTTTTGGGGACTTGAAAATTTGTCCAGCCTCGATTTGTCCAATGTGAAGTTTCTTTCTTTATCATGTATTGCAATGGGCTTTTCAATCCTTCATTGATATAACATGAGGGACCCCGTAGCTGGACCCCATTGCAGACTTGAACTAACTTTCTAACTCGGAAAACCCATATCATGTGACAGGGTGATAGTGTTGAAATTTGTTATAATGGAGGCACGCCTTGAAGCCCGGGATTACTGGTTTACCAGTTTTAATTATTATTATTATTATTTTATCATTATTATTATTATGTTTTTTAACGGGCACGTACTAGTGATAATGATAACAATAATGACAACCAGAATGGCACTCAGTTGAGCGCATACCTCTGCCAGGCTGAACACTTTAGGTATTTAAACAGCCAGGCTGAACAAGGACCAAAGCTCGCTTGCAAAATTTGGACAATGAAATTAAAGCATAATGCAGCAATTTTAAAATTAATTAAAAAATTTTCATTGAAAGTTCAATATTTACACAGTAAAATAAAAAAACATTATTTACATCTTACAACAAAATCATGTTCAAGTTATTTTCATTCAAGTTATTTCAATGAAAGCGAGTATTTTAAGTCCTTGCAGCTGTTTCATTATCTTTTGTGCTGTAGATAAGATTGAAACATTTACATCAGTCCTTCTCAAAGCCAATATCAAGATCCCATTGTCAGAGTGCCAATTGACCAGGACAAATCTATGCAAGTTTATTTGAGGAAGGTTTGCTTTTTAACCAAGTCGTTATTAATTTATTCTCCAATAGATACTTGGCACAAAGCGGCAGCTGGAGAGGAAATTGGCGATGAGATGTTTAAAAATCCAACTTTCATGATGATGGAAGCAGAAATTAGTTTTCACGATGTTGAAAGCAGATATTGGGGATGCAAAACACTGGATGTATGTATGCATATATATATATATATATATATATATATATATATATATATATATATATATATATATATATATATATATATATATATATATATATATATATATATATACACATATATGAATATGATCTATACATGTATATTTTCTTTATAAACACAGAAGAATGCTTTAAGCGACTGTTAAAAATAACTGCACCGAGTGGCAACATATTTCAAGAAAGGTGAGTTTCCATTGAGCAAAGAAAATAGCCATGTTAATTCCCTGAGCAATCATATCACCATCTTGAGTCAAATCAAATAATTCCAATAAGGCTACCTGGCACGCGACACGAGGAATAAGAAGGAAACTAGACGCAAGAGGAGGTCATTCGGCCGATCATGCATGCACCACACCAATGCCAGATTAAACAAGTAAAAAAAAAAGGGATGAAATGTCATTGTTTTAGTAATTTTGCTGTGTGGAGTTCAAGGGCGAGCCCATATTTATGTACACTAAAATGGCCACCAGTCTACCAGTTGGCCTTCTTTGATCAGATCGCAAAATAAAGTGAGGGTCACATGTGTGCCATCATGTATGGTGCCTTTGCCAAGTTTTAATAAAATCGGACCATGCATGTCTGAGAAATGGTTAGGGACACAATTATGTAACAAAATGACCACCAGTCGGTCAACTTGGATCCGATCTTGTTAAAAAAAGACGTGCTTATCTGAGATATTCCTTATCTGTGTGACAAGTTTTAACAAGATCAGTAAATGCATGTCCGAGAAATGGTTGAGGATGTGTTCCACATTGGTTTTTAATTTTTTTTCCAACTAAAAAGGCTGCCAGTAAGCCATATTGGATCTGATGTTAAAAAAAAAAACAAATGCAGATGTAAGCCATAATTCATTATCTGTGTGCCAAGTTTGAACACCATCGGTAAATACATGTCTGAGAAATGGTTGAGGACATGTTCAACATCGGGTTTTTTACAACTAAAATTGCCACCAGTCTACCAGTCGACCATCTTTGATCATAATTCATTATCTGTGTGCCAAGTTTGAACACCATCGGTAAATACATGTCTGAGAAATGGTTGAGAACGTGTTCAACATCGGGTTTTTTACAACTAAAATTGCCACCAGTCGACCATCTTTGATCAGATCGCAAAATAAAGTTAGGTGCAAGTGTATGCCATTGTGTACTGTGCTTGTGCCAAGTTTGAACAAAATTGGATCATGCACATCGGAGAAATGGTTGGGGACATGTTTAAGTAACAAAATGGGTGCCAGTCATCCATCTTGGATCTGATCTCAAAATAAAATGATGCAAACCATCATTCATTATCTGTGTGGCAAGTTTAAACAACATTGGTAAATGCTTGTCTGAGAAACGGTTGTGGACGTGTTCAACATCAGGTTTTTTTCCAACTAAAATGGCCGCAAGTCAGCCATTTGGATCTGATCTTGAGAAAAAACTGACATGCAAATGTCAGCCATCATTCTTTATCTGTGTGCCAAGTTTAAACAACATCGGTAAATGCCTGTAGAGAAATGGTCGAGTTCGTGTTCGACACCGGGGTTATTAAAAAATGACGTGCTTATGTATACCATCATGTGTTGTCTTTGTGCCAAGTACGAATAATATCGCTCCATACATGTCTGAGATATTGTTGCGGAAATGGGCCCTTAGTGGGTTATTAAATATAGGATGAGCCCAGATCCCCCCCTTAAATGCATGTTTTGCCAGGTTGTTTGGAAATCGGACGTTAAATGTGTGTCGGAAGGTGTAGCAGGCGGTCCAGTGGTCATACAGTGGTGGTGTACCGAGAGGTGCCTTCTTTTTCCTTCCCCCCTCTTAACCAGCCCCACCCAGCGCCCTGACAGAGCCAGTCAACAAGAGCTGCTGCAAACCCGGACGATGGACCAATCATGCGTCCCCGGGAGTTTTTCGAAAAGCCCGCCCCTTAAGGCAAGACCAACTGATTTTCCTGTCTGCCATCTGCTTTATGAGGAGTCACTTGACCAGCTGTTCCTCCTTGGCCATGGATCCAGCATGCAGGTCATCCCCAGGTTCATCCTGAATCCAACCACAAAGCCTCTGGCTGTCCTTACTTCCTGCACAGCTCGACCATGTCTTTTCATCCCATCGATCCACCTGCAGAGTCCAACACCCAGATTTGGCCTAATCTGGTGTACAGGCCAGGCCTGGATTTGCATACTGGACCTTGTGAAAAACCAACTGGAACACATCATAGAACTCACTCTCTTGTGCCGTCGACCTCACAGGAGCTGGACGCACCGAGGCTGCGTGTGTCGGCTGGGCCGATAGGAGGACGTCGCCGGCATTTTGCCATGCTCCGTGAGTGGGCTGGGCGCTCTAATCCGGCGACATTGGCTTGTCACGAGCCGCATTCGTGCCTTCCACACCTTTCCTCTCATCCATGAGGCACCACCAAGTACTCCCTGTCTTGTATGCATGTTGTCCAGGCCTCAGGCTTATTTTGCTTGGGCCCCCCTGCGAAACCCGTGTCCGTAGCTCCCGAGATAAGAGCAGGTTATAGATGAATTATAACGTTATCGCGAATGCTTTGCTTGTGTCGTATTCCACGATGTTTCCCCAATAAATCTGGCTGATTCATACGAAATTTGCTGCACTGAATTTATCCGTGTCGTGCTGAAGAACAATCGCTCGATTTGTATTTAAAACCAAACTGGCTACAGATTGTGGCAGACTTCGCTCGGTCTCTGATCAAACCCAGTTTGTAGCCTGGATTTGCATACTGGACCTTGTGAAAAACCAACTGGAAAACTGAAATACCACCCGTCAATGCTCCAGCCGCACTTAAACCAGCAAATAAAGGAATTAGAAATGGGAGAATTCCTCCACTCATCTCTCTTGTTGAATATTTCTTCAACATTGGTTTTGTCATTTTAATTTTAAGTGAGCCAGTATCGTTCAAGATTTTCACCTGTTCTCTTGTGAGCAAAACATCAATTCTTACTGCTCCTTTTCTCTGAATTGTATTAACATTAATCATACAAGGCTTTTGATTTTGAACACAAGATGATAGTTTATGAAGATTGATTTGATTAACATATACCCCAGTTGGAACTTTGCCACTCATTTATTTAACAAAAAAATTATGTGAGACTAATCATAACACCATTATCTGTATTAATCTGTAATTCTGTTTCTTCCAAAAGCAAACAATATGTATCAACTTCTTCACTCTCTCCTCTTTCAATGTATAGGGAAGTATCCACTCTTTTAGACTTTATGGTTTCCTTTTGAGCACTCAGGTCAAATGCATAGATTGTATATAAACTTTTAAATGCTGTCATATCCAAAATAGGTTCTTTATTTCCATTACTTTCACACACCTTTTGGTAAGACTTGTATGCTTCAGCATAATCATTTTTTTTCCCCAATTAATTTCCAATCTATCTCGTGGATAAAATGTTCCATCTAGGGAAACACGATGTTGTTTCACCTTAGCATTATCACTCAATGCATTATTCTTATCAGTAGCGGTATCACCATCTGGTTTAGAAAAAATGATCCACAGATATCGTGGCTTTCCTTCCAGAACACCCAAATTCCACGTGTAAGTGGTTTGGTTGAGTTTAACGTGTTGACATCTTCATTTGAGGTATGATACACAGAGTGGTTTCTTTGAGTTAAGTCTTCTATTCAACATCTCTTCTGTTTTAAGATTAGGAGTATATTCACTAATATACCAACTCATTTCATCAATTACAAATTTATTCTGATCACCAAAAGCACGACCAACACCAAAAAGTAATCTATTTTCATTATCATTCCTTTGTAGTTGAAATCTAATTTTAAGACCATACAGAACTTTATCATGATCACAAAATCCAAATATACCTTTAAGAGGAACTGCCACAGTAAAACTATTACCTGCTTTTGCATCATCATTATACATTCCTTTCCTTTGACTATATCCAGGGTCTGTGTTTGTTCCCGTTGACATATCAGGAATAAAACCTTCGACAGCCCCTTTTCCCATTCTATCACTGAATGAATATAGTGTAAATTTCATCATTTCAGATACAGCAGAGACATAATCAACCGCTTCAACTTCTTGTGTTCCAATGTACAAACGAACACTATCAAACATTTTCCAGAAGAAATCATTTACGAGTGCAGCGTTTGTGTTAGTCGCAGCCTTGGTGAATGTAAATTTACACAACATGAAACTTTCGGCTCGATTCAAATATGTTTGATTATTTCTTTCAAAACTTTTTGTTCCATTTATATTCCAGTTTGTTCCTGTTATTGCATTTACCTTGAAGTAATCTTCTTTTTTATTGGAGTTTGAGATGACAATGGTATCATCCAAATCATAGATACTATCAATTGCTTCCATACTTGTATTTATTTAGGAAAAAGGATGTTAAAACTTTTGAAACCCTGACTCAAGTAATTGAATTATTTTCTGTCGTTCTTGGGGAGACAACTGAGGTTTGCCTTTCTTAATTTCTTTTATTGCTTATAATTTATGAGATTCCTTTTGGGCATCTTTTATACTCTTTATAGCACCCGATACATTTCCCACAGCAGAAGCAGTTAAACAAATTAGGTCTTTATGTTTATGAATAGTTGAACCGATACCCATTAGAGTATCAATTATCCCATCTCCTCTAAATTGATGTCCGACACCCCTTTGTCTCTTAGGTTTATAGTATTGTTACGGATTCGCGCCCGCCGGCGTGCTGACGGCCACGTAACTCGAATCGCGGCACGTCGCCCACCGGACGGACAATCCAGTCGTGACCCTCTCGGACTAACGCCGGGAACCAGTCACGGGTGGACCTTTCGGTCTCACCGCGATCGAGCCAATCAGCCCCCGCGTGGGATAGGATTGCTCGCCAAATTCGACCTACCTAAGTACCCACACGGAGGGTAGACCGGGCGATCGCACCTCGCCGCAGGTCGACTTCGGACACGGGCCACTTAAGCGACCCGTTCCGTACTATCGGGATAACCGAGCGGTGTTATCGTCGGCCTCGACGGTTCGATTAATTATCGGGCGTATTCAGCCCACTACCAACCCTTTACGTGAAGCAAGATGAGGATTCAATGAAAGAAATGACGAAGCGAAGCGGGAAACAGTTCAACACAAAGCACATTTATTCGCGATGAACGGAAAGCACACATATTCAATTCCACCAAAAGCACATAGAAAAGGAAAGAAACACAATGCAATTTTACACAAAAAGCAAATGCGACAATGCAGATCTAATACCGATTACGCGAGCACACGGCAACACTTATACAATTTTACTTCACAGACGGCGCCGACAACACACATTCCCAAAAACAAAACAAAAGAACACCCTCAAGGATGAGGCGGGCCTGAGGCCGAGACCGGGTCGGGCCTACCCGTCTGGTGATGAGACGCGGAGCGGCGATGGTGCCTCAACTCCGCGGACCTCGCGGACAGTGTCTGGTAGGGGGTGGGAAAGGGGCCCCCTTGGTCGCACTATCTCAGCGCGGGGGGAAACAGGAGGGGGTTGCTGATGCTCGGGGTATAGAGGATTTCTACTCTGCCTCGAGTCCCGCGACGAGCGTCTCCACCCCGACCAGGTCGCGCCGTCGGCCTCCCTGGTGTGCAGCTCCCGGCACGACGCGAGCACCCCCTCGTCTGCCCTCGCCGCCTCTCCACAGCTCCGTCCCCTTCGCTCCGACTCCAACGCACACGACGACGACCAACTCCTTCTTGCTTCTTCTTCCCAACTCCACCGACTGCGAAGTCTTAACTCCCTATTAACTTGACTGACGAACGCGGTCGCTTATATAAGCCCCGTGGCTTCGCTCTCTCATCTTTGACCCCCTGCCTTCGACCTTTCACCTCGCTCCCCATTGGCCCGAGAAAAAGTGGGCGTGAATGCTTTTTGATCCATAAATTTGCATATAGCGACCGCCCTCCAACGCCCTGGAGGCGGGGCCAAATCGCCCCTCGCTCACCGATTGGACGGAACAAAAGTGGGCGTGTGTCGTTTTTGATCCGTTTTTGAAGCGGAAATTCCGTGGTTTTGCACACGCTGTTCGGCGCGCGCCCTGCACGAGTCCAACACCGGTACCCACAAGCGGCGCAAGAACGGTGGCGATGCGACGGTTGCGAGGTGTGACGTGAAGCGGCGCCGCGGTGGGTGGTTGATGTTGTGGTTGGTGGTGGTAACAATGGCGGTTGGTCCAAAATAAAGATAGTAAAAGAAAAACGGCTATCCTGAAGAGTCGCAGCACGCATAAATGACATGTATTCCCACTAGACAACGGGTTTGGGCCTAACTACACATATACTTACGGAGATATCTCACCTAAGGGACCTGAATGGTGGTTTGCGAATTTGGTAACCACAACAGTATCTTCTACCAAGATACATTCCTTCACCCTTGTAGTATGGGGAAAGGAACATCCCATCCCCTGTAATTATTTTATATTTTCCCAACTCGTGTTTCCTCACAATAACCATCGTATTTATTTATTGGAAAACTTCACGTAGGTGAATTCTGATGGATATAATTTCTCCATTAAAATAAATCATACGATTATGTTGGTCGGTTATCCTAAAATTTACTCTGTGTATGTTTTTTTTTTCCTGACACGGGTAGATAAACCAGATTTTTGGGTTTCATATTGAATTTATATCCAATTGGGGTTGAGTATGCGCTGAATGAAAATATTGTATTTTTTCTTATTCCATCATTATAAGCACCATCAATCAAATCACAGTGAATTAATACCGAATTTATTCCTGAGGATATTTGAATGACATTATCACTGTAAAACGTCCCATTAGTTTCAATCTTTTTTGAGGAGAAAGCCAATAACTCTCGAAATGAATTATTAATTGTGAAATCAACCTTGTAGTTATTTTTAAGTTTAATCGTTGGTTTTGAAGTATGTCTTTGAATATCTATAACAATATTTTTTGGTTCATCACCCTGTTCTTTCATAAGACGAACAATTTCGGAAGATATTTGAGAAATCTCATATGCTCCGGGTGAAACTGTTATCGTTTTGTATCCACTTCCCGGATTATAACTAAACTTGTCATTTTTCTCGTTTATATGAAATAAGGTATTATAAGTTTCCATGGACAATAAAGACACCTCATATTCTTTTGTTGTGTCAAGTTGTGGTGGGTATGGGAATGAAGATGTGTGGTCGCTTGTTGTGAAATTAAAACTAAGGATTGTGCTTCTCATCTTATTTAATGAGATAAAATGTCTTTGTATTGGTATTTATTAATTATTATCTTGCCAAAACGAAGTTTTTGCAAGATATGTTAGTCAGCTTGGATGTTTTTTTTTTTTTTTGTTGTTGTTGTTGTTGTTGTTGTTGTTGTTGTTTGTTTGTTTGTTTGTTTGTCTGTAATCACGTATAAAAAATTCTGCAGAGCACAGTTATCATTGGAAATTTTTGTAACTTCGCATATCAGAGGCCTATAGAGGTACCTTTCAGTGCACAAAATTTTGAAGGTCAAGGTCAAAGGTCAAGGTCACTTTGTCGCAAATCAGGGGAGTCGACGAAACCCTTATTTTTTGAGTAATTTTGATCGGATCCTCTTCAAACTTCATGGGAATATAGTTCATGGTCTGGCGCTCAGCTGAGTAATTTTTGGTGGCGATTGGTTTTGACCTTCATGGTTAGCGCCTAAGGTCAAACATATTTGACCCCAAGGTCAAATTTTGAAATCTTAGATACCATATCGAGTAATACCTCAAATGAAAGTGCTTGATAAGTGCTTTCCAGATCTGTCAAAAGTTTGACGCTATGACGTCATTTGATGACATCATGACGAAAAAACGGATTTTTCATGAAAATTTTATTTTTTTGTTTGTCTGTAATCACGTATAAAAAATTCTGCAGAGCACAGTTATCATTGGAAATTTTTGTAACTTCGCATATCAGAGGCCTATAGAGGTCCCTTTCAGCACATAAAAATTTGAAGGTCAAGGTCAAAGGTCAAGGTCACTTTGTCGCAAATCAGGGGAGTCGACAAAACCCTTATTTTTTGAGTAATTTTGATCAGATCGTCTTCAAACTTCATGGGAATATAGTTCATGGTCTGGCGCTCAGCTGATTAATTTTTGGTGGCGATTGGCCTTGACCTTCATGGTTAGCACCTAAGATCAAACATATTTGACCCCAAGGTCAAATTTTCAAGTTTTAGGAACCATATCGTGTAGTACCTCAAATTGAACACCTCGATGAGTGCTTTCCAGATATGCCAAGCTTGAGACATTATGACGTCATTTGGTGACGTTATGAGGCAAACGCATATTTTTCATGGTTACTCTGTAGAACGATTCTCATCGGAATCTCTCGTAGGCAGATATTCCTCAAGGAGTCGATCCTGGTGAATAGCAGCTCTGTTCACCTCAGTGTGGCCTTAACGAAGTCACACGTGGTCACCTTTTGGCAAGATACGGGTCACCCTGCGGGTGACATTGGTTTATTTTCATGTTCATCAACCAGTCGAAAATAGTTGATGCTTCATTAAAACAATTGTAATTTCCAGCCTTCTTACTACCAAACAACAATAACAGTCTATTAACTAATTGTGATGGGTCATTTGGAAGAAAACTAACACCTGAACCAAGGATACTTAAAGCCTGAATAATGTGTTTCTCCTTCTCATTCTTCCTACTTTTACCAGAAAGACTAACCCTATAATTAACATCGTCCAGCAGATCAATATTGGTTCACGAAAAAATATAAGTGACCACTATATTCGTTATTATTGTGTGTCTGTATGTCTGTCTGTCTGTCTGTCTGTCTGTCCCGAGCATAGCTCCGTGGGTTTTGATCTGATCCTGATGAAATTTTGGTGGGAGGTGTATATCATGATCTAGTTGTTTTCCTGAGAATGGGCGTGGTGCGCCCATTATGGGCGGAGCCACGCCCAAAAAACATGTTTTTAGGGGGTAGCCGATTTCAATTTGCATCTTCTCCTTGGGGGTTTGTCGAATCTGACAGGGGGTTCAGTATTTGGTTAGCCCAATGGCACCTGCATAGCCCCACGGAGCTCGATTTTTGATTTTCGTCACAAGGTCACGAACTTAGAAAATTGCGAATTTTGACATAAAAATTATCTTCTCTGAGGGGTTTGTCGAATCTGGCTGGGGTTTCGGTATTTGGTTAGCCCAATGGCACCTGAATAGCCCCACAGAGCTCGATCTTTCATTTTCGGCCCAAGGTCAAGGCCACAAGGTCACGAACTTAGAAAATTGCGAATTTTGTTTTTAGGGGGAGGCCGATTTCAATTTGCATCTTCTCCGAGGGGGTTTGTCGAATCTGGCAAGGGTTTCGGTATTTGGTTAGCCCAATGGCACCTGCATAGCCCCACGGAGCTCGATTTTTTTTTTTTTCATTTTCGTCCCAAGGTCAAGGTCACAAGGTCACGAACTTAGAAAATTGCGAATCTTGACATAAAAATCCATCTTCTCTGAGGGGTTTTCGAATCTGGCAGGGGTTTTGGTGTTTGGTTAGCCCAATGGCACCTGCATAGCCCCACGGAGCTCGATTTTTCATTTTCGTCACGTCACGAACTTAGAAAATTGCAAATTTTGACATAAAAATCATACGACCGCCCAAACTTTGAGAGCGAGGATGACAATATTTTTTATGCATCATCTTGAGGTCATTCCCCACCAAAAGTCTTCAAACCATTTTGCTCTATCTCAAACACCTTGCCCGTGGCGCCCCCTTCAAGTTTGTTTTTACACTGATTTCATCAAAGTATGGATAATCCAAGGAGTGTCAAATGCCATATAGCCTATATGACGTTATATTGTTCCTGGAATGTTCCAGAGGAAATTTTGCACCAAAGGTCATAATCCTTGACCTTTGACCTTTAAAGTTCACAAAGGTCAAATTTTTAAAGTTGTGGGAATCGAACTGCGTTTTCGACCTTCTTCGACGAACTAACTCCAATAAGCTATAGCACGTATCCTGTTTCCTTATTTTAATGTCCACAACATTGTTTTGTGACCTTTAAAGTTATGCAAAGGTCAAATTTTGAAAGTTGTTGAACGAAACTGGGTTTTCGACATTTTGCAGCTAATAACCTGTCACTCGTACCACATCATGTTGTTCATTTTTATAACTTGGTCAAAAATTATCACATCGTCTCATCCTTGACTTCTGAAACAATCTACATCGTCAAATACCGCTCGTGAATCATTGTCGTCTTCAGACTTGTGTACTCTATCCTCGTTATTTTTCAAATCCAATGGTTTATCAAAATACTTTGATTCATCCCTCACAGTTGAAGCTTGTCTTCCATCTTTTGTGAGAAGAAACATTAATCTGGGGGTTAATTTAACAGGGGGTTGAGCAGAACTCAAGAATTTTAATTCATCATTAAATATCATTACCTTTTCTTGAACAAGATGAAATATTGCTCGTTGTTCAGTTGGAATGAGTCCTGCTTTGGTTTTTGATTCCGCTGAATATTCATTGTTTTGAAGAGCATTCACAATATAATCAGGGGGGTTGATTAATCTCTTCCAGTTGTTGAAATAATCCTTCATCATCATATTCTGATTCTCCTATATGCTCTAATTCTTCCTCCGTCATTTGACTGAAATCTTTTAACATTTGAAGTTTTTTAGGAGTACATTATATTTTGGGAACTGTGGAAACATCTACAATTTTTTCTTGGGAAGTTTTTAAAAGTGGTTAAAAAAATTTCTCTTGCTTTCTTTCAACTGCTTCTTCACCTGTTAGTTTCTGTCTGCATTTCTTCTTTATGTCTTCCTGTTGTTTTACAACTTTTGAAACCAACTCTTGATGTTCCATAAATCTTGCTCTTTCTTTCGCATCCATTTATTTATTGGAAAATTTCATTTAATGAATTGTAAAGATCAACAGGGAAATTTTCCTTTTCTTCATCATCCAAGTAGATATGTTCAAATAAATCCTTTTCTTTAAATATTTCATCAAATTCTTTATTAACACTAATTCGAGTTGTAATTTCTTCTTCACTAATACTTACTTGCATCTCTGCTTTTCATACGTCTGCGTTGAGTTTCTTCATCAACATCAAAACCGAATGATATAATCTTTACCCCACTCAGATGTTTAATAATTTGTCTCAATCCTTCTGGATTAGTTTCTAATATCTCAAGACCACCAGATTTTAGTTTCTTTAACTCACTCTTACAATGTGAACAAACCTCCTCAAATATTTGACCTTCATTCCTCAACTGAAATATAGTGATAATCTTCACCTTTTACTTCTCCAGGTCTTATTGCTCTTGTTGTTGATACAATGCGTATCACGGGGTGTTTTTTTTTTTAAGTAAATTTACAATATTCTCATTTGTACTATCCAATAACCTTGATTTATGAAAGTTTTTTTTTTTTTTCCAGAAGCAGATTTACCCACAAGATTTATAATAATAGTTGTCATTTATATATGTAATTGGTTATAAAACAAAAAATATATCCCTTAATATCTCATCTTGTTTCTCAACAATATATTTATATTTTTCAGTCGTGTGCTTCATGTAATCCCTAAATTCCTTTTTACTACATAATGTAGAACAATTATCTCTCCAAAAATTGTTTATATCTATTGAATTTAATTTGAATAAAATAAAAGTATGAGCATTGTTTCTGATGGAACGACGACGAAGTTGAAAGTATGATTGACTAAGATAAATACAAGCCGGTAGGCAACGAGGGATCCGCTAGGATCAAAGTGCTGGATACGATGCTTTTCATTCTGACCGATCCACAGACGAAGATTCATTGCCAAAACGTATTGGTTCACATACAATTGTTCCTCTGCCTGGCAAGATTTTGCCTATTTTCCCAACTGGCACTCCTCAGAGTGGAGATGGAGGAAAGTGTAAATGACAAAAAATGTTCTACCAACCATGTTCTATCACCATGCCAAACCACTTTTGTTTACGTCTAACCATTTCGCCTTGATGATATTAATTTATAAGGGTCTCGTTTCTTCACATTCAAAACTGTCGGACAAGTATTGAAAATAGTGAACGTAGGTCGAGAAAAAGTATTTTTTCGAATTTTGCGTATTTCAGCCCCGACACCCTTGGTGATCGAATCTGGAAAAATGCTGCAGTTCAATTTTGTAGTAGTTATTAAACTCTATCCATACACCGAATTTGAACGTTCCGAGGTCAAGGTCACTTAACATATTCCCTGGTTCACAACCTTTTGGCATTCGGAGGGCTGCCATTCGGAAACTATGAGAGATAGAGGAATGTTATGCTGTCGCGATAACTAGATGGGGATGCAAGGAATAGGCAGGAGTTGGTCTGGTCGCTCTACCTATCATAGAAGCCGCGCTACGTCAGTTACCGTTTGGGTTCCTAAAACGCGGTTTTTCAGCCGCTGCATAGCAACGGGTGGTTGCTTAGCAACGAATCTCAAACGCGCACACTCCCAGCACATGTGGCACCTCTGCGCCAAGTTTCATCGAAATCGGTTTGCTGGTTTGTGCTGTGGACCCTCGTGTTGCAGATACACGCACACGCACATGCACATGCACATGCACACGCACACGCACACGCACACATACACACACACAGACGGAAAACCCGACAATAACGGATATCTAGCGAATCCCAACAATTACAAGAAGAATGTCTCTCTCTTGTGTATTGGCTGTCCATTACTGTTTGGTTTCTCTCATTAACACAATCATCAAAGATAACGAGGTTCTTTTTTGATTTATCCAAATCTTGGGGAGAAGGTATATCATCCGTATTATCACTAAGAATACAAGTTATCGGTTTTGATTTCTTTTTATATCTCTGTGTATCACAAAATAGTTGTATTACATCTTCAATGTTATAATCATTTAGATTGTTTTGAAGTTTAAATAAACCGATTATATCTTCTTTTTGAAGACCAGCATTAAAACCTTGTGAGAGTAGTTGATACTCAGGTTGAAAACTCAACTTTGTAAAAATTATTAAATTATCATAATCTAAAAAGTTGGGAGTCAGGAGCATCTTCAAAAGTAAGCAGGTTTTTCCACATCCGCTTGAACCAACTATGAAACATCTTAATGAATTTGGAAGATTTTTATGATTGTTAAATTTTAACTTATTTTCTCAAATGGGTTAAAAATCATTCATTTATATATTTGGAAAACAGGTTATTTAAGTTATTATTGGCTTTTTTAGAAACTCGATATTTTAACCTAAGTTCGGGTTTAATTTCAAGATAATCCATTATTTTATTTATGCAATATCTTGTGTTGATATTTCCCTGAAAATGACAATCGGGAATAATATATAACAACAATCCTTTGAACATTTCTCTAATACGTTCAGTTTCTTCCCTTGTAAGGAAAGGTGTGTTATCACCCTCATACTTTACATTCATTTCTCTCATCAATCTTGTAAAAAGTAATTCATTTTTGGTGTAAATCTAAAAAAAAAAATTTCCTTTTTATGTTTTTTATTATCATTAATTAGAAGATAATCACAGAATATACATTGTTTATAGGCTTTTGACTCTGTGTTTAATCCCACGATCATATGCAGGACAATTCTCAAATTTGTCAAATGGAGAATCAAGGAATTCAAGAGCTCAAAATCTAGCATATTGTTGTGGTTACCAAATTCGCAAACCACCATTCAGGTCCCTTAGGTGAGGTATCTCGGTAAGTGCATGTGTAGTTAGGCCCAAACCCGTTGTCTAGTGGGAATACATGTCATTTATGCGAGCTGCGACTCTTCAGGATAGCCGTTTTTCTTTTACTATCTTTATTTTGGACCAACCGCCATGATCACAACCACAACATCAACCACCGACCACAACCACCGCTTCACCACAACCGCCACGACCTTCACGCACACCTCACAACCGTAGCATCGCCACCGTTCTTGCCCCGCTGTGGGTACCGGTGTTGGACTCATGCAGAACGCGCGTCGAACAGCGTGTACAAAATCACGGATTTTGTGCTTCAAAAACGGATCAAAAACGACACACGCCCACTTTTTGCCGTCCAATCGGTGAGCGAGGGGCGACTGGCCCGCCCCCAGGGCGATCGATATATGCAAATTTGTGGATCAAAAGCCTTCACGCCCACTTTTTCTCGGGCCAATGAGGAGCGAGGTGAAAGGTCAAAGGGAGGGGGTCAAAGGCGAAGTTACGGGGGATAAAAGGACGGTGTTCGTCAGTCAGAAGAGAGTCGCAAACGAGAACGAGAAGGAGTCGAGAACGAGAAGGAGTCGGAACGGAGGGGACGAGTGTGGAAGACTGGAGCCCGAAGCCGGCAGTGGCTGGAGAAGCTGAAGAGAGTCGGACGAGGGGGTGCTCGCGTCGGTGCCAGGAGCTGCACGCCCGAGGGAGGCCGGCAGCGCGACCTGGCCGAGGTGGAGACGCACACCAGGGATAATAAAGATCCTCTATACCCCGAGCATCAGCAACCCCTCCTGTTTCCCCCCGCGCTGAGATAGTGCGACCAAGGGGGCCCCGTTCCCACCCCCTGCCAGGCACTGTCCACGAGGCCCGCGGGTTGCGGGGCCATCGCCGCTCCGCGTCTCATCACCAGACGGGTAGGCCCGACCCGGTCTCGGCCTCAGGCCGCCTCATTCTTGAGGTATTTCTTTTCCTTGGTTTTGGGTATGTGTTGTCGGCGCCGTCTGTGAAGTAGAATTGTATAAGTGTTGCCGTGTGCTCGGTAGTCGGTATTAGCTCTGCACTGTGTTTTCACTTTTATGTTTGCTTTTTGTGTAAATGGAATTGTGTTTTCTTTTTTTGTGTGCATTTGGTGGAATTGTATTTGTGTGCTTCCCGTGTGCCGAGAATAAATGTGCTTTATTGTTGAACTGTTCTCCCGCTTCGCTTCGTCTTTTCCTCCATTGAATCCCCATCTTGCTTCACGTAAAGGGTTGGTAGTGGGCTGAATACGCCCGATAATTAATCGAACCGTCGAGGTCGACGATAACACCGCTCGGTTATTCTGATAGTACGGAACGGGTCGCTTAAGTGGCCCGTGTCCGAAGTCGACCTGCGGCGAGGTGCGATCGCCCGGTCTACCCTCCGCGTGGGTACTTAGGTAGTTCGAATTTGGCGAGCAACCCTATCCCACGCGGGGGCTGATTGGCTCGATCGCGGTGAGACCGAAAGGTCCACCCGTGACTGGTTCCCGGCGTTAGTCCGAGAGGGTCACGACTGGATTGTCCGTCCGGTGGGCGACGTGCCGCGATTCGAGTTACGTGGCGTTCGCACGCCGGCGGGCGCGAAAACCGCAACAATATTTATAAAGTAAAACTTTACTTAAACTAAAATTCATGTTCGGTATCATCTTCGGTACTTTCACAATCATCTATAAAACTACTTTCGTAACTATTGTTTGAACACAAACTCTCAGTATCATAACTGTGGTTTGAACACAAACTCTCGGTATCATAATCTTCAGTTGAATAATGACTCATATTTAATTAGTAGAAAACAACATTACCATCGATATCTAAAACTTTTTTTCATTAACAGATTCACTACTACATTTTTAAAAATGATCCTTGACTACTATTGAACGAAATGTCATTTCACCTGATATATTAACATCCTTTATTTCATCAGGATTTATATCTTTAGGGTTGTTGAAAAAAATACAAATTTCTCCTTGCATATTACAGATGGTCTTATCTTTTCTTTCTAAAGCTTCATCCATAAGGTTTTTATTTTTTGATACTTTTTCTTGTTTCATTGCTTTTTCTAGTTTTGAATATATTACCAGAAGGAGAGGACAAACTTTTGTTAGAGATACTTTTAATTGATGTTCTTCCAGATATACTAAAAGCCCTTCCACTGAAGGAAATTGAAGAACTCGTATTATTCACCATAATTGTTTTTATCCAATAGTTGTTATATTTATCTTTGTTCAATTTTACATCCTTGACATATTTCTCAGTATCTTTTACAAATGAAGATTGATTGAAACTTGTCTTTTGTGTCTTGATACATTGTATTTATTAAGTGAAAAAAGTTGGAGGATAAAATGGTTTTAAGCACAGATTCACCTATAAATTACACAAAGTTTTTATCAAGAACATTTTATTTTAAGCAAAGTTTTATTATTGTAATATGGTGAATACAACATACTGCGATGTTTGTAATCATGAATATAAATATTAAAAAAACCTTCAAACCAACAAACACACATTCAATCTTTTCAGACAAATATCTCCACTTGACCAGGAAATAAAACATTGTGATAGATGTGATAATGATATTCTTAAATGGTTTTTATAATAAACACCTTCAATCACACAAACACAAGAACAATGAAGAAAGGGAAGCTAAATTCTCCATTGAAAACACTGATGGGGCATATAAAAAAGATTGTTTTGTTTTCAACACCCTGGACCATCTTCAATCATGGAAGCTGTTGATATGGTTAAACAAAGTATTGAAACTATAATTAAAAACACACTAAGTGAAATGAAAACATGTTTTATATGGGAGTAGAATTGAAAATGGTAAGACAAGACGATGAAACTTCTCCCAAAATGAGGAGAAACCCTCGCTTTATCTCATCATTTCAAGATTTTGCAAGATGTGATGTTTACGATGATCTCCAGAGACAAGAACAAGATATTGATAACACTGTAGTTGGTAGTGGATTTACTATTACAAAAATATCTTTTTCGATATACACATCTTAAAATCAGATCCTCTTCAAGCTTCTTCTCATAATGATTTACCAAAAGAGATAAAACCTAAGAAAGTGGTTAATATTCAAAACAAAGATAATAAATGTTTTCTATGGTCTGTTCTTGCTCACTTCCATCCTCCACAATGGAATCCTGAAAGGGTTGAACATTATAAAAAAATACGAGAATACATTAAATGTTAAAGATTTAAAGTTTACAATCTCATTGAGAGATATTCCTAAATTTGAGAAAATGAATAATCTATGTGTTAATGTATATGGATTAACGGATACAAACAAAGTTCAGATATTAAAAATTTCAAACAAGTATAAAAATGATGAAACACACATTGACCTTCTCCACTTTACTTCAAAGGAAAAAAATCACATTATGCTTTCATCAAAAATTTCTCAAGATTAACCAAATCACAACTATATATGAGAAAATGTAAAATGTATCCTTGTAAGAGATGTCTCAACTCCTTTCACACAAAAGAACAATTAAATCAACATTCAAAATATTGTAGTAATCATAAATCAACCATAATCAATTTACCAAAAGCAGGTTCAAACATATCATTCAAATCTTTTAACAAATCTATAAAACATCTGTTTGTGATATATGCTGATTTTGAAAGTATCCTTGAAAAGATAGATACTGTTTCTCCAAATACAAATAAATCATACACAAATAAATATCAAAAACCTACTCCTTGTGGTTTCTGTTATTATATCAAATCAGCTGTTGGTGATTAATAAAACAAGTTAGAACTTCATAGAGGATAAGATGCCTCAGAGGAATTTGTAAGACTATTGGAAAAAGACTGTATAAGACTAAGAGAAATAATGGTGAAAACTTATAAACCAATGTCATTAACAAAGGGAGAGAAAAAGGAATTTAGAAAGAACAGTATCTGTCATATTTGTGAGGAGAAAATTGAGGGAGAGGCCAAGGTTAGGGATCACTGTCATCTTGCTGGTAAATATAGAGGTCCAGCTCATTCCCGTTGTAATTTTAATTACAAGCCTCCAAATTTTATTCCTGTCTTTCTTCATAACAACGCTCACTATGACAAACATCTATTTATAAATGAACTTTCAAAGACATCTGGAGATATTTCTGCCATTCCTAACATAGATCAAAAATACATCTCATTCACAAAAACAATTCATACATCCCCCAGAACCCATATCAGATTTCTTGACACATTCAAGTTTATGTCAAGTCCATTATCTAACTTAGTATGAAATATTAAAAACTTCGTGAATCTTAAATCACATTTCTCACATCAAGAAGAGATTGATCTCTTACCACAAAAGGGAATATATCTGTATGACTATATGGATTCATTTGAGAAGTTTAAAGAAACACAACTTCCTTCAAGGGAAAGTTTCTATGGAAAGTTAAATAAAACTCATATTTCTGAAAGAGATTATACACAAACTAAAAAGGTTTGGAAGAAGTTTATTATAAAGAATCTTGGAGAATATCATGATTTGTATCTTAAAACGGATGTATTGTTATTGGTTGATGTGTTTGAAACTTAGAACAGTCTGTCATAATAAAAATTCTTATGGATTGGACCCCGTTCACTATTACACAGCCCCGGGCTTGTCTTGGAGTTCTATGTTAAATATGACAAAACAAAATTTGGAATTAATCAGTGATATAGATGTGCTTTTAATGATAGAGGAGGAATATCTCAAGTATGTTCCAAGAGATATGCTAAAGCAAATAACAAATATCTTCCTGATTATAATAAATACGAGGACAACTCTTACCTGATTTATTATGATGCTAACAATTTGTATGGGTGGGCTATGTCTCAATCTTTACCAGATGTTAAACTTATATTAAATGGGTTAAAGAAAAACATTATGAAAAAGTTTTACTTGGCATTGTAATCTCCTCTCAAAAAGAATTGGATGAAGCTGAAGTTGGATATTATTTTGAGGTTGATTTAAAATACCCAGAAGAACTTCAAAACAAACATAAAGACCTACCTTATGCCCCTGATAAAGAAAGTCCAAGAAAAGAATGGTTAAGTGATTACCAACAGTCATTTAATATAAAAGGTAAATCTCCAGAAAAACTACTTGCAACATTAAATGATAAAGAAAGTTGTATTTTACATGAAAGGAACTTGAGACAATATTTATCTCCTGGGTTGAGAGTGAGAAAAATTCATGAAATTTTGAAATTTAAACAAAGTCATTGGTTAAAGAAATATATTGATTTTAACACAAAAGGAGAACAGAAGCAAAAACAGATTTTGAGAAGGACTTTGAAAATTAATGAATAATGCTGTATTTGGAAAGACTATGGAAAATGTTAGGAATCGACAAAACATAAGACTTTCTACATTTTGGAAACAGGCTTCAAAGTTAATGAATGGACCAAGTTTTGAACGAGCAGAGGTTTTTTCAGAGAACTTTTGTGCTATTCATTTGAAAAAAAGAGAGTATTGAAATGGATAAACCTATTTATATAGCAACATCAATTCTTGACTTGTCAAAGTCGTTAATGTATGACTATTACTATAATAATTTAAAATTCAAGTATAAGGATAATGTGTCATTGTTATATATGGATACAGATAGTTTTATATTAGAAATTAAGACAAGTGATGTATATGAGGATATGATCGATAATATTGATATGTATGATACGAGTAATTATAAGTCTGATAGTATGTTGTTTTCATTTAAGAATAAAAAGGTTATTGGTAAGTTTAAGGATGAGTTGGGTGGAAAGGTCATGAGTGAATTTGTGGGTTTGAGATCAAAGTCTTATACTTTTACGTATATTGATAATAATAACATTGAAAGATGTGATAAGAAGCTAAAGGGAATAAAGAAAAATATAATCAAGGAAACAATAAACTTTAAACATTATTACAACTGTTTAACCTTAAAGAAGGAAGAGTACAGAAAAATGAATACAATAAGAAGTTATAAATATCAATTATATACAGAAGAGATAAATAAGAAAGCATAAAAGATATATTTTAGAGAATGGAATCAAGAGTATCCCTTATGGTTATAAGCGGTGTTTCTCAACCGGGGTTCCCCGGAACCCTAGGGCTCCGTAAGAGGTCGCTTGGGGTTCCGCGAGAAACAGTAATAAATAGGCTAATGTATTTTTGAGTAGTTTTTGTTTGATTTAATATTCGTAATTGTACTCTACACGTACGGCATATTGTTGGAAACTCCTTGGTTATTATAATAGAGGCTTCAACCTCTTATATTATTTACAATTATAACAACCAAAGGGAATGTATTTAACGATGTCTATATGGCGCCAGTGTGAAACCACCCTAACTGGTTTGTGGACGTCCTGAACGCGGCGGATTCCTGTATCATTGAGTGACTGACTCAAGTACGGGACGCATGCACGGTGTCCATCTATCTTCTCTGTGCTTCCTAGCGCGAAGTCTCTCTCTCAAGGTTAGTTCTTCTGTTTACCTTTATTGCTTCAGCTTTGTTTGTTTAAGTTTTGCTCATCAAGTTACATGAGGTATGTTTTTTAATTGTCAAACAGACTCGGGGTTGACAAACACTTTCAAAAATGACGTTTTTTAATTGACCAAGCAGCACAACCCAATTGCAAAGCAAGCAGATTGGCCCAATTCAATCAGATTTTTTTAGTGGTTTGAAATATGTGTTCGAACAGTGAATCGCGGAAACGTGCAAGAAACGACCTCGTGACGTCATCAATGTAAACAAAACAAGAGTGATACGAGATACGACGCAGCTGCGACAGCGCATGTCTAATATTTTTTCTTATTTATATTTGAATCTGTTGTTGGTTGTTTTTCAATTGTAAATATTTGTCACATGGTTTGATTTAATGCCATGAATTAATTACGATAAGTGAAACAGCTGCTGTTGTAGATTTCCTTTTTCTTCTTTGTTCGGGAGTAAGGATTGTTTTTATTTACATCTGAGATTTGTTTTGAAATTACCGTCTTATACTGGCAACGCTGTGATTAATAAAAAGAGCTAGATATTAATAATGGTATATAATAATTTTTATGCAGGGGTTCTCTGAGACATGAAAACTATTTCAAGGGTTTCACAAGGGTAAAAAGGTTGAGAAAC
>NC_140962.1:33463801-33476301 GCF_056783735.1 Eptatretus burgeri
CCCTCTCTCACCCTTGTCCCTCTCTCACCCTTCGACTTCTCTCACCCCTGTCCCTCTCTCACTCCTCTGCCTCTCTCTCCCCCTTCTGCCTCTCTCACCCATATCCCTCTCTCACCCCTCTGCCTCTCTCACCCCTCTGCCTCTCTCACCCCTCGCCTCTCTCACCCCTCGCCTCTCTCACCTCTCTGCCTCTCTCACCTCTCTTCCTCTCTCACCTCTCTGCCTCTCACCCCTCTGCCTCTCTCACCCCTCTGCCTCTCTCACCCCTCTGCCTCTCTCACCCCTCTGCCTCTCTCACCCCTCTGCCTCTCTCACCCCTCAGCCTCTCTCTCACCCCTCTGCCTCTCTCACCCCTCTGCCTCTCTCACCCCTCTGCCTCTCTCACCCTCTGCCTCTCTCACCCCTCTGCCTCTCTCACCCCTCTGCCTCTCTCACCCCTCTGCCTCTCTCACCCCTCTGCCTCTCTCACCCCTCTGCCTCTCTCACCCTCTGCCTCTCTCACACCTCTCCCTCTCTCACCCCTCTGCCTCTCTCACCCCTCTGCCTCTCTCACCCCTCTGCCTCTCTCACCCCTCTGCCTCTCTCACCCCTCTGCCTCTCTCACCCCTCTGCCTCTCTCACCCCTCTGCCTCTCTCACCCCTCTGCCTCTCTCACCCCTCTGCCTCTCTCACCCCTCTGCCTCTCTCACCCCTCTGCCTCTCTCACCCCTCTGCCTCTCTCACCCCTCTGCCTCTCTCACCCCTCTGCCTCTCTCACCCCTCTGCCTCTCTCACCCCTCTGCCTCTCTCACCCCTCTGCCTCTCTCACCCCTCTGCCTCTCTCACCCCTCTGCCTCTCTCACCCCTCTGCCTCTCTCACCCCTCTGCCTCTCTCACCCCTCTGCCTCTCTCACCCCTCTGCCTCTCTCACCCCTCTGCCTCTCTCACCCCTCTGCCTCTCTCACCCCTCTTCCTCTCTCACCCCTCTGCCTCTCTCACCCCTCTGCCTCTCTCACTCCTCTGCCTCTCTCACTCCTCTGCCTCTCTCTCCCCCTTCTGCCTCTCTCTCCCCCTTCTTCCTCTCTCACCCATATCCCTCTCTCACCCCTCTGCCTCTCTCACCCCTCTGCCTCTCTCACCCCTCTGCCTCTCTCACCCCTCTGCCTCTCTCACCCCTCTGCCTCTCTCACCCTCTGCCTCTCTCACCCCTCTGCCTCTCTCACCCCTCTGCCTCTCTCACCCCTCTGCCTCTCTCACCCCTCTGCCTCTCTCACCCCTCTGCCTCTCTCACCCCTCTGCCTCTCTCACCCCTCTGCCTCTCTCACCCCTCTGCCTCTCTCACGCCTCTGCCTCTCTCCCCCCTCTGCCTCTCTCACCCCTCTGCCTCTCTCACCCCTCTGCCTCTCTCACCCCTCTGCCTCTCTCACCCCTCTGCCTCTCTCACCCCTCTGCCTCTCTCACCCCTCTGCCTCTCTCACCCCTCTGCCTCTCTCACCCTCTGCCTCTCTCACCCCTCTGCCTCTCTCACCCCTCTGCCTCTCTCACCCCTCTGCCTCTCTCACCCCTCTGCCTCTCTCACCCCTCTGCCTCTCTCACCCCTCTGCCTCTCTCACCCCTCTGCCTCTCTCACCCTCTGCCTCTCTCACCCCTCTGCCTCTCTCACCCCTCTGCCTCTCTCACCCTCTGCCTCTCCTCTCTCTCTCACCCCTCTGCCTCTCTCACCCCTCTGCCTCTCTCACCCCTCTGCCTCTCTCACCCCTCTGCCTCTCTCACCCCTCTGCCTCTCTCACCCCTCTGCCTCTCTCACCCCTCTGCCTCTCTCACCCCTCTGCCTCTCTCACCCCTCTGCCTCTCTCACCCCTCTGCCTCTCTCACCCCTCTGCCTCTCTCACCCCTCTGCCTCTCTCACCCCTCTGCCTCTCTCATCCCTCTGCCTCTCTCACCCCTCTGCCTCTCTCACCCCTCTGCCTCTCTCACCCCTCTGCCTCTCTCAGCCCTCTGCCTCTCTCACCGCTCTGCCTCTCTCACCCCTCTGCCTCTCTCACCCCTCTGCCTCTCTCACCCCTCTGCCTCTCTCACCCCTCTGCCTCTCTCACCCCTCTGCCTCTCTCACCCCTCTGCCTCTCTCACCCCTCTGCCTCTCTCACCCCTCTGCCTCTCTCACCCCTCTGCCTCTCTCACCCCTCTGCCTCTCTCACCCCTCTGCCTCTCTCACCCCTCTGCCTCTCTCACCCCTCTGCCTCTCTCACCCCTCTGCCTCTCTCACCCCTCTGCCTCTCTCACCCCTCTCCCTCTCTCCCCCCTCTGCCTCTCTCACCCCTCTGCCTCTCTCACCCCTCTGCCTCTCTCTCACCCCTCTGCCTCTCTCACCCCTCTGCCTCTCTCACCCCTCTGCCTCTCTCACCCCTCTGCCTCTCTCACCCCTCTGCCTCTCTCACCCCTCTGCCTCTCTCACCCCTCTGCCTCTCTCACCCCTCTGCCTCTCTCACCCCTCTGCCTCTCTCACCCCTCTGCCTCTCTCACCCCTCTGCCTCTCTCACCCCTCTGCCTCTCTCACCCCTCTGCCTCTCTCACCCCTCTGCCTCTCTCACCCCTCTGCCTCTCTCACCCCTCTGCCTCTCTCACCCCTCTGCCTCTCTCACCCCTCTGCCTCTCTCACCCCTCTGCCTCTCTCACCCCTCTGCCTCTCTCACCCCTCTGCCTCTCTCACCCCTCTGCCTCTCTCACCCCTCTGCCTCTCACCCTTGTTCCTCTCACCCTTGTGCCTCTCACCCCTCTTCCTCTCTCACCCTTGTTCCTCTCTCACCCCTCTGCCTCTCTCACCCTTCCACATCTCTCTCCCCTCTTCCTCTCTCCCCCTTGTTCCTCTCCCCCTTGTTCCTCTCTCCCCCTTGTGCCTCTCTCCTTGTTCCTCTCTCCTTGTTCCTCTCTCCCGCTTGTGGCTCTGTCCCCCTTGTGCCTCTCTCCCCGTTGTGCCTCTCTCCCCCTTGTTCCTCTCTCCCCCTTGTTCCTCTCTCCCCCTTGTGCCTCTCTCCCCCTTGCGCCTCTCTCCCCCTCCTTCCTCTCTCCCCCTCGTTCCCCTCTCCCCCTTGCGCCTCTCTCCCCCTTGTGCCTCTCTCACCCTTGTTCCTCTCTCACCCCTCTTCCTCTCTCCCCCTTGTGCCTCTCTCCCCCTTGTGCCTCTCTCCCCCTTGTTCCTCTCTCCCCCTTGTTCCTCTCTCTCCCCCTTGTTCCTCTCTCTCCCCCTTGTGCCTCTCTCCCCCTTGTGCCTCTCTCCCCCTTGTTCCTCTCTCCCCCTTGTTCCTCTCTCCCCCTTGTGCCTCTCTCCCCCTTGTGCCTCTCTCCCCCTTGTTCCTCTCTCCCCCTTGTTCCTCTCTCCCCCTTGTGCCTCTCTCACCCTTGTGCCTCTCTCACCCTTGTGCCTCTCTCACCCTTGTGTCTCTCTCCCCCTTGTGCCTCTCTCACCCTTGTTCCTCTCTCCCCCTTGTTCCTCTCTCACTCTTGGTCCTCTCTCACCCCTCTCCCTCTCTCACTCTCTCCCTCTCTCACCCCTCTGCCTCTCTCACCCCTCTGCCTCTCTCACCCCTCTCGCTCTCCCCCCTCTCTCCCTCTCTCACCCCTCTTCCTCTTACCCCTCTCCCTCACTCGCCCCTCTGCTCTCACCCTTGTGCCACTCAAACCCTTGTACCTCTCTCACCCCTCTGCCTCTCTCACCCCTCTGCCTCTCTCACCCCTGTGCCTCTCTCACCCTTCCACTTCTCTCACCCTTCCACCTCTCTCACCCTTCTGCCTCTCACCCCTCTCCCTCTCTCGCCCCTCTGCTCTCACCCTTGTCCCTCTCTCACCCTCTGCGTCCCTCTTCCTCTCTCACCCCTCTCCCTCTCTCACCCCTCTGGCTCTCACCCCTCTGCCTCTCACCCCTCTCCCTCTCTCACCCTTGTGCCTCTCTCACCCTTCGACTTCTCTCACCCCTGTCCCTCTCTCACCCTTGTGCCTCTCTCACCCTTCGACTTCTCTCACCCCTGTCCCTCTCTCACTCCTCTGCCTCTCTCTCCCCCTTCTGCCTCTCTCACCCATATCCCTCTCTCACCCCTCTGCCTCTCTCACCCCTCTGCCTCTCTCACCCCTCTGCCTCTCTCACCCCTCTGCCTCTCTCACCCCTCTGCCTCTCTCACCCCTCTGCCTCTCTCACCCCTCTGCCTCTCTCACCCCTCTCCCTCTCTCGCCCCTCTGCTCTCACCCTTGTGCCTCTCAAACCCTTGTACCTCTCTCACCCCTCTGCCTCTCTCACCCTTCCACTTCTCTCACCCTTCCACTTCTCTCACCCTTCCACCTCTCTCACCCTTCCACCCCTCTCACCCATATCCCTCTCTCACCCTTCCACTTCTCTCACCCTCTGCGTCCCTCTTCCTCTCTCACCCCTCTGCCTCTCTCACCCCTCTGCCTCTCTCACCCCTCTGCCTCTCTCACCCCTCTGCCTCTCTCACCCCTCTTCCTCTCTCACCCCTCTGCCTCTCTCACCCCTCTGCCTCTCTCACCCCTCTGCCTCTCTCACCCCTCTGCCTCTCTCACCCCTCTGCCTCTCTCACCCCTCTGCCTCTCTCACCCCTCAGCCTCTCTCCCCCTTGTGCCTCTCTCACCCTTGTGCCTCTCTCTCCCCTTGTGCCTCTCTCCCCCTCTGTTCCTCTCTCCCCCTTGTGCCTCTCTCCCCCTTGTTCCTCTCACCCCTTGTGCCTCTCTCCTTCTTGTTCCTCTCTCACCCCTATTGCCTCTCTCCCCCTTGTGCCTCTCTCCCCCTCTGTTCCTCTCTCCCCCTTGTTCCTCTCTCCCCCTTGTTCCTCTCTCCCCCTTGTTCCTCTCTCACCCTTGTTCCTCTCTCACCCCTCTGCCTCTCACCCCTCTGCCTCTCACCCCTCTCCCTCTCTCACCCCTCTCCCTCTCTCATCCCTCTGCCTCTCTCACCCCTCTGCCTCTCTCACCCCTCTGCCTCTCTCACCCCTCTTCCTCTCTCACCCCTCTGCCTCTCTCACCCCTCTTCCTCTCTCACCCCTCTTCCTCTCTCACCCCTCTTCCTCTCACCCCTCTGCCTCTCTCACCCCTCTGCCTCTCTCACCCAGCGTCCTCGCTCGCCCCTCTGCCTCTCTCACCCCGCTGCCTCTCTCCCCCTTGTGCCCCTCCCCCTTGTGCCTCTCTCCCCCTTGTGCCACTCTCCCCCTTGTACCTCTCTCGCCCTTGTGCCTCTCTCCCCCTTGTTCCTCTCACCCCCTTGTGCCTCTCTCCTTCTTGTTCCTCTCTCCCCCTTGTGCCTCTCTCCCCCTTGTACCTCTCTCCCCCTTGTTCCTCTCTCCCCCTTGTTCCTCTCTCCCCCTTGTTCCTCTCTCCCCCTTGTTCCTCTCTCCCCATTGTTCCTCTCTCCCCCTTGTTCCTCTCTCCCCCTTGTGCCTCTCTCCCCCTTGTGCCTCTCTCACCCTTGTGCCTCTCTCCCCCTTGTGCCTCTCTCCCCCATTGTGCCTCTCTCCCCCTTGTGCCTCTCTCCCCTTGTGCCTCTCTCCCCCTTGTTCCTCTCTCCCCCTTGTTCCTCTCTCCCCCTTGTTCCTCTCTCCCCCTTGTGCCTCTCTCACCCTTGTTCCTCTCTCCCCCTTGTGCCTCTCTCCCCCTTGTTCCTCTCTCCCCCTTGTGCCTCTCTCCCCCTTGTTCCTCTCTCCCCCTTGTTCCTCTCTCACCCTTGTTCCTCTCTCCCCCTTGTTCCTCTCTCCCCCTTGTGCCTCTCTCCCCCTTGTTCCTCTCTCCCCCTTGTACCTCTCTCCCCCTTGTGCCTCTCTCCCCCTTGTGCCTCTCTCCCCCTTGTGCCTCTCTCCCCCTTGTGCCTCTCTCCCCCTTGTTCCTCTCTCCCCTTGTTCCTCTCTCCCCCTTGTGCCTCTCTCCCCCTTGTTCCTCTCTCCCCCTTGTTCCTCTCTCCCCCTTGTGCCTCTCTCCCCCTTGTTCCTCTCTCCCCCTTGTGCCTCTCTCCCCCTTGTTCCTCTCTCCCCCTTGTTCCTCTCTCTCCCCTTGTGCCTCTCTCCCCCTTGTTCCTCTCTCCCCCTTGTTCCTCTCTCCCCCTTGTTCCTCTCTCACCCTTGTTCCTCTCTCACCCTTGTTCCTCTCTCTCCCCTTGTTCCTCTCTCCCCCTTGTGCCTCTCTCCCCCTTGTGCCTCTCTCCCCCTTGTGCCTCTCTCCCCCTTGTGCCTCTCTCTCCCCTTGTGCCTCTCTCCCCCTTGTGCCTCTCTCCCCCTTGTGCCTCTCTCCCCCTTGTGCCTCTCTCCCCCTTGTTACTCTCTCCCCCTGGTTACTCTCTCCCCCTTGTGCCTCTCTCCCCCTTGTTCCTCTCTCCCCCTTGTGCCTCTCTCCCCTTGTCCTCTCTCTCCCCTTGTGCCTCTCCTTCTTGTTCCTCTCTCCCCCTTGTGCCTCTCTCCCCCTTGTTCCTCTCTCCCCCTTGTTCCTCTCTCCCCCTTGTCCCTCTCTCTCCCCTTGTGCCTCTCTCCCCCTTGTTCCTCTCTCCCCCTTGTTCCTCTCTCCCCCTTGTGCCTCTCTCTCCCCCTTGTGCCTCTCTCTCCCCTTGTTCCTCTCTCCCCTTGTTCCTCTCTCCCCCTTGTGCCTCTCTCACCCTTGTGCCTCTCTCCCCCTTGTTCCTCTCTCTCCCCTTGTGCCTCTCTCACCCTTGAGCCTCTCTCACCCTTGTGCCTCTCTCACCCTTGTGCCTCTCTCCCCCTTGTTCCTCTCTCCCCCTTGTGGCTCTCTCCCCCTTGTTCCTCTCTCACCCTTGTTCCTCTCTCACCCTTGTTCCTCTCTCACCCTTGTTCCTCTCTCACCCTTGTTCCTCTCTCACCCTTGTTCCTCTCTCACCCCTGTTCCTCTCTCACCCCTCTTCCTCTCTCACCCCTCTGCCTCTCTCACCCCTCTGCCTCTCTCACCCCTCTGCCTCTCTCTCCCCTCTTCCTCTCACCCCTCTTCCTCTCTCACCCCTCTTCCTCTCTCACCCCTCTTCCTCTCTCACCCCTCTTCCTCTCTCACCCCTCTTCCTCTCTCACCCCTCTTCCTCTCTCACCCCTCTGCCTCTCTCACCCCTCTGCCTCTCTCACCCCTCTGCCTCTCTCACCCCTCTGCCTCTCTCACCCCTCTGCCTCTCTCACCCCTCTGCCTCTCTCCCCTTGTTCCTCTCTCCCCCTTGTTCCTCTCTCCCCCTTGTGCCTCTCTCACCCTTGTGCCTCTCTCCCCCTTGTTCCTCTCTTCCCCTTGTTCCTCTCTCCCCCTTGTGCCTCTCTCACCCTTGTGCCTCTCTCACCCTTGTGCCTCTCTCACCCTTGTGCCTCTCTCACCCTTGTGCCTCTCTCACCCTTGTGCCTCTCTCACCTTGTTCCTCTCTCCCCCTTGTTCCTCTCTCCCCCTTGTGCCTCTCTCCCCCTTGTTCCTCTCTCCCCCTTGTGCCTCTCACCCTTGTTCCTCTCTCACCCTTGTTCCTCTCTCACCCTTGTTCCTCTCTCACCCTTGTTCCTCTCTCACCCTTGTTCCTCTCTCACCCTTGTTCCTCTCTCTCCCCTGTTCCTCTCTCCCCCCTCTTCCTCTCTCACCCCTCTGCCTCTCTCACCCCTCTGCCTCTCTCACCCCTCTGCCTCTCTCACACCTCTTCCTCTCACCCCTCTTCCTCTCTCACCCCTCTTCCTCTCTCACCCCTCTGCCTCTCTCACCCCTCTGCCTCTCTCACCCCTCTGCCTCTCTCACCCCTCTGCCTCTCTCCCCCTTGTGCCTCTCCCCCTTGTGCCTCTCTCCCCCTTGTGCCTCTCTCCCCCTTGTTCCTCTCTCCCCCTTGTTCCTCTCTCCCCCTTGTGCCTCTCTCCCCCTTGTGCCTCTCTCCCCCTTGTGCCTCTCTCCCCCTTGTGCCTCTCTCCCCCTTGTTCCTCTCACCCCCTTGTGCCTCTCTCCTTCTTGTTCCTCTCTCCCCCTTGTGCCTCTCTCCCCCTTGTTCCTCTCTCCCCCTTGTTCCTCTCTCCCCCTTGTTCCTCTCTCCCCCTTGTTCCTCTCTCCCCCTTGTTCCTCTCTCCCCCTTGTTCCTCTCTCCCCCTTGTGCCTCTCCCCCTTGTTACTCTCTCCCTCTTGTTCCTCTCTCCCTCTTGTTCCTCTCTCCCCCCTGTGCCTCTCTCCTTCTTGTTCCTCTCTCCCCTTGTACCTCTCTCCCCCTTGTTCCTCTCTCCCCCTTGTTCCTCTCTCCCCCTTGTTCCTCTCCCCCTTGTTCCTCTCTCCCCCTTGTTCCTCTCTCCCCCTTGTGCCTCTCTCCCCCTTGTTCCTCTCTCCCCCTTGTTCCTCTCTCCCCCTTGTGCCTCTCCTTCTTGTTCCTCTCTCCCCCTTGTGCCTCTCTCCCCCTTGTTCCTCTCTCCCCCTTGTGCCTCTCCTTGTTCCTCTCTCCCCCTTGTGCCTCTCTCCCCCTTGTGCCTCTCTCCCCCTTGTGCCTCTCTCCCCCTTGTTCCTCTCTCCCCCTTGTGCCTCTCTCCTTCTTGTTCCTCTCTCCCCCTTGTACCTCTCTCCCCCTTGTTCCTCTCTCACCCTTGTTCCTCTCTCACCCTTGTTCCTCTCTCACCCTTGTTCCTCTCTCCCCCTTGTTCCTCTCTCACCCTTGTTCCTCTCTCACCCCTCTGCCTCTCACTCTCTCACCCCTCTCCCTCTCTCATCCCTCTTCCTCTCACCCCTCTCCCTCTCTCGCCCCTCTGCTCTCACCCTTGTGCCTCTCAAACCCTTGTACCTCTCTCACCCCTCTGCCTCTCTCACCCTTCCACCTCTCTCACCCTTCTGCCTCTCACCCTTGTCCCTCTCTCACCCTTCCACTTCTCTCACCCTCTGCATCCCTCTTCCTCTCTCACCCCTGTCCCTCTCTCACCCCTGTCCCTCTCTCTCCCCCTTGTTCCTCTCTCCCCCTGTGCCTCTCTCCTTCTTGTTCCTCTCTCCCCCTTGTGCCTCTCTCCCCCTTGTTCCTCTCTCCCCCTTGTTCCTTTCCCCCTTGATCCTCTCTCCCCCTTGTGCCTCTCTCTCCCTTGGTGCTCTCTCCCCCTTGTTCCTCTCTCACCCTTGTTCCTCTCTCACCCTTGTTCCTCTCTCACCCTTGTTCCTCTCTCACCCTTGTTCCTCTCTCACCCCTCTGCTTCTCTCACCCTTGTGCCTCTCTCACCCTTCTACTTCTCTCACCCCTCTGCCTCTCTCCCCCTTCTACTTCTCTCACCCCTCTGCCTCTCTCCCCCTTCTACTTCTCTCACCCCTCTGCCTCTCTTCCCCTTCTGCCTCCCTCCCCTCCCTCTCTCCCCCATATCTCTTCCCTCTCTCTTCCCTCCCTTTCTCCCCCTCCCCTCCCTTTCTCCCCCTCCTCCCTTTCTCCCCCTCCCTCCCTCTCTCCCCCTCCCTCTCTCTCCCCTCCCTCCCTTCCCCCTCCCTCCCCTCCCTCCCTTCCCCCCTCCCTCCCCTCCCTCTCCCTCCCCCCTCCCTTCCTCCCTGCCCTCCCTCTCTCCCCCTCCCCTCCTCTCTCTCTCCTCCTCCTCCCCTCCCTCTCTCTCTCCTCACTCTCTCCCTCCCCCGCCCTCTCCCTCCCTCCCCTCACTCCCTCTTCCTCTATCTTGGTGTTCAACTCTGCGGTTGTTTCCCTTCTCTCTCTCTTCTGTTCCTTTTGAGTCCTGTTATGTCCTGATCAATTCAGTGTACTTTCTCTTCCCTGAGTCTCGTCCATGCACACAAAAAAAAAAGACCAAAAAAACCACAATTGAAGCGACGCACGCACACCTCCCCATCCCTTCCAGAATGAGTGTGGGTGACTAAAGTCATTTTTTTATCAATTATTAGACGGCCGGTGAACCCTTTGGGTTCCCGCTGACAGCAGTTGATGAAAAAAAAAAAAGATAGCTCCAGCAAACTACACCGCTGAGGTTTGCATTGATCAAATTCTCCCAGAGTACTTGACTGAATCGGGAATTGATTTTTTAAGAATTATTTTCGTTGCCAGATTTGAAAGAAACTTGATACTGCACATCGCAGGAGAATGGTGAGTCAGGTGGGCCGAAAATTTTTGTGCTATCCTGTACCGTTTTGGCTGTATTTCGGGGACATACATACATCCAAGATGAGAGTTTTAGTGAAATATAAATGACTCAGCAACTCAGGTTTTCGTTCGTGGTCACTTTTAATCTGTCAAACAATCGGGAAATTGCCGTTTAATAACATGAAAATATCATACCCTTTCAATTCCATCCGATAAAAACGCAGTAATAAACAGCACACAAAGGAATTTACAGGGAGTTTACTTGTCAACTCATTGCAAAATATACAGTGTTGACAGCTGTATCTAAACAGGTATTCCTCTCTCTCATGTGGCACACACCATAACTTCATCTAGTATCTGAGTTGCTGGTGGACCACAGCAGCATCAAATGAGTAACAGAGAGAGGGACTTAGTTGTGAAGCTTATCAAAAAGTACAGTACATCTTATTGAGGGCAATGGGAAAAATGCTCAACTGGGGAAGAGGTTTTTCTTAGTTGACTCAGACTTTTGCCAAATCCAAACTGTCCAATTATTTAAAAATCAAAACGAAACAAAACCAGCTCTTGCTGGAAACAGCAAAACGAAAATTTTAGGCGCTTGATTTTACCAATCATTTTTTGTTCTTGGCAATATTGTCAAGGACTCACTTGACAAAGGATGATGCACTCTATGTCATCATATAGTCATCGCACTGTCACATCAGCTTTACATTCAAGTGACCCCCCCCCCCCCCATTTTTGTTGCTTACTTCACAGCATCACCAATTTCCAGAACAGCATGTTCCTTTGGTACAATCTTCACCAAAGCCCACAGGCCCAGCATGCATCAAACCTCAGGACGAACAAAGCCCAGAAGATCTGATGTTGAAGCTCCATCATGAATTAGTGATGTTAAAGGAGGAAGTTTGTGTGCGATTTCTGCAGTTCAGTTTGAATCTTGCTCGTGATAGGACGATGAAGAGGTTTGGAGTTATGCCAATTTCGACCAACATTGCTCATTAGGGCAGGCCAAGACCTCAAAATTTACGGCAAAGGCCAAACAAGAAGATTTCAAAAAAAGATGGCAAAATGAAAAGCAGGAAGAAAAAATAATAATTAGATGGCCCTTTGGATTTGTGAAAATGTACTTGGGCCATGACTGCAAGTAAGATAGGAGTTTACTGTGAGATGTTGACAGAGGGGGTAATGACAGCAGGTCAGCAAGGTTGGAGATCAATAAGGGTATCCCCTGCTCTGTGTAGTATCAGGTCCATAAGGTTGGGAAAAACCTTGGTTGTTTGGAGTGGGCAATGGCCAGGCTATGCTGGACACCACTGTTCGTGGCACTCCACCCACCACAGATCCCGTTGTGTACACATCCTCATAAGTCTGTGTTACCACAGTTGTGGCATTGTCAGCACCCTGCATTATGTTTGTCAGTGCTCTGCCTGGAATCTGGCCATATTCAAACCTAAGGTCCTGGTCTCCAAGAAATTGTGTGAGTACACCACTGGGAAGTGTTGTTGAGGGCAGGAAGCTTGATAAGGAGCCTGGCAAGGCTTGAGGTCCCGCAATAGTGGCAGAGGTTGGCATCGTATTAAAGATGTCCCTGTATGATGAAACTGCAAGGTTATTGAGGAGCGATAGACCGGGCACAAAATCCGTGGGTGGGATGCAGTCAGTGCCTTTGACTGAGGGGAAGATGTCTGTTGGGTGAAAGCGCTCAGCAGCAAAACTGGAATTTGCTGAGTAAGGGAAGTCCATGGCAGTGTACTCCCGTTGCTGGTATTGTTTAAGTGACTCTTCGTTGGTGTGCCGCTGCCGATGCTGTTCCAACATCTGCATTAGCGCCTTCTTCACACCAGCATTTGGATCTGCAGACTCATCATCATCATCATCATCATCCTCAAACTCAGGTGGGGGTTCAGGAGGTTCAGGTGGACGGTGCTCAGGGGGTGTGGCATGGAGGACACGTTCAGGAGGATGGCTTGGTTCGGGGAGTCGGCAAAGCTGCTCCTCTGCTCGCGTCGTTGGGCCAGGAGTGTCATCACACTCTATTCCTAAGAAAATGATGGAAAAGACATGTTAATATGCTGTGAACAATTGAGGGGAAAAAAAATTTGCTGCGTCAAGATGGGAAGTAGTCATGCTCTGTCTTTGATCAATATTTTATACAAACTTTTTCCAAGTACTTTTTTCTCTTCCGACTCAATCGTCTTACAAATGAGTGCTATTTTTTTTTTTACATGAAACAGCCTGTGAGATTGTAAATATGCACTCATCATTAATTAGCTTTGCAGAGGACTTCCTTCCTGTTTTCTGAGCAAGGTGTAAGTTCAGTAAACCTTGCTTTGCTGAATTTTTTCCAGCTCGATGCCACTGGTTTTCCCACGAGTTAGCTCGTTTTCAAGCAATGGATAACCAATCTGATGACCAATCTTAATTTGATAACCAATCCTTTTTGTGTGAAAACAATTTAATGAATGAT
>NC_140962.1:33481301-33488801 GCF_056783735.1 Eptatretus burgeri
ATCCAAGACAAATAAGATGGTGACACAGGTACAAGGGGAGGTGGAGCAAATAAGAGAAAAAGTCGGGGAACTGTCGTTAGGAACGATAGGGGAGGAAATAAATGGGGTAATAAAGGGGAAAATGGAGGAAATGGAGAAGAGACTGACGGATAGGGTGGAGGCCCGGTGTGAGAAGCAGGGTGGCCTCCTTCGGGAACAGGGGGAGAGGATATACTCCCTCGAGGCGGATCGTGCCCAGGTGGGGCCGGTGTCACAGGGTGGAGGAGGAGGCTTGCCCGATGCGGGGGTGAGCATGCCAAGCTTGGGGAGGGTAGAGACCGCGGGGTCTTTTGGCCTAATGGGGGTACCCGGAATGACTGTTCCAGGGGGTGTGCAGAGTGTGAGTCCAATGGCTTGGGAGAATAAGCGGGACGACGCGGGGCACGGACAGACGCAGACAAGGGTGGTGGAGCCCCCGGGCAAATGGCTCGGACCCTGCGGGAGTGAGGCACCATTGGGACTGGGGAGGTACACTCCTCCCGGAGTCCCTAGGGAACGGGAGGAGACCTCGAAAGAACCGAGGGTGCCGCTACCCCCGTACGATGGCAAGACGGACTTGAGGGCATATATGGCCCAGTTCCAGTGTGTTGCCAGAGGCAATGGCTGGAACGAGGTGCAGGGTGTGGCACAACTCACAGCGGCCCTGCGTGGCGTGGCTTTGGAAGTCCTGACCACGGTACCCAGTGAGGGGGCGTCCCTGGAGGATCTCCATTCGGCCCTAAAAAACCGATTTGGCATGGACCAGCAGAGCGAGCTTGTTAAAGCTCAGCTCAACGGGCGCAAACGACGTCCCCAGGAATCACTGGGAGAATTGGCACATGACATTCGCCGCTTGGTGGGGATCGCGCACACCAACATGCCGCCGGAGTACCGGGAGGAGATTGCCCTGGACCATTTCCTTCGAGCAATAGGGGGCACCGATGTCGGAGCATTGCTCACCGTATGGCGCCCGGACAAGCTCCAGAAGGCGGCTGATACTGCTGCCTGCTGGGAGGCAGCCAGAACGCCATTGGGAGGGGCTGGGCGCCATGCGTTGGCAGTCCGACAGGTGGACCCCGTGCACGACAGTGCGCTGGGAGCCGGGGCAACCCTGGGCGACCAAGCGCGAGTGGAAAGGATGGTGCAGGGCATGTTCGACCGCCGGTTCGGGAGACCTGTGGAGAGGCGGTCGGGCCCGGGAAGGGCGGGAGATGGGCCATCGGGGGGTACCCCAATTCGGAATGGAGGGGGGTATAATTCGGCGTACTGGAGGCAAACACCTTACCAGAAGAGGTGTTATAATTGTGGCGCAGGGGACCACCTGCAGCGGAGGTGCAACGCCCCGCGCAGGGAAAGGCCCCCGCGAAGAGAAGAGCCACGGCCCCCTAGACCACCAACTCCGCCCCGGGTCAATAGGGATAGCCAGGCCCAACCATCCCCCCCCCACCAGTCCCCGGGAAACTAAGAAGTGCCGAACATGTAGGGCCGTGTTCGGCAGACTCAGACGGAGAAGAGCCCTCAGAACTGCGACAGGTCATCAGTTGTGGCCAAATTGGCAAAGGTAGCTTAACAATTCGGTGCAAGATTGCCGGCGTAGGGGTAGACGCCGTGGTGGACACAGGAGCAAGCACCACGATCATCAGCCCTGTGGTCCTTGATTCGAGTGTAGACGGTTGGGATGAGATCCACCGTCTGCAAAACCATAGTTTGCAGCTAGCTACCGGGGCAACGGCCCCTATCATAGGACGTGGTTTCGTGTCGTTTAAATTGGGCACTGTGAAAACCAAGATAGAGGTTTGGGTGGCAGAGGTGTACGACCCATGTCTAATAGGGTTGGATGTGCTGACGGCCGGTGGTTGTAAGATCGACTTGGGCCGGGGGGTCATGCAGTTGGGTGGTGAGGAGTTGCCGTTAGGAGGCGTGAGCACGGATGAGAGGGTGGAGCTGGAGGCTCCTGACTCCGTGGTCATTCCCCCGGGTGCCGAGGCGGTGGTCTCGGCCCGGTGGCGAGCACCCCCAACGTGGCAGGGCCCCTGCGGCCTAGCGGAACTACCGGCAGGGCCGTCAACCCCGGGCTTAGTCGTGGGCCGCACCCTGGTAAGTACCGACGGGCCAGTAGTGCCCGTACGGGTGATAAATGTTAGCACGGAACCACGCACTATCAGGAAGGGCACGAAGGTGGCAGATTGCATCCCAGTAAAAGAGGTCGCAGAGCTGAGGGACGATAACGTCGAGCCGGACCGGCCCCAGAAGGAGTCTCCAGACTCGATTAGGAATTGGCCCGGTCCCATTTGTGAGATGGTAAATCGGAGTAGTGTAGATTTGGAGGAGGCCCAGCGGGAGGCCTTATACAAGCTGGTCGACCGACACATCGGGATCTTCTCCTTGTCACCCGAGGATATTGGACGTACGGGCCTGGTGCAACATCAGATCCACACCAATGGGGCCCGGCCTGTCCGTCAGCCTGCTCGAAGGCTCCCATGGAGCAAAAGAGAGGAGGCTGATGAACAGGTTGAAAAGATGCTCAATGCAGGTGTCATCGAGCCCTCGGGAAGTCCTTGGATGTCACCAGTTGTGCTGGTTAAAAAGAAGGATGGGACCACGCGTTTCTGTGTGGACTATCGCCAGCTGAACAACGTGACACTCAAAGACTCCTATCCCCTGCCTAGAATTGACGATACCCTCGACGCCGTTGCAGGCTCTAAATGGTTCTCAACTTTGGACCTCAAGAGTGGGTATTGGCAGGTGGAGATGGATAAGACGGGGAAGGAGAAAACGGCATTTTCCACAGGGAAGGGACTGTATCAGTTCACTGTGATGCCGTTCGGTTTGTGTAACGCCCCCGCCACCTTTGAGAGACTGATGGAGCGTGTACTAGGCGGCATGCCGTGGCAGTCATGCCTGGTGTATCTGGATGACGTCCTGGTACACGCTAAAACATTCACCCAGGAGATAGCCAATTTGGACCAGGTGTTTGGGCACCTCAGGCAGGCAGGGCTGAAATTGAGCCCAGAGAAATGCACTTTGTTCGCGACAGAGGTGGCCTATCTCGGACACGTGATAGGCCGCGAGGGGGTGAAGACCGACCCCGGAAAAATTACAGCGGTAGAGGAGTGGCCCGTACCTACAACTGTCAAACAGGTACGGGGCTTTTTGGGACTTTGCTCCTACTACCGGTGTTTCGTGGCAAACTTTGCGGAGACAGCCAGGCCCCTTCACCGGTTGACGGAGAAGGGGGTGAGATTTAATTGGACGGAGGAGTGCCAGGAGGCCTTCCTCAAATTAAAGGGGTGTTTGACATCCGCACCTGTTTTAGCGTACCCCACCGATGACGGGATGTATACCCTGGACACGGATGCAAGCCAGGAAGGATTGGGAGCAGTCTTGTCTCAGACACAGGGGGGCATGGAAAGAGTGATCGCGTATTACAGTCGGGCCATGAGTAGGCCCGAACGAAATTATTGCGTAACTCGTAAGGAACTATTGGCTATGCTGTCTGCCGTGAGCCATTTCCACCCGTACTTGTACGGGAGGAAATTTTTGGTTCGAACTGACCATTCCTCCTTGCAATGGCTCTTACGGTTCAAGGAACCGGAGGGCCAAATTGCAAGGTGGTTGGAAAAATTGCAGCAGTACGATTTCAGTGTGGTCCATAGAGCCGGTAAGGCTCATGGGAATGCCGATGCGCTCTCTCGACGCCCCTGTCTGAGGGAAAACTGCAAATATTGTACGAGACATGAGGAGAGGGACCAATTGGCAGACGCCTCCCCGAAACTCCCAGTCCGTGCGGCCCGGGTGGTAGGCCCAACTTTGCCACTAACCGCGGGAGAGGAATTTGGTGGATTGGCATGGAGCACGGCCCAGCGGGAAGACCCGGTGCTAGGGCCAGTGTACAAATGGGTCCAGGAAAACAGGAGGCCCAGTGGGGAGGAAATCGCCCCATTCGGGGCGCGAACAAAGGCATACTGGGCTCAGTGGAGGACCCTAGAAATGAGGGACAACATCTTGTATCGCAAGTGGGTGGAGATTCCTTCTGAACAAACTTCTTGGCTGGTGATAGTCCCTGATGGGTTTAAGACCCAAATTTTGAAACAGGTGCACGGTACCCGCGCCGGCGGCCATTTGGGCAGGACCAAAACAAAATCTCGGGCCCGCCGGCGGTTCTATTGGGTTAACATGGGGCGCGATGTACAGGACTGGTGTCGAGCATGCGACGCCTGTACTGCAAAAAAGGGACCGCCACAGAGGATGAGGGCCCCACTCCAACTACATCAGGTTGGGGCTCCCCTGGAGCGAGTGGCCATGGACATTTTGGGACCACTGCCCCCCACTCGCCAGGGTAATAAGTACGTCCTCGTAATTATGGACTATTTCACCAAATGGCCAGAAGCCTTTGCCCTTCCCAGCCAGGAAGCAGGGGTTGTGGCCAAGGCCTTCGTAGAAGGATTTACATGCCGGTATGGGATTCCGCAGGAGCTGCACACGGACCAGGGACGAAATTTTGAGAGTGAATTACTAAAAGAGGTGTGCAGGCTCCTGGAAATTCGAAAAACACGGACAACGCCCCTGAGACCACAGTCTGATGGCATGGTGGAGAGGTTCAACAGGACCCTGGTCCAACAGTTGGCCCTCTTCACCGCCACTAACCAGGAGGACTGGGACGAACACCTTCCGTACCTCCTGATGGCCTATCGCGCTTCCCAGCACGGGTCTACCGCATGTAGTCCGGCGCTGTTGATGTATGGACGGGAGCTGAGAAGCCCCGTCGATTTATTGTGCGGTCCGACGCCTGAGCGGCTTGATAGGCCCCCGGGGGAGGGCTATGCCCGTCGGTTGGAGGAGGGCTTGGAGAAGGTCCACGCCTTCGCACGACACCAGCTCCAACAGGCGGGCATAAAGATGAAGCGCAGGTACGACCACCGGAGCCAGGTGAGCAAATACCCACCGGGGGCAAAGATTTGGTTCTTTAACCCCCGGCGAAGGAAGGGCAGATGCCCGAAGCTCACCTCACCTTGGCAGGGCCCGGGGGTCGTCCTGGCGCAAGTCAGTGACGTGGTCCTAAAAATTAAAATGGGACCACGAGCCCTCCCTCGGATCGTCCACGCGGACCGCCTGAGGCCTTACAAGGGCGACCTTACGCCCTCATGGATATGTCTTGCCGGAGGAGTCGGTGCTGGAACAGCCGCTCCCGCAGAGGCGCAGGGCTCTCAGAGTCTTGCGACGAGTTCACGAGCCCAGTAGGAAGGGAGGAAATTCCCCCCCTTGGGAAATTGATTTTTGGGACATTCGAGGACAGTGACTGACAGTGAGTGTGTAGAGGGGACGTAGTTTAGCTACGTAGTGTTAAATGGAACGTGCTACTAGTTTAAGGGACGACGTGGGAGCACGAGTTAGTTAGGGGATGTAGATAGAAGGATGGCAGAGTTCAGTGTGTGTGTTGAAGAGTTGGTGAGTTGTGAGGCATGTGCTTGGTGAGTGAGTGAGGCCAGCGGGTCTGTGTGTGGAGTGAATGGGGAATGCATGGTGCGATGAGTGATTGGGGGGAGGAGTGACTCCCGCCCAAGGGACCCCGGGGTCAGTATAAAGTGAGTTAGGGGGTTAGTCAAATTGAAAAATGGAGGTCGTTTTGTTGTTGGTGGGAAAGTAGGCTCGAGACCCATTTGGAGGGGTGCAGGAGCCCTGTTGACGGGCTTGGAAGCGTGGCTGCGAAAGGTGAGTATCGCTGAGTGGGTACCCCGGGCACCAGGCTAGTCGGCCGCGGTAGGCCATGGGCCCATGGGGGGCCGGGATAGAGTAGTGGGCACGGGTGCGCCTGCTTGGTGCGGGGGCCCGGGGCGCCATTAGCCGCGTGGGCAGTGTTGTGGGCACGGGTGACCCTCGGAAAGGGGCCCGGGAGGCCGGCCTGCCACGTGTGCGTTTCAGGGGAGGTGCCATGGGGGCACTCCCCGGTGTTAGGGAGCTGGTAGGCTCGGAGGCAGTGTAGTGCCCGGGGGTGCCATAGCGGGAGATTCGGCAGAGGGTCGTGCCTGCCTAAGGGAGCCACGTGTCCCAGCCAGGAGACCGTGTGAGGGCACGGAGAGAAAATTGGGGGGCGAGGCCCGAAATTGTGAGGACACCAACACAGGCGACGGGAATCTGGGTTGTTAGAACCAATAGTTTAAGCGAGAGGCGCTTGTTGAAAGCCCCGGGGTAGTTTAACAGTTAAATGGTTAGGGTAGCTTAGGAGATGTACCCCTCCGCACCATCCATCCCCTCGCTCTCGTTCTGGGCCGCTGGACCCACTTTGGGTTAGATCGCTGAACTCTGGGGAGGCCATTCTGAGGCTTCGTTGGGCCTCGACACAGGACGTTAGCTCTCCCTTATTCCCCTCCGGGAAGGGAACGTAGGGGTTGGGAGTAGGCTAGGTGACAGGATAGGTTAGCCGAACAAGGACGATAAAGGGGGTTAGGGGACGATTTATAGTGGGGAAGTAAAAATAAAAACAACAAAAAAAATAAGTGGGGGCTAAATTGGTTTTTCACAAATTAAGGGAGTGGGTATGTACAGTGACAGGCAAAGGCGATAGGTTGGGAGGGAGACAGGTAGGTAGGTCCGAGCCCGCCTTCCAAGTGGCCAGCACCACCGCACTCCCTCCACCAACCTCCACTGAACGGCAAAGGCTGGCCAGCTTCATCTGCTGGCTGTGTTACTTCAAGGCCTGTGCCGGCCCACTTGATCGGCAGCTGTTGTGTTGCTGCAAGGCCTGTGCCGGCCGGATCATCTGCAGCTGTGGTACTTCAAGGCCTGTGCCGGCCATTTCATCTGCCGGCTGTGTTTGCCTGCAGCGGCCTTATTCTGCGGGCTGAGTTTGCCTGCTCACCTTTGCCATGCCATGCCCACTGCCCATGTTCACCAGCCCCGTTCAATTTTTGCTTTGCCCCCCCCCCCTGTTCATTTCCATGTGCGCCAGGATCAAGGCAACAGTTTGCAAGCTGCGAGAACTGCCCCGTTGGCAGCTACAACACGGGCCTGCAGTGGCGGCCCGTGCACCGTGTTTGTGTTCATCCATCCATTCGTTGTGCTCATTGCGTGTGCCACTTGAGCTGGCACGGAGACTGCGTTTGTGCAGCCCATGCACCGTTGTGGTTCACTGAGTTCGATTCAAACCATCCATCCATCCATCCATTCGTTGTGCTCATTGCGTGTGCCACTTGAGCTGGCACGGAGACTGCGTTGTGCGGCCCATGCACCGTTGTGGTTCACTGCGTTCAGTTCAAAAAGGAAGGCCTTGGACTGCGTGTGAGCAGCCAGCCACGTTCCCTGTCACCTGCATTGTTTGAGCCAGAGACTGCATGCGGGCAGCCTGGCTCCCTGCTAACTGCTTTCTTTTTGCAGAGTTCAATGATCCTGGGCCATGGTTTAGTGTAAAATTTGTAAGTTAAGGTTAAGATGTACTGTAAATATGAGTGCGCCCCCGGCATGTCTGTCTAGCGCCGGCAATTT
>NC_140962.1:33501301-33541301 GCF_056783735.1 Eptatretus burgeri
TCCACACCCCTGACGAACTCCAGTGATAACTGGAAATAAGTCAGAGATAGTATCTCCTCATCTCACAGCACTCTTAGTACCAGAGTATAGTTTGGACATCAGATTGATCAGTTTTGCTGATACCCCATGAAGACCAAGTAGCCTCCAGAAGGCATCCCGATAAACTGACTCAAACGCTTTCCAGAGATTAACATAAGCTGCAAAAAGCCCCTGCCGAAACTCTCATCTGCATTCGGTGAGGACCTGAAGAGCAAGGATAAGGTCAATCATTGACCTCTTTGGTGTAAAGCCTGACCGCTCGAGACGCTGGTGCTCAAGCAGATGGTGGCGAACCCTATCAAGAATTATCCGAGCAAAGCCCTTGCCGGGCACTGAGAGCAGTGACACCCCTCAGTCGTTGTTGCAGTCCTGGCGATCACCCTTCCCTTTCCAGAGAGGGACAACAACGCTCCTCTTCCAGTCAGTTGGGATGATGCCTGTGTTCCAGACAGAGCACATAACTGCATGCAACGACATGAGTGCAGCATTTCCACCAGCCTTGAGAAATTCAGCATGGATGCCACATATCTCAGGAGCTTCACCACATTTCAACCAGTGCACCGGAGCCTGTTTCCACAAACAAAGGTGGACCACAGTTGATTGGAGGGTCAGCAACAGGGATGGTAACACCCCTGACATCCAACTTGACAGCTGGTGGATCAGCCGGGTACAGCCGCTCAAAGTAACCAGTCCAGCGGGCTTTCACGTTGGACTCATCTGTCAAGAGCCCACCACCCTCTGCTCTCACTGCATTTCTTCACTCCAGACCACCTCAGATTCCTCGCACATAGGTTTCCTTGTCCACTGTTTGTGCATGTACAGTTTTACGCCTCACCTCCCTGAACAGCTCAGCTCTGCCATTCAGCCTGGCCCTGCAACTTTGGTCAATGGTACACAGTGTCCCTTGAGAGACAAAATTCTTCTTCACCCTACTGTGAGTTTCAAGACATCTTCCGGAAACATCAAGGACGGTGGTTTTGAAGACACTCCACAACTTTTCAGGATTCCCCAAAGCTCCCAGACCCCCTAAATCTCCACTCTGCCTGTTCGCAAGCTCCTCAGATACCTCTCATCCTTGAGCTTGCCAACATCCAGCCGACGCTGGGATGGTACCATTCCCCTGGATTTAAGGTGCAACTTCAGAGTTGCTACAACAAGCCTGTGGTCAGTATTGAGGAACTGAGCACTCTGGTAGACCCTGCAGTTCTGGTTCATCCTCCAGCGACCATCAACGAGCACATGGTCAATTTCCTTTGCCACACCGCCAGCGTTGGAATACCAAGTCAAGCGATGAGCCTGTGGGCGCTGAAACCATGAACCAGCCACCCTAAGTCCATGACTTCTGTGTGCATCAAATGTGCCCTTCACGGTGAGATCACTCGCCTCAGTCGGAGCAAATACAGAGACCAGGCAAATGACACCTAAGGAGTGACGAATCCTTCGTCTCATAATACGCTCGTTGACCGGTGTTACCTCAATTATCATTGGAGTCAGCTTATTGGACACAGCTACAGCAGCTCCTTGGGCATGGTAGCCATCAGATCAGAGCGACCAGACCAATAGTCGGTGTAACCACCCGCCATTATCTCTCCGCAATCCGGTCTCCGAACCTCAGAGAGTACTGCAATACTGATGTCCAAACTCTTGAGCTCAGATTATAACAGAGACAGGTGATCATCCTCTCTTCGGGATAAGACATTCCAGGCACCAATCCGAAGAGACTGCCTCATGTTGTTAACCCCAGGAGACCGCCGTCTGGTGGACGACACTTCCTTTATGCAGCGTGTTAATAGGAGAGTTGGGTTGGGATCATGCTGTACCGACATCTTCATTTCAACGAATCATCAGGGGATGGTCATCATCTAATAGGCTGTTTTGGCACAAAAACAAAGACCAAGCCCACCCACGTTTGTCAAGCTTTTTGAGCCATGTTTCACATTGCTGATCTCTGTCATACTCGTTCTTGTTGCTATTTATTTATTGCTAGTTGATCAATGTAGAGCAATGTAATGTTTGACATTACTGGTTCCCTGATGGTCAGTTGGAGCTTTTGAACAATCAGTTGGATGCTTTTCTTTGAGGCCATAACTCGTTTTATTTATTTTACATTTTCTCTTCTGTGATTTTGAATCATCCATGGCACATCGAACTTAAGTTTTGGCAACAGGAAAAGGGTCCGTCAGAGTGACACAGCAATAAAAGTGTCTCTCTTCGGTGACGGATGGCCAATAAGGAAGGAGACGAAGGAAGAGGAATGTGGTAATTTGATAGACGTGGGTGAATCACTCTCAGTGAGAAAGAGTGCACGTATCTGGTCGCAGGCCATCCAGCAAGCTGATGTGCATGCTTGTGACGTTTCTCAATTTGCCTCATGCGTCACAAACATCACAGGCTCAATGGCCGACTGAGCTGTTGTGCAGAAACTCATCTGCGGAAGTCATCTGTTCGATGTCGCATACCACCAGGCCAGGACCGCTGGCACAGCAATGAAGGGTGTGTGAGTTCCAAATCTCTCTCGTTATATTCTCCTCCAGGGAATTTTCCCCTCTTTAATCCCCCTGTCCAGCTGGCTTTTTCTTTTTTATGTATACAAAGTCAAGGCTTGTGGAAGAGCGAGAACACTGAAAAGATCAGGACGCTGAATGAAACAAAAGGAAGAGTCAAAAGAGGTGGAAACACCAACAGCAGGATTGAAGGACAAAATAGAGGGAGACTTGGACAAACAAGGAAAAAAAATTACCCCCTGTGTGGGGGTGACGGTCATCTCTATAATACCACAAGTTCTCAATGTTCAGTTATGACCGAAGACTACTGCGCAGTTCTGCAGCGCAGCTCGAACTGCGCAGTTTGGTTTAAGATGACTCGGCATTTTGGTGCGTGCGCACAAAATTATATTTTGAAAATAAATGCCGACGTTTACATTTCGGGTTTTGAAACTTTTGCACTTTCGGCAGAAAATGTATAAATATAAAAGGCTAAAAATGTGTTTTATATTTATATTTCATTTCTCCTTCCTTCTTCTTTGCGAATCGCATTGGTGTTTTTGGCCATCTTCCAGATCTCGTGCCGATCAAACGGGAAGGAAATTCAAAAATCTGTCCGGTTAAATACAAGATAATATTTTTTACTGTCATAATCAATAAACAGTTGCCGAATATCTTGTAGAATGGCAGACGAGATAGGTTTTGAAAATGGCGATTTTTATAACTTACGTGACCTCGTGACCTTGACCCTGACCTTGAACCCGAACAAAAGTTATATTGTTGTGCAACACTCATCGACCTCTACCCACATACTAAGTTTCATCAAGATCGGAAAGAAAAATTGTTGACGTACGGACGGACGGACGGACGGACGGACGGATATTTGGTCCGGCTTTATTAGGTCATCTCGGTAGAGATGACCTAAAAAGGAAAAATATGTCATTGTCCCTGTTGTTTTCATAATTTTGCTGTACGAGTTAAATGGCAAACACATAATTATTACAACTAAAATGACCGCCAGTCTTTCAATGAGCCATTTTTGATCAGATCGCAAAAAAAGAGTTAGGTGCAAGCGTATGCCATCATGTACTGTGTGCTGTGCTTGTGCCACATTTGAACAAATTTGGACCGTGCATGTCCGAGAAATGGTTGGGGACACTCTTAAGTAACAAAATAGCTGCCAGTCGGCCACGTTGGATCTGATCTCCAAAAAAAAAAGGCGTCCATATGCAAGCCGTCATTCATTATCTGTGTGCCAAGTTTGAACAACATTGGTAAATGCATACCTGAGAAATGGTTGAGGACGTGTTCATCATCCAGTTTTTTACAACTAAAATGGCTGCCGAAAATTGATCGCATCGCGAAACAAAATGACGTGCATAAGTATTCTTTCATGTGTTGTCTTTATGCCAAGTACGAATAAAATCGGTCCAAACCTGTCCGAGATATGGTTGCGGACGCACGCACAGACACGAAAATTGAGACCAAATCCAGAAGCGTCCGTTTCTAACTCCAACAGAGGCTAATAATGGGCGTGGGGAGGAATGAGGGTTCGGCAATGACGCATGGAGTGGACAAGATGGATACAGAAGCAAACTCTCAGGAAGGCAAAACTGGAAATTTGGAAGGTGGGTGGCCCTGGGAGTGGGGGTTAACGACAGTACAAAAGATCATGGTTTTGAACAATGTGAAAGGTGGTTCCACAAGCATGAAAAAAGAGGAACGAATGAATGGAGGTGAGCAGTGATTCTGTATTTTGAGAGTTTCACTGGAAATTATTTCACTATTTCACTGGGTGTTGGTGGCGGACTGTGTGCACACCGGAAACACCTGTTTGGGGGGGATGGGGGGCAAAGAGTGGAAAAAGCAGAGGGTGCAAAAGCCCAGAAAGGAGGTAGTAGAAGACAGAGAGACTGCCGACCTGTCTGTGATGAGAAAGTGATAGGCCCATGGCATAGACTAAGCTTCATCGTGGGAGATTCCATGATCTCGAAGGCCTTGGTTTCCCACAGCGTCAAGGTGAGCAAAGTGTGAGGCAGGGCAACCAGCCCAGAGGGGAGAGCAGTACTCAATCAAGCTGTGGACGAAGGCTTTGTAGGTGGATCGTAGTTCATGTGTGTCAAGGAAGGACTTTGTACGACACAGGATTCCCAGTTGGCGGCTGGCTTTGGAGGACATCTTAGAAATGTGGTTTGTCCAAGAATGATCACGGCTGAAAGCGAGACCCAGGAGTTTAAGTGACTGAACTTCCTCAAAGAGATTGTTGAGAAAGTAGATTGGGGGGGGGAGGGGGGAGCGGGCGGGCAGAGAGGTTGCTCTTCAGTCCTTTCGGAGAGAGTGTGTGTGAGATTTGTCAGCACTGAAAGGCATTCTGAGTGTTTGACCAGTTGGCGATTTTGTTAAGGTCTGAAAAAAGGGAAGAGGCTGATTGAAATTAGATGCATGTGGAGGCCATTTGGCCCATCATGCCTGCGCCACATCAATCAACACCAGAGCAAAATCAACATCAACATCAAACCAAAGAAGTTTTTTGTTGGACTTTTTTTTCTGTAGTTTTTCTTTTTTTGTATGTTTTTCTTTCCAGGGGAGGAGGCCATCTTCAAATTTTTAATTCATTTTCTGAAATTTGAAGAATTTGTTTTTCATTTGGAAGTTGTGGGTTAAGGTGTATAAATGAAGGTGGAAAATTTACCCCCGGTTGGGGGTGACGGTCATCTCTGAAGCTCTGCAGGTGTGGATCTCTGATCGGCTTAGAATGGCTTCGATGTCGTCTTGTCTTTTGGTTCAACGTACAGACGAAAGCCCGGGAGTAAAAAGGATAGAAAACCTCAGAAATCAAACTACATTTCTGAGTTATCCGGAGATAGATTTTGAAAATGGTTGATTTGGAACATTTATGATCAATGTGTCTTCAAAAGGATAGAAACTGGACCTCAGAAATCAAACCGCATTTCTGAGTCATAAATGGCGGATGATATTTTGACAATGGATGATTTCACAAGTTTACAGTATCAGTGACCTTGACATTGACCTTCAATCAGGTCTAAAGTCAGACCGTCGTGCATCACTCATCGACCCCTACCTACACACTAAGTTTCATCAAGATCGGGCGAATTTTTTTTGACCGTATCACATCGACGATTTTTTCCAACTTTGAACACACGGGACTCGATAACCAGGACGAATTTCAAAGAACCGGCCTGGCCAAATTTAGATATTGTTCCATATTATCAGAATCCGAAGGAATTTCGAAGATCGGATCATAAACGGCGGAGGAGATACATTTTGAAAATGGACGATTTCGCAACTTTGGAGTGACCTTGACGTTGACCTTTAATCATGACAAAGGTCATACCGTCGTGCATCCCTCATCGACATCTACCCACATGCCAAATATCAAGAAAATCGGAAGAAAACAAGAAGCGAATACTTCGATATCGCGTGGCTGGGGGCAGTAAAAGTAGACACGGTGAATTAGCATGCATGATGGGAAGAGTTGTGACGTTGGACAAATTTCAATTTATAGCCCTCAGGTCAAAGGGACGTACGCGGCCATAAGTAGGACGTCTACACAGGACAGAATAGCCAATTATATAACAGCGCGATGTCGCCGTGCTGTAAAAATGGGGACGTACTTACGTACGGACATCGAGACTGGATGTATTAGGTCATCTCGTGAGAGATGACCTAAAAAGTCTGATTTAATGCAATTTAATTCCAAGCTATAAGGCAACAAAGGGGGTGTAAACTCCCCCTTTCTGATTCTGAAAGGGAGTGTAGACTTTCAATAGGCACTGCAACAGTTTAATAAGCCTGCAATCTCATTTTCTTAACTCACCAATCTCCCGGTGCTATTCCTCAATGGGCCCACACTTGTCTTGACCTGTTCTTTACCCCTTATATCCTTAATGAAAGCCTTGATTTTATGCTTAATATTATTAGCCTTGTCCTCAAACTCTCTTTTGGCATGCCAAGTTATTTTCTTAATTTGTCTCTGTTTACTCCGATAGTGATATTAATGTAACTCCGTGGGTGGGATGTCCGTACTGTTATTTTACTGTCCTGTTATTTCGTCCTGTAATACATCCTGTTATTTTAAACCGAATAAATGCCTTCTGCTTCTGCTTAATAGCATTCCTTATATCACTGCTCAACCATGATGGCCTTTCTGCTTCTCGTTTTACACCTCATTGGAATGTGCTTTGCACTCTATAAATTTGCTCCTTGAAGGTTTCCTATTTTTGCGATTCCGATTGCCTTATTGTTAAATTCTCCAAATCTACATCACCCAACTCTCTATTCATACCCTCAAGGTTTTCCTTCCTGAAATCTAATAGACTTACCCCACTATCCTGAACTCGAACTCTTAACAGAATATTTGCACAAATGTTATGGTCACATAAACCTAAATGCTCCGCTACAGACACAAGATTGGGATCGTTACTTAAAAGGGGTCCAACAATGTACTCCCCTCAAGAGGGCTTATCTACAAACTGGGTTAAAAAGCAATCCTGGACTAAAAGTAGGAAATCCTCATCTGCTCTGCCCTTTCCCTGTTCCTGGACCCAATCTATTCCTGGCAAGTTAAAATTCCCCTCAATCAATACTCTTCCCTTTCCACATGCCCTTTTGAATTCTTCATGCACTCTTCCTTCCTCGTCTTCCCTCACACCCGGAGCCCTATCAAAGCATCCTACCAGTATCTTAATGTTTTTACAATCTCTAATCGCAACCCATACAGAATCCTCAACATTTATTCCTTCTTTAATAACACCCCTTTCTCTTGATGCAATGCTGTCCTTTACCCAGATTGCTACTCCTCCAATTCCCTCTTTCCTATCACACCGATACATCTTGTAACCTTCTAATCCTGTCCTCCAGTTACTCTCCTCCTTCAACCATGTCTCACTTACTGCAACTATATCATACTCTATCTACTTTGGCCTAAAGCTCTTCCATCTTGTTATTTGAACTCCTGGTGTTGGTTTAGAATATGTTTAACTTTTCCCTTCCTGAAATTATATTTTTTGCCTGGCTTTACTGATCACAATTAAATCATCAGTTTCATCCTTGATACCTTTTCCACCCTGCACTGACCGAAAAAGCCTGTATTTCTTCCTCAATTCCACTGCAAACCTTGCTGCTCCCTTTCTATTTAACATGCAGCCATCATTCTGGAAACACTCCCTTTGTACCTGAAATGATTCGCACTGCTTCTTAAATGTAAAACTTTCATCACTTACACAATTCTTCCAACCCTTGGTTGACATGTATTACTCTGCTCATGATTCTAAGTCATTTCTTAATCTTGGGAGAATATCAGAAAACATGACTTCACAAGTCTTTTCTCTCAGCTGCTTACCCAATATCCTGTATCTACTTTTCAAAACCTCAGAGTAAACTTTCCCGACATCATTTGCTCCTACAGTAGGTGTTCCACAGCCAACTTCTTCCTTCCATTACCTGATATGATGCCATTTACCCTTCTTTCAATGTCCATAACTCCTGCTCCTTCAAAACTGCACAGAACTCTTATGTCTATGATCCTTCCTGCAGAATTAAGGATCGACATCCTGTATTGCAGTCTCATCACCTACAAAAACTGTCTCGCAGACCTCATTCCTACCAATCTCGATTGCTGCACCCTCATCATTGCCCGCACTTGCTGCACCTTCACCACTGCCCACACTCGCTGCACCCTCACCACTGCCTGTACTCGCTGCACATTCACGACTGCCTGCACCCGCTGCACCTTCACCACTGCTTGCTCCGACTGCACCCCCATCACTGCATGCACTGCTCCCTCACCACTACCTGCACCCTCTCCACTACCTGCATTCACTGTACCCTCACCACTGGCTGTACTCACTGCCTCACCACTGCCTGTACTCACTGCACCTTCACCACTGCCTGCTGCACATACAACACTGCCTGCTCCTGCTACATCCACACCACTGCCTGCTCCTTCTGCACCCACAACACTGCCTTCTCCTGCTGCACCCACATCACTGCCTTCTCCTGCTGCACCCTCACCACTGCCTGATCTTGCTGCACTCTCACCACCTCCGACTCCTACTGCACCCACAACAATGCCTGCTCCCGCTGCACCCTCACCACTGCCAATATTCTCAGCAACCTCATTCCACAACCGCAACGAACTATTAATTATCTGCACATATCTCACATTCTGCTACTTTCTGCAAATTATCTGTCTGTTCCTTCAAGATAGCAATAACTATAATCAAGTGGGCTATTTCCTCACACTTCCTACAACAGTGAATACCCTCTGCTTCCCCTATTGTTGATGTGGCCCACATTGAGCATCTATCACATTTTATGTACCCCTCTTCCTTTCTCCTTAACGACATTTATACTCTTTTTCACCATCATATTCCCAAGGCCCCAAATGACTTAAACGCTTCCCTTTACCACTAAACTTAACACAAGGCTTTCCCCTGCTTTTTTCAATAAACTAATGTAAATACCTGCTAAAACTGTTATGAACACAACTACAACCGTTATAAGTAAAATCCCACAACTCCTGACACAAATATCGAACACATAATATGCAAAACAATGCTCACATTGATCTGGCCGAGGACCTTACACAGCTGAGAACAACTGGAAGTGACATTCTCACCGGAAGTGACCAAAGATGAAGAGATGAAAGGATTCCATTGAGATTCATACATTGGCTAGGAGAGTGGAGGAAGTCAGTAAAGGCCTTGGATAACATAGGCAGAGAGTTTGGAGAGAAAGGCGTGATGCTGGACTGTATCGAAAGCTCGAGATGTGTTTAATAGACACTAGCCAAACCCACGCTCCACGCAAAGTTTCTAAAGTGAGGGTTCGTTAGGATGTCAATATATCCGGTGTTCACAATGTGATTTATAGAATTCCTTTATATACAATGTTTCTTGTGACATTTTTTGTGTCAAATGCACTTTCTGAGGTAGTCAACATGTGCAGAAGAGGGTTTTACATTGCAGACGCTATTTTCTAGGAGTGGCATTGTGCCTCTTAGCAGTGACGGTCTGTCGACGACAGATGTAACGACATCAGCGAATGACCGATGATGTCATGACGTCATTACGCCTCTCAGCGGTGATGTCACGCGCCATGCAAACGAATATAAAAATTAGAAAATCGCCCAAAATTCCCAAACCTGTCTGTCTGGCACGATGTCACATAGCCCATGCTGTTCATTGGACCACAGAGCACCCGCATGCCGAAAGTGGCGATAATCCGTCCGGCAGTTTCAGAGGAGATACGTCCACAAAATATGGCTTAGCGTGTTAATATAATAATATCTCAAGATATGTCTTGATATATCTGTCTTCTACCACTTTCTTTCTGGTCTTGCACCCTCTGTTCTGTCCGTGCTTTGACCCCATCACAGGTTTCTGCAGGGCACACATGGTCCAACATCAAACCCCCTTCTGGTGAAACTACCTAAATCCATGATTTTTACTGCTCACCTCCACTCATTTATTCCTCTGCTTCTTTGCTACCTGTGGAACCGACTTCCTCATCCTCTTCAATCTCATTCTTCCCTCAAGGACTTCAAGACATCTCAAATGATCCCCAATCCAAAACCATGATTTATTCTATCCTCTTTAACAACCCCAATCCCTACTCCTTCCAAATTTACAGTTTTCCCTCCTTGGAGTTTCCTTCTGTATCCATCTTGTTGACCCTCCTCTCCTGCTCCCCCCATTCTCCCCCACACCCATTGTTAGTCAAAGTCTTCCTCTATCTTGGTCTTCAACTCTGCTGTTGGGGTATCCCCCTTTCACTACTCCTTTTACGTGCGTCTCTCTGGTTTCTTTTGCGTCCTGTTTTTGTGTTAAATCCTCACCTGTTAAGTGGACTTGGTCTTCCACAAGCCTCGATTATGTACTCCAAAAAAATTTCAATATATGGCTGGTGGTGGTGTTGCTCTTTTTTTTTGAAAAGCAGGTTTAGGGGAGAATTTTTTTGGTTACATAGTCGAGGCTCGTGGCAGAGCTCGTATTACTACACTGAATGCATCAGGACGCAACAGAACAAAAGAAACAGCAGGGAGAGTGGGAAACACCAACAGCAGAGCAGAAGGCCAACACAGGGGAAGGTGGACAATCAATGGGTATGGGGAAGAATTGGGGTCAGGAGAGGATGCAGCACGTGGACAAGATGGATACAGAAGGGAACTCTCAGAAGGGAAATTTGGAAGGAGGATGGATTGGGGTGGGTTAACAAGGGTAGACAATATCATGGTTTTGAATTGAAGACGATATGAGATGGTGGTAAACAGCTGTCTTGAAGACATGGAGGGAAGAATTAGATTGAAGAGGATGTGGAAGTTGTTTCCACAGGCAGGGAGTGGGGGGGGGGGGGGGAGAGAAGAAATGAGTGGAGGTGAGCAGTGATCCTGGATTTAGGTAGTTTCACAGGAATGGGGTTAATGGTAGACCGTGTGAGCCCCACAGAATCTTGGTGGAGGGGCGGAGAAAGGGGCAGGACAAAGCACAGAAAGAGCAGAGTTGACAACAGAAAGGTGGTAGAAGACAGAGAGACCACCGATCTGTCTGTGATGGCGAAGAGATAGGCCAAGAAACTCAGCTTCATCGTGGGAAATTCCAATAATCTTGAAGGCCTTGGTTTCCACAGCATAAAGATGAGCAAAATGTGAGTCAGGGGACCCAGAGGGGAGAACAGTACTCCATCATGCTGCAGATGAAGGCCTTGGAGATGGATAGGAGTTCACGTGTACAAAGAAGGATTTTGTACAATGGAGAATGACCAGTCAGCAGCTGGCTTTGTCAGCAAACTTTGAAATGAGGTTTGCCCAAGAAAGACCATGGCTAACAGCGAGACCCAGTAGTTTGAATGACTGAACTTCCTCAAGAGGATTGTTAAGAAAGTAGATGGGAAGGTTTGCCAGACAATCCTTTGTTGTGAGTATGTGAGATTGAAAGACATATTCCAAGTGTTTGACCAGCTTGTGATTTTTGTCAAGCTCTGAAGAGAGGAAAGGGGCTGCAGCCTGTCTGTCCAAAGGGTGAGGGATATCATGGCAAGGGTGGAGTTATCAACAAATAGGTATAAAGCATTTTCCAGAAAGTCAGAGAGATCCTTTATAAAGATCAGGAATAGGAATGGGCCCAGAACACTGCCTTGGGACACTCCGGCCTTGACAGGGAGACGAGATGAAAGGATTCCGTTGAGTGTCACACATACATTGCCTACGAGAGGGGAGGAAGTTTGTAACCCAAGAGTGGAGTTGGCCTTGGATTCCATAGGCAGAGAGTTTGCAGAGGAAGGCAGGATGACAGACTGCATCAAAATCATGAGAAATGTCCAGGGAGATGGCCCTGATCTCATGTCTGATATTGAGGGCCTCCATCCATTGTTGGATGAGTAGAAGAAGCATGTCCAAGGTGGAGTGACCTGGTCTGAAACCAAATTAGTGATCTGATAGGAGATTGTTGGAGAAAAGGAAGGATTTCATATGAACTGTAATGACAGATTCCATGACCTTGCTGATGATTGGAAGTAAGCTAATTGGCCTGCAGTCAAGGGGATCCGTTTTTGCACCTTTTTAATGTAATGCTGTGATGTTGGTGGATTTCCAAACAGATGGAAAATGACCGAGCACAAATAACAGGGTGAAAAAGACAGAGAGAGGATGTGCAAGACCAGCAGAGCAGGTTTTTAGGACATTTATGCAGGAAACAAAGAATGTTGGTTTGACAATGCAGAACTGATATTGGACCGGAATCAATTAGACTGATATTAGATTGATAAAGTCAAGATGAGTTTTCACTTTTCCAAACATACATGCAATGTGTGAAGAGGTACAAGCATGACAAAGTTTGTTCAACACAATTATTTAAAAGTAGAAAACCCCACACAATATCATTCGCTTTTCAATGGAGTGATCGTGAAAACAGTTATGCGAGTCGGTGCAGGAGACGCTTGATTTGTGCATTTTTTGCCGAGGATTTTATCCTAGCTTAACCTAATAAATGTGTCAGTTTGCTCTATATTTGTTTTCGATATGATACAAGGTCAGCTCAGCTCAGCGCAATGGATTCCAGCAGGAATATATCTATCACTCTCACTCTCACTCTCACTCTCACTCTCACTCTCACTCTCACTCTCACTCTCACACACACACACACACACACACACACACACACACACACACACACACACACACACACACACACACACACACACACACACACACACACACACACACACACACACACACGCAACATCTTGAGGCAATTCCCCCAGAATTTATGCAGAAAAAAATAAGACAACAGCTTGCAAAGATAGCAAACTTCAAAAACCCTGGTCCAGACGGGATCCCAAATTTCTGGCAAAAGCAATTTGATGCTCTCCATGTTCACTATGCTTGAGCATTCAATGAACTTATCCAAGGGGAGTAGGAAATGGATGAATGGCTCACAGAAGGGAACACCTTCCTCATCCCAAAATATGAAGAAACCCAACTGCATAACAAATACCAGCCAATAACCTACCCACCAGCAACATACAAACTTTGACCAGGAATCATCAAAGAAACAATGTATAACCACCAAACACCACAAGAAGACCAAGAGGCAGAACAGAAGGGATGCAATAGAGGATGCTATGTGGAACACTTACTACTAAACAAGGCCAAACTCAAACACTACAACAAGAGAAGAACAAAATTGTTCACAGCCTAAACAGACTATAAAAAAGCTTTTGATAGTGTTATACATTCATGGATGATAAAGTGCATGCAAATCTATAACATAAATCCCCAACTAATCAATCTGATTAAGAAATCCATGGATCTATACCTCACTAATATTACTCGGAAGGAAAGATCGAAATACCAGGAGTGAAGATATGACGTGGGATCTTACAAAGAGACAGCCTTTCCCCCACTCCTGTTTTGCCTGGCTCTAGATCCACAAAGTAATCTCATTAATGAGCATGGACACGCATACACCCGAACAACCAATAAAAGAACGTCCAAAGAAACAAAAAGAGTGACACATCTACTTTACATGGATGATTTAAAACTCTTTGTACCAAACAACAAAAAATTGTTAGAACAACTGAAACTTTTTGAGGACATCCAAATTGAACATGGCTGAGATAAGTGTGCTAAATGCACATTCGTGCAAGGTAGACCAAAAACGGACAACATAAAAATCGACCTAGATAGAACAATACAGGAACTCGCCAATGAAGCATCTTACAAATATCTTTTGAGCAGAAGAGGGCCACCAAATATGTCATAAAAAATGCGCAAAACAATTACCAAAGAATACCTGCGAAGAATGAGGTTGATCCTGAAAACATACATTTCCCCAAGGAACAAAATCGTAGCCATAAACCAACTGGCAGTACCAGTGTTCCAATACAGCTGAGAAAATCAGAAAACTAGATATCAAAACAAGGAAACTCCTCTCTATCCACACAATTTTCCATAACTATAGGGGAAATACCCCTGGGCTACACCTGTTAGCAGCTGGATAAGATAACAAGGGAATGACTGGTAGGCATGGATGATGCACAAAATATGTAATGGAGAAGAACGTAAATACCCAAGGGTTTTTTTTTAATGCCATGACAAACTTTTGTACATCACGGGTGATAAAGGTTGTGGTCAAGTTTCATCGAAATTGTTCGTGTGTGGTTTCAGAGAAGAAAGCAAATACATATTTGGGGGGCAACCCCCACGTCGAATCCCTTAGACTCCAATTTTTTTAATGACGTGAACAAATTTTAGGACAAAACGGGTGATGAAGGTTGTGGTCAAGTTTCATTGAAACTGTGTGTGTAGTTTTGGAGAAAAAAGCAAATACATATTTTGGAGGGCAACCCCGCTTAAAACACCTTACACCCCGATTTTTCTAATGTCATGAACAAACATCCGAACATCATTGGTGATGAACGTTGTGGTGAAGTTTCATCGGAATTCTGTGTGTAGTTTCTGAGAGGAAAGCAAATACACTTTTGAGGGGAAACCCTCACTCCCCTGTAGACCCACTTAAACCTCAAATTTTTTTTAATGGTGTGAAGACACTTTGGTAATTCAAGGGTATGAAGGTTGTGGTCAAGTTTCATCGAAATTGTGTGTGTCGTTTCAGAGAAAAAAGCAAATACATATTTTGGGGGGCAACCCACCTTACATGCCCTTCAACCCTCATTTTTCTGATGTCATGAACAAACTTTGGTAAGTCATGGGTGATGAAGGTTGTGGTCAAGTTTCATCAAAACTGTGTTTGGAGCTTCTGAGAATAAAGAAAACACCTATTTTGGGGGACAATGCCACCATGGACCCCCTTCAACCTGGAATTTTTTAATGGCATGAACAAACTTTGGTACATCATGGGTGATGAAGGTTGTGGTAAAGTTTCATCGAAATTGTGTGCGTTATTTCGGAGAAGAAAGCAAATACATATTTTGGGAGCACCCTCCTTACACCTTCATGGAGTCCAATTTTTGTAATGTCATGAACAAACTTTGGTACACCATGGGTGATGAAGGTTGGGGTCAAGTTTCATCGGAATCGTGTGTCGTTTCTGAGAAGAAAGGAAATAAAAAATTTTTGGTGGGGGGCCTCTCTGAAACTCCCCCTGACCGAATTTTTTTATTTATCAATGCATCCCGAGAATGTACCTGTCGAGGAAAGCTAGCGGTGGCCTGATGTAACTCAAGTGCACAGAATGATGACTGAAGGATGAGTAGAGTACGTGAAAAGTGAAACAGATGACCAACTACGATTTGTACACAAGCATGAACACAACAAACCCCAAAAAATCTCTCACTCCACTTGCAAAAAACTTCCAAAAACAGATGTGAATAGGAGATGTCAAGCACCAAACCGAAACAGCAACAAATATAGCCCCAAAGATTGCAAAAAATAAAATAATAATCCAAGATATATATAGTGACAACTGGGAGAAAGACAAAAGAGCAGGGAAATACATATATATATATATATATATATATATATATATATATATATATATATATATATATATATATATATATATATATATATATATATATATACACAGTAATCCCCCGCTATATCGCGGTTCACCTATCGCGCCCCCGCTTCATCGCGGTTTTTCCCTTGGAACCGAACTAATTTTTTCGGCGGATTCCCCCGGTACATCGCGGTAATAATATATAAAATATAAATTATTTAAGCAATAAATTATAACGCGTGGCGCTCGACCAGTCACACAACGCACGAGACAAAGTTTCGCTTGTGAACTTCGAATATTTTCTCCGTCTTTTTCTCCAAGCCCTACAATGCCGCCCAAACGCCTTGCACCTTCTAAGGCTTCTGTCAAGGAACCGAAGCGCCAGAGGAAGGTTTATATTCACTCGATATAAATAAAACCCAATCGTGTTTTCACACCACCCAGCGTTTAATAATCGCTCGATATAAATAAAACCCAATCGTGTTTATACACCGCCCAGCGTTTAATAATCACTCAATATAAATCAAACCCAATCATGTTGACACACCGCCCAGGGTTTAATATTCACTAGATATAAATCAAACCGAATCGTGTTATACACTGCCCAGCGTTTAATAATCACTCGATATAAATAAAACCCAATCGTGTTTATACACCACCCAGCGTTTAATAATTATCACTCGATATAAATGAAACCCAATCGTGTTTACACACCGCCCAGCGTGTAATAATCAGGTCAGGTCAGGTATGGGAGCATGTGCCAGAACAGCGCGTCGCTGCGTCCACTTTCCGCCGGTACTCCAGGGGCCTCCGTCTGGCCATCCCCCAGGCAGATGCCAGCCCCATCCCCATCTCCTTGAGATGATGGTCAACCTGCTGCAACCACGAGGAACGTGGTCGGCCCACTGGCCGCCTCCACTCATGAGACTCCCTCGCTGAGAGAATCTGGTGAGCAGGATCAGCGTCAGGAAAACGAGCCACATGTCCATACAGCCGCAACTGACGCTCACGGACTATGCAGGTAACAAATCTCATCCGAGTCTCTCTCAGCAACCGCTCGTTGGACACAAAATCCGACCAGCGATAGCCAAGGATTCTCCGAAGAGACCTGGTACCAAAGGAATTAAGTCTCCGTCTCAGATCCTTGGTCAGAGTCCAAGTCTCGCATCCATAGAGCAAGACTGGAAGTACCAAGGACCTGAAGACTCGGACTTTCGTCCTCCCACACAGGTACCGGCAGCGCCACACCCCATGATCCAGTGAATCCATGACTCCCCAGGCCCGACCCAGATGTCTATTGACCTCTGACTCACAGCCAGCAGAGACATGAATATCACTGCCAAGGTAAGTGAATCTCTCCACGACCTCAACATCCTCACCACAAACAGACACAGACAGGACAGCAGCATCCAAGATGTCACCGAAAGCCTGGATCTTAGTTTTGACCCAAGAAACCCGTAATCCCAGCGGCTCCGACTCCTCTTTCAGCACCTTGAGAGCCCCCAAAGGGATGTCTAGAGTCTCCGCAAAGATGACTGCATCATCTGCAAAATCAAGGTCCGAGATCTTGACATTCCCAAACGATGCACCGCAGCTTGATCTCTCCGACATCCTCCCTAAAATCCAGTCCATACAAGTGCTGAAAAGTGTGGGGACCAGTACACACCCCTGACGAACTCCAGTAACAACTGGAAATAAGTCAGAGATGGTACCACCACACTTCACAGCACTCTCAGTACCAGAGTAGAGTTCAGACATCAGATCGATCAGTTTTGGTGGCACCCCACGAAGACCAAGAATCCTCCAGAGGACATCCCAATTCACTGAATCGAACGCTTTACAGAGATCAACATAGGCTGCAAGCAGCCCCTGCCGAAACTCTCGTCTGCGTTCGGTGAGGACACGAAGGGCAAGGATACAGTCAATCGTTGACCTCTTTGGTGTAAAGCCTGACTGCTCTGGACGCTGGTGCTCAAGCAGATGGTGGCGAACCCTATCAAGAATTATCCGAGCAAAGACCTTGCCCGGCACTGAGAGCAGCGTCACCCCTCGGTAGTTGTTGCAGTCTTGGCGATCACCCTTCCCTTTCCAGAGAGGGACAACAAGGCCCCTCTTCCAGTCAGTTGGGATGATGTCTGTGTTCCAGGCAGAGCACAAAACTGCATGCAACGACACGAGTGCAGCATTTCCACCAGCCTTGAGAAGTTCGGCATGGATGCCACAGATCCCTGGAGCTTTGCCCCATTTCAACTGGTTCACCGCAGCCCGTGTTTCCACAAGCGAAGGTGGACCACAGTTGATTCGTGGGTCAGCAACAGGGATTGTAACACCCTTGACGTCCAACTCGACAGCTGGGGGATCAGCCTGGTACAACCGCTCAAAGTAACCGGCCCAGCGGGCCTTCACTCCAGACTCCTCTGTCAAGAGCCTACCACTCTCTGCTCGAACTGTAGTGCTCCGAGGGATGGGCTTGGATGAACGTAATGCGCGAATTCCCCTGTAAGCGGGACGAGAATCACCTGTCCACAGGTGATGCTCTACCCCCTCACAGATTCCTCACACATAGGCCTCCTTGTCCACCCTCAGTGCACGTACAGTTTTACCCCTCAGCTCCCTGAACAGCTCAGCTCTGCCATTCAGCCTGGTCATGCGACTCTGGTCAATGGTATCCAGTGTCCCTTGAGAGACAAAATTCTTCTTTGCCCTGCGGTGAGCTCCAAGACATCCACCGGCAACATCAAAGACGGTGGTTTTGAAGGCACTCCACAACTCTTCAGGACCCCCCAAAGCACCCAGACCCCCCAAGTGTCCACTCAGCCTGTTCGCAAACTCCTCAGTTACTCTCTCATCCCTGAGCTTGCCAACATCCAGCCTAGGCTGGGATGGTACCATTCTCCAGGATTTAAGGTGCAGCTTTAGAGTTGCCACAACAAGCCTGTGGTCAGTATTGAGGAACTGAGCACTCCGGTAGACCCTGCAGTTCTGGATCATCCTCCAACGACCGTCAATGAGGACATGGTCAATCTCCTTTGCCACACCGCTAGCGTTGGAATACCAAGTCCAGCGATGAGCTTGTGGGCGCTGAAACCATGAACCAGCCACCCTAAGTCCATGACTTCTTGCAAAGTCAAGGAACTTAGTGCCATTCTGGTTCATAGTTCCTGACCCATGGGGACAAACACATGTCTCATAACCATCCCTATCAGTTCCAGTCGATACATTGAAATCCCCCAAGACTAGAAGTTTATCTCGTCTGGGGCACTGATCAACCACAGACTCGAGCGTGGCGTAGAATGCATCCTTCACGGTGAGATCACTCGCCTCAGTCGGAGCATAAACAGAGACCAGGGAAATGACACCTAAGGAGTGACGAATCCTTAATGTCATAATACGCTCGTTGACCGGTGTTACCTCAATTATCATTGGGGTCAGCTTATTGGACACGGCTACAGCAACTCCTTGGGTATGGTAACCATCAGAGCGACCAGACCAATAGTAGGTGTAACCACCCACCATTATCTCGCCGCAATCCGGTCTCCGAACCTCATAGAGAGCTGCAATCCCGATGTCCAAACGCTTGAGCTCAGATGATAACAGAGACAGGTGATCATCCTCTCTTCGGGATAGGACATTCCAGTGTAATAATCACTCGATAGAAATCAAACCCAATCGTGTTTATACACCGCCCAGCGTTTAATATTCACTCGATAAAATCAAACCCAATCGTGTTGACACACCACCCAGCGTTTAATAATCACTCGATATAAATGAAACCCAATCGTGTTGACACACCACCCAGCGTTTAATAATCACTTGATATAAATCAAACCCAATCGTGTTTATACACTGCCCAGCGTTTATTATGCACTCGATATAAATCAAACCCAATCATGTTTATACACCGCGTTTATAAAAAAATAGGCATTTTTGGGGGAGGCGTCCATTCATCGCGGATTTTCACTTCTCGCGGGGGGGGGGGGGGGTTTGGAACGTAACCCCCACGATAAATGGGGGATGACTGTATGTATGTATATGTATATATATATATATATATATATATATATATATATATATATATATATATATATATATATATATATATATATATATACACAAAGAGTTGGACAGATTGGGGATAGACAAAGAAGGTTCACTGGAATGGCTAAGAGGTCAGCTCAATTGGAATGGAGAATGAATAATTATAAATGCCCAAGACCAAGGAAACTACACAAATGGCGAAAAGATGGAAGGACTGATCTAATCAGACAAGCATGAGCCACCTCCTATTGGGATGTGAAAAAAACTCATGTCAGAACAGCTGTACACACAAAGGCACAACAATGTTACATCTATAGAAATGTCAATATCCCAGTTCCACAAAACTCATGGAAACACGAACCAAAATCAGTCATTGAAAACAAGGACGAAATGCTCACATACGACCTGATGATCCGATCCAGCGTGAACATAAAAAAAACAAAGTGCTGCAACCGGACATAGCACTGAGGTACAAAAAGGAAAATAAGGCGTTGTTAATTGAGGTTTCAGTACTTGGTGATTTTGGTCAAAATAACCCAGAAATCAAGAAAATGACCAAATATCAAGACCTCAAGACTGAAGTGAAAAGATCCTGGAAGCCGAAGAACACCAAAATCATACCAGTGATAATTGGAGCAACAGTATTGATGAAGAAGAACCTCACAAATATCTGACAAACCATCACTGTGAACATTACCACAACAAGGACAAATGTGTCCAAGAGCCGCATCATTCCACCAGTCAATCTCCTTGCTTTGCCAGCTTCCAGGGCATCGAGTGCCTCCAGGGCATCAGGTACCCCCAGGGCATCAGGTGGCCTCAGGGCATCGGGTGCCCCCAGGGCATCGGGTGCCCCCAGGGCATCGGGTGCCCCCAGGGCATCAAGTGCCCCCAGGGCATCAAGTGCCTCCAGGGCATCAAGTGCCTCCAGGGCATCGGGTGCCTCCAGGGCATCAAGTGCGTTTAGGGCATCAGATGCTTCAGGGCATCAGGTACCTCCATGTAGCCTCCTTGCCTGCTTCACTCCCTATTCTCACCCCCAGAGTCTTCACCAGAAGAAGAAGACCAAGAAGAACAACAACGCGGAGCTTTCTTAGAGCCAGCGTTCGCTACGCAACACAGCTAAAAAAAACTACAGCTGGAGGCTGTCCGGGGCTCCTTGACAATCCTGAAAAGAGCCCTTGGAACAAAACTCTGAGAACATTAGGCCATGAATCACGGCTTGTCTGTTCGGTCCAGTGCTCCATGAATACAATGGTGATTACGATGAAACTTGGTCGGTAGGTTCATACCATGACCTAGTTGTTCATACCATGACCTAGAGACTTCTAGTGTAAGATGCATGGAGGTCCAGTGACTCCTATTTCCCTTGACTCTCTTGAGAGACTTAATGAATCACAACTACTCAAGGAAATAGGCTCCCTTAGATCGACAGTGGCGCCCGATATACACCAGAAGCGTAGAGTGAAATGTACCAACGGAACAAAAACTTTCACGTTTGAGAAGTTCAGTGTAGACGAACTGAAAACATCTATCAGAAATGCTGTCAAACCAGAGGACAATGTTTCTGTTGATGTCGATATATTGCTGAAAAAAGCGCTTTGAATGTTGAGGAGATGTTGAGATGATGATAAAAGTAGTAGTTTACGGAAATTTGTGATATCTTAATTTGATTCTTTGAAATTATGGTCACGCTCACATTTTTGTGCTGATTTTATCGCAATATGCATCCTGGGGCAGTCTGGTTGACCTGTACGAGTTTAAAAGTATGATTATCGATATCAGCAACCCTGAAAACATAAGAAATGACATATTACATGCCTTACTAAGCCATAATTATCAAATTTTACCTGAAAAGTGGGTAAATTTGGTTGCCATTTTGATTTTTTGCATTTTACCAACCAAAGACATCATCCGAGGTCAAAAATTTCAACGGATTCGTGATCAGTGTGAAAAATGGCCATAAAAAACACTCTTTTCAACGGGACAACAGAGAAAAAGTCGATGTGTGCCCAACCCTATTATAACAGTTGATGAGAAATTGAATTCCGACTTATGAACATCCACATTAAGAATGATTGTTCTGAACACAACTTCCTCGTAAGTCGAGAACTCCATGTACTCGTGCACTTAGAATAATTTCTGACCACATAGTCGTATTTTTGATGAGTAAAAAGAACTTCAGTATTGTTTTACATGAATGTGACAATTATGTTTTGCATAAATTATTGTTCTGAAGGCATAGCTAAGGCCAATGTTCACTGATTGCTGTATTTTCACTTTGCATACATATTGATATATTTCAAGTGTAAAGTCCACTTCATACACATGAAACTGTCTGCATCTCTTTGACCGAAATGACTTCAGAGCAATATTTTGGATTTGTTTTTCAAAAATACCCCCGAGCGGGAGTGCCGGTAATCTCTGCCAGAGGTTGAAAGTAACTCTGTGCCAGACTGGAATAGGGGCAGTTCATAAAGTACGTACGCTCTACTTCCGGGTTTCAAAACCACCCACCCCCCTCTGTATGCAGGCTAGAGACCACCCACCCACCCCCCTCATACATCGCTAATCGCTTGCAAAGCTAGCAGTTCCTTATGAACCGATGTTTGTAAGTCATGACAATGCAGTCCCTCGCGGTGTAATTTACCTTTTTCTTTTAATATCACAGCACGTCATTTATGAAAATAAAAGTACAAATTGACAATCAAGACAATGTTAATGTCATAAATGAAAGTAAGTGTGCATATAAACTTGTGTTCCATTGTTTTAGTTAAATCTGACAAAAGCTTCAAATGTAATATTTGTCTCAGAGAGTTCCGGTTCTTAATTTAATACTTTTATTTTTGTTTTTGTATGTACTTTATGAACGGCCCATACGGGGAATCAGAGCGAAGTTTGAAGGGCTCTAAAATCGGAACGAGAGCAAATTTCAAAAAAATGGCTCGTGTTGTTCTCGATAATAGTCCATAGTATCTGAATCACTAATAACATTTGATCTCTCTTGATAATGAGGGAGGAGATACGATTTGAAATCAACGATTTTCGCAACTTTGACAGCCTCGTGACGTTGACCTCGACCTTGAAAGTTATATGTTGTGCATGTCTCATCGACCTCTATCCATTCCACTCGTGGTTATTTGTATCCACTCGGTTTGATTGTGGACGGACTGACGTACGGACGTACGGATGGACAGACTTCGAGACTTATTATTAGGTCATCTCTACTGAGATGATAGAGATGACCGAATAATTCACAATCAACATCAGAGCAAATTCCTAGACTCCCAACGATTTCTTATTTGTTTGTTATTTGGAGTCTCCGAACAACGTCCAAATGGGTGGCTTGCTTTCATCACAAAATTTCAAGGGAACTTAACATGCTACCTGAATACCGCATGACTCAAATCTAAATTTATGCTTTCAAAGTAGTGTTCAACTCATCAGTGAGTAATTTTGAACTATGAGAAATAAACATGAGTCAGAAGGTAGATAGATATAACAAGATTGATACTCAAAGTTAACAGCTCCCATTTCAATCCAGGTCTCACAACCGACATCCATTGGAAACTATGTTACACTTTTAAGATTAAAACATGAAAAATCATGAAATCAACTAACTACACTGAGCCAACACCCACAGCCATCACGAGTAAAACCTTAGGCCCACATGAAGATGATTAGTGGCCTACCCGTTGAGGGATGACAAGTAGCATCAGGCGGTGTGAAGACTGCACATGGCTCCTCATCTCTTGCCAAAGTAGGCTCAGAAGGGGGCTGCTGAACACCACCATCTGACACTTGCGCAACATCGGCTCTATTTTCCTGACCTGCACCTTTTAGAAGCTGAGCAAGGATCAATGCCATAACGTTTTGAGCAGAATCCCCAGCCTGAAGTGCTCCTTCTTCTACGACCGTATTTCCTTCTCCAAGATGTCCCTCAAGTGTAATGGCAGACACCGGCACAGTGGTTTTGTCACCTTTCTGCAGATAACAAAAAAGAAAAAGAAAAAAAGAGTGGTGCTTCCACACATTAAACAAATTGAGCATATCAAGCAGATTCAGAAGATACCACAGCATTGGTATTAGTGTGTTGCAGCTCTACAAAGATGAATCATGAAAATGGGCACAATGTCAAAAGAATTTAGTATCTTGAAGATAATATATAATGAACTTGAAAATAACAAAAAAATATTTTGAAAGTCTCTGTTTCCTTGAGCTTTTCCACCAATTGTATATCACAACCTCTTTACCTGTGCCCCTGTGTTCTGTTGCTGCTGTTGCTGCTGCTTCACAACAGAGCTCAACAGGCCAAGCGGCAATGTCAAGTTGGAAAGTAGTCGTCGCGTCTCGCCTGTCACCTGAATATTGAGTGCTTGGGCGAGCTGTGCCAGGCTCAGTGTACCACGTGACTGCAGAAGTTCGATCAGTATGGACAGCTCTGTTGGAGTCAGCTGCTGAGTGGCTCCTACAGAAACAATAGAACATAGATGAACAAGAAGAATGCAGGCTAAAGAACGAGAACGGTACTCGGAAGAGAGCATACCACCACCAGGCTGAACAGTTTCATTTTATATTCCACCGAATGGTCAGATCTGCATCCAGACATTAACCAAAATCTAATAAGCTTGTTCTTGTCACCGACCCAACTCATCCACCAAGTTGTTGTAATCCATCCACAACTTTTTTAAATATCACATGTATGTAATTTTTGGCCCCATCTCTCAATGGTGAAGAAGCACTTAAAAAAAGTACCCCCGTTTGGGGGTGACGGTAATCTCTGAAGCTCTGTAGATGTGGATCTCTGATCGGCTAAGAATGGCTTCGATGTCGTCTTCTCTTTTGGTTCAACGAACAGACGAAAGCCCGGGTGTAAAAAGGATAGAAAACCTCAGAAATCAAACTACATTTCTGAGTTATCCGGAGATAGATTTTGAAAATGGTTGATTTGGAACATTTATAATCAATGTCTTCAAAAGGATAGAAACCGGACCTCAGAAATCAAACTGCATTTCTGAGTCATAAATAGCGGATGATATTTTGACAATGGATGATTTCACAAGTTTACAGCATCGGTGACCTTGACCTTCAATCGTGTCAAAAGTCATACCGTCGTGCATCACTCATCGACCCCTACCTACATACCAAGTTTCATCAAGATCGGGCGAATTTTTTTTTGACTGCATCACATCGACGATTTTTCCAACTTTCAAGACATGTGACTCGATAACCAGGACGAATTTAAATAAACCAGCCCGACCAAATTTAGATATTGTTCCATATTATCAGAATCCGAAGGAATTTTGAAGATCGGATCATAAACGGCGGAGGAGATAGATTTTGAAAATGGACGGTTTCGCAACTTTGGAGTGATGACATTGACCTTCAATCGGGTCAAAGGTCATCACTCATCGACATCTACCCACATACCAAATATCAAGAAAATCGGAAGAAAAAAATGGGGACGTATGTACGGACATACGGACATCGAGACTGGTTTTATTAGGTCATCTCTAACCAGATGACCTAAAAATTAAGAAATCCTTGCATCCTCATCTGGATCTTCACCAAAATCGAATAAATTTGTCCTTGCCACACACTCAATCTCTCCACCAAGTTTCATTAGAATCCGTCCATCACATTTTGAGATAGCGTGCCATTTGTTGATTTTAGCCCCATCTCTCAAAGGTGAAGAATCACTTAAAAATTCTAGCGTCCGTATCCTCACCCGGATCCTCACCTAAGTCTAATCAATTCGTTCTTGTCACACTTTCTTCTTGTCATCTCAATCCATCCAGAACTTTTTGAGATATCCTGCTCACAGACAAATAAACAAACAAACAAGCCGGAAGGCGGCGATGGGTCGCCGAGCAGGACTGTTAGTATTGCGACACTTTGACCGCTGACCTAGTGGAGATAGGTCATTATGCAAATGAGCAAGCTTGTACTACTCATCGGGGAGTATTCACGTGCAAAAATTTGTTTGGATCAGTTTGAGCCGTTTTGACAGCTTGAATAGACATTTTGACCGAAAAATGCACTTATTGACCTTTGACACCTGAACTAATCGAGATAGGTCATTATGCAAACGAGAAAAGTTGTAGTACTCATTACGGTCTATAAGCATGTAAAGTTTCATTCGATTCGGTTGAATTGTCTTGGAGCTAGTGTACTTTGAAGTTTCAGCAGGAATGCTCAATGGCCCTCGGACACCCAAGTTGAGAGGGTTGCCATTTGGAAACTATAAGACATAGAGCAAAATGGATGTCATATCGCAGATAGGCAATCACCTTAAGATTATGCATATCAAATCTCATCCAGTTCCATCCACTGATAACTACTCGGTATCCATTTGAATGAAAAGTACCGAAAATGCGGTTTGAAATCGGAAATCCCCAAAGTTTGAGGGGGTGCTGTGGGTGAACAAAGATCTAAATCGAAAATCCGGCTCGATTGTTTGTGCACAATGTATTCCAGACGATTAGTGTGCATTTTCATGACCATCCCGACCATAACCCTAGGAGGAGTAGCATTTGGCGCGAAGACACCTCCAGCTCTCGCATATTATCGATTTTTGCACTAATTGACCTTTGACCCCTGACCTAAGCGAAATTGGTCAATATGTCCTGAGGCAAAGTTGTAGTACTCATTGAGTACCATGAACCTGCAAAGTTTCATTCGTATCGATGCACTCACCTGGTCGCTCGGGGGCCTTCAATTTTCACCAATTTTCGCGCATACCCTAATTGTAGGGGGCGCTGCGGGTAAACTATTCCATATATCACAAAAACCGGAATATATTTGATAGAGCATCACCTGTAGATCATTCGTGCCAAATTTCATAACCCTACGTGGGATAATGGCTTTCAGAATTGATTTCACGTGAACAGTAACGATTTTGAAGGTTTTTTGGTTGTTGCTAGGGAACCAAAGCGTCCCTACCAACCATCACAACTTCCAAAGCACTAGGTCATAAGATGTACCTACCACCCGAGTTTGGTCAAAATCGGCCCACTTTTACTACCAATTATGCTGATGACAAACGAACAAACATCCAAACAAACAGACAGAATTATTGACAATAAGGGTCACCTATTTCAGCGACCCAACAGATGGGGTGAAACCAACTTCCATCCACCTTATGTGGTGGCTGTAACAAGGCCTATAGGTTGAACAGCTGGCTTGAGATAATTGGTCTAAAAAGGTTGATTTGGCATTACCTTTCTTCTTTATATGAGAAAGTGAAAGAGGCAAAGTAATGAGGCATAAGAAGGAGAAACAGTGGCTTAATGACTGTGAACATTGCCACAGTAGGAATTTCATTCAATTCTGCCACAGCGGTCACTTGTGTGATACCCATACATGAACAGGAAATGGAAACAAAGACAGTCTTAACAGAATTACCAGGTGAAATGGTCCATGTCGCAATCAGATTGTTGGTAAGAATTCAGGAAACTCACGAATGACCTGCTTGGAGGGGGTAATCTACCTGCCCCATCTCTCTATCCATCCCAGACTAGCATTCTTTGCTTCCTCATCTGCAGCAATTTCAAATACCACCATGCGAGCTGGCTGGGTGTCATATTTGCAACAACCAGGCACTGCATTGCAGCTAAGGCTTTCTGCAACAGTGCATGTCTGATCTCATCTGCTGACTTCCAAATGCTGACTTGTGAAGCTGGTACGTCCTTTGTCATGGATCTGGCTTTGACTAACTTTCCATCCAATCTCTCCTTCTGCACCGCCACTGACACTCTTAGCTCCTCTGTACATGTTCTTGTCACAACCCGTATCTCTCAAGCTATTAAAAAGGAACAACTTCAACAATGCAGAATATGGCTGTACACAGAGGCTAACTCACAGGGACTGCCATCTGCCCTCTCACAAAAGGATTGGGCTACCACTTCCACAGCATGTGATATTGATTTCGCAGAGGAATATTTTCACAAAATCATACGTTCTCTCATGTCCTGGTAATATCCCACCCTGTCTTTCGTATCCTATCCATCCTCTCGGCCTTGGTATACTGAATTATCTGGGAAGGCAGATGCAGTCAAGCAATTTGCATTTTAAACATGTATAACAAACCCAAATAAGGGTAACTTTAAGTCACTCTGTAATGCTCACAAGTGCTCTCAATCCTGAGGCATGCCAGAAAACATCACTTTGCTAATTATCAAGGCTGAATTCTGAACCAGTCACCTTCCTCAAAGTCATGGTGGCACCTTGTTCATCTCTGGTGTGTGCTCCCCATCCATCCAAACCTCAACAAAAATGGCACTCTGTCTGAGATTAGCAGACTCTGCCTGAGATAAGGCAGAATATCCTTACTCTGTGTTTGGCGTGAAGTCTTATGTACCCAACCTATCCTGCTCCAGCCCCACCTTACCCTCTCACCCCCAGTCTTTTGGACGGTGTCTTTCTCACCCAAAAAGTAAAAAAACAAACAAACAAAAAAAAACATTCTGTACAGCTGGCAACAGTGCTCAAGTTTTCAAAACATTCTCAACTGTTCTCTTCAGTCTGTCCTCCACTATTGGCTGCCTCCCATATGCTTGATGTCGGTGACAAAAAAAACACTCCAGTCCACAATAAGAGTACATAAACTGAACTAATGCAGTCCAATAAGCTTGCTTCCAATTACGAGCAAAGCCATGGAATTCATCATCGGAACCGATGTAAAGTCTATCGTGTTTCATACAGCGTGGTCTCTGACCACCAGCTTGGATTCCCTCCAGGTCACTCAACAATGGAAATGTTTCTGCTCCACTCTCAGCAATGACTGGAGGCCCTAAATCTTAAACAAGAAGTTAGGACTGTCTTCCTGGACATAACTTGGACATTCAACAGTCTGGCATCCTGGTTTGCTTGCCAAGCTCTGTGAACAAAGGGCCTCCCTCCTCTACTCCCACAATGAAAGCTGAAGTGGCCCAAAGCAGTGTATTCGACCTAGTCTTTTCCTTTATTGACATAAACGACCTTTCCCATGCTCCAGAAAATAATCTCGCTTTTACAGACTCCTCCACACTCCACACCCTGAATCATCTGATTAGCGTACAGCAGCTGCATCCTCCTGGAAAATCTCAGTTTTGGAAGTATTTTTAAAATGAACCCACTTACTTCCATGGTCAGCGACTGAAGATGGCTGTCTCTTGACTTACAGGTTTCACCAGCAGTTGTGACCACTGTTGGGCTACTCATATAGCGAGGCTGCCCTTCAAAGTCACCCGCAGACAGGGAATCCACCGTCTTTCCAAGTCTTTGCTTGAAAAATCCGAACTACTCTGTCTATAAAGGTCTTTGTCCATTGCTGAATGGAGCACTGCTGTCTCCTATGGGCTGGGGTCCAAGCATCGTATGTCTTTCCTGGATTCTGTGGCATCTAAAGCTCTCAAAATTATTGAAATCTCCTCAATGAGGTTGAAGCATAAGGTCTGCTGCTCTTATTACAGATAGGTTGGTGGCCTGTTTTCTTTTTTCCGACAACCTCTCGAGTTTGTCTACCTCTGTGTTCTCAGCCCTCCAACCCTCCTCAACAGCTCTCGTGTACATGTCCTTCCAGTAGCACTCTCATGGTTAAAGATACAAAAACTACAGTGATTGCATGCCTCAACTCATTTATTTCAAGCTTCTCCCATAAGTGGAACAGCCACCAAGAAGCCATGCCATCCCACTCTTTATCTCAGTGCTTCAGGCAGGAAGCACACTGCCAACTCAAGGCACATCCTTATCTACAATCTTTATTACCCCCATAATCCCTGCCCCAAACCAACCCTCTAACTTGCAAACCTCAACCTTGTAGACAAAAATAAAATAAAAAGACAATACAATGGAACAGATTTGCGAAAGCAGTACAAATAACTGCTCATGTCCACTCATTTGTTCCTTTTTTTCCCCACCTGTGGAATCAACTTCCACATCCTCTTCAATCTAATTTTTCCCTCCAGGTCTTCATGTTCATCATCTGAGATTGTCCTCTCCTGCCCCACACTCGTTCCTACCCACACTCACATTGTTTGTCAAAGTCTCTTTCGATCTTGGCCTTCAACACTGCTGTTGGTGTTTTCCCACTCTCCTGCTTCTTTTGCGTGCATCTCTACTGTTCTTTTTGCGTGTTTTCCTGTTTTTGTCTGTTACATCCTGATCTGTTCACAGTACGCGCTCTTTCACAAGCCTCGACTATATTATATATACAAAAAAAAAAGATTTGGAGAAAATATTTGAAGATCTCTCAGTCCATTTAAATGCACGATGGCATTCATTCTAAAAATGATAAGTTAAAATTGTAATCTTCATGGTACATATTTTAAAGCAGCTCTGGGAGGTTAGTGTGGAGGCAAGCACAAGCACAACCCCCCACCCCCCCACATTTTTTTTTAAACCCAAGAAGGTCAAAGTAACCACCATGTTAAAAGGTCATTCTTTGACATTACCCCACATCCCACCCCACCCCAACCACACACAGACACACCCAATTACTTCCAGGGTGGGGTGGTCTTCCTGTCAACATATGTGATATTTTCCAAGTGGTCATTAAGTGCATAGATCAGAGTGATAAATCATTATTTAACACTGAAAATCAACCTGACAGTATACTTAATGCCTTGCAGGAAATCTTTTTCAAAATTCTCAACATACTGTAGCCCTCAGACAATTTTCAATGGTTTTGAGGAGAACATTCAATATTCAATAATGTCAATGGCTGAACTGGCCAAGGATATTGAAGCAAATGCAAGCAATTGCACTCACTTTTGGAAACTGGAAAATAATTATTGTCCATTCCATTATCCACAGGTGAGGTCCATGTATAGAAATGGTAAAGATGTTTGTATCCATAGGTGAAACTGCAGAACTTTTTAAAAAGGAAAGTACAGAGGAAAAGACTACTTACTAGGAGGGTCCGGGGTATGCTCCCCCGTAATATTTTGAAACTTTGATGTCAAAATATGCATTTTGGGGGTGATCCTGTCCAAATGGTAACAAAAAAAATGAAAACTATGCAAATTAAAAGGATATTTGTGGAAGAATTTCTTCATTTCACATAAACATCCATTGCTGGGAAGATTATTTTCAGTTAGTACAGCATTTTATCATAAATTAAATGAATAATAATGAATAGTGAATGCCACACATCTTGTTAATTGCAATTGTTTGGAAGAATTACTCCACAAATGAAGATCTTTATGTCCTGAGATACTAAATTAAATTACAAGTCCCCATTTTAATTGCCATTTGAGTAATACAGTGGATATGTTCTTGCCCCGACGAACAAAGTACCACCATCTAACCTGAACATAAGTGACCAGAAATTTGGTCAATTCTAGATTCACAGACTGGTACTTGCTTATAGCAGACAACCGTATCAGCAACATCTGAGTCCATGACGTATGCTCGAACTTACAAGTGTAGATCACCAAGTGACTCCTTTTTGATGACATTTGGTATCTGGATAGCCAACTCCTCAAATGACAAATATGTCGAACTCTGGTTGTGGTCAGGTCAGGTCAGGTCAGGTTCAGGTTTTGTCAGGTCAGGTTCGATCTGTGACCTGCTACAGGTACCATGTAAACCTGTACTAACCTGTTCCATGGTCGGGTTGTCGGCGACTAAACTGTCTCCCCCACCAGGTTTTCTGGTGAGGAGGGTGTTTGGATATGGACACCCAGCAGGATTAAAAACAAAACCTGTCAAAGGGCGGAGGAGCTCCTTGTGAGCCAACGGCCATCCATATCTAGTGCCCAACTGTGTCTGCAGACGTCCTCCTGCAGTTGGGTTACTTTCATTAGGAGGTTGGTGGCAGGATTTGCACTCCGGCCACCGTAAAACCCTTCATTCTGCAAAACGCAAAAACGCAAAAAAATCTGAAAACCCACTCCGTGGGAGTACCTCCTGTGCAGCTTCCCTTCGCAGGGCAGCTCACCGGATGACGGGATTGGGGCAAAGCCTTCGGGACCCCCAATCTTTGATAGGAGGGAAACCACGGGGTAACATCCCTGGGTCAGATTGCGGGAGAGTGTGTCGGAGTGGTGCTGAGGTGTCGTCCACCAGACGGCGGTCTCCTTGGGTTAACCTGAGGAGGTCCCTTCGGGTGGGTGCCTGGAATGTCCTATCCCTAAGAGAGGATGATCACCTGTCTCTGTTATCATCTGAGCTCAAGCGTTTGGACATCGGGATTGCAGCTCTCTCTGAGGTTCGGAGACCGGATTGCGGCGAGATAATGGTGGGTGGTTACACCTACTATTGGTCTGGTCGCTCTGATGGTTACCATACCCAAGGAGTTGCTGTAGCTGTGTCCAATAAGCTGACCCCAATGATAATTGAGGTAACACCGGTCAACGAGCGTATTATGAGATTAAGGATTCGTCACTCCTTAGGTGTCATTTCCCTGGTCTCTGTTTATGCTCCGACTGAGGCGAGTGATCTCACCGTGAAGGATGCATTCTACGCCACACTCGAGTCTGTGGTTGATCAGTGCCCCAGACGAGATACACTTCTTGTCTTGGGGGATTTCAATGCATCGACTGGAACTGATAGGGATGGTTATGAGGTGTGTGTTGGTCCCCATGGGTCAGGAACTATGAACCAGAATAGCACTAAGTTCCTTGACTTTGCAAGAAGTCATGGACTTAGGGTGGCTGGTTCATGGTTTCAGCGCCCACAAGCTCATCGCTGGACTTGGTATTCCAACGCTGGCGGTGTGGCAAAGGAGATTGACCATGTCCTCATTGACGGTCGTTGGAGGATGATCCAGAACTGCAGGGTCTACCGGAGTGCTCAGTTCCTCAATACTGACCACAGGCTTGTTGTAGCAACTCTAAAGCTGCACCTTAAATCCTGGAGAATGGTACCATCCCAGCCGAGGCTGGATGTTGCCAAGCTCAGGGATGAGAGAGTAGCTGAGGAGTTTGCGAACAGGCTGAGTGGACACTTGGGGGGTCTGGGTGCTTTGGGGGGTCCTGAAGAGTTGTGGAGCGCCTTCAAGACCACCGTCCTTGATGTTGCCGGTGGATGCCTTGGAGCTCACCGCAGGGCAAAGAAGAATTTTGTCTCTCAAGGGACACTGGATACCATTGACCAGAGTCGCAGGGCCAGGCTGAATGGCAGAGCTGAGCTGTTCAGGGAGCTGAGGCGTAAAACTGTACGTGCACTGAGGGTGGACAAGGAGGCCTATGTGCGAGGAATCTGTGAGGGGTAGAGCATCACCTGTGGACAGGTGATTCTCGTCCCGCTTACAGGGGAATTCGCGCATTACGTTCATCCAAGCCCATCCCTCGGAGCACTACAGTTCGAGCAGAGAGTGGTAGGCTCTTGACAGAGGAGTCTGGAGTGAAGGACCGCTGGGCCGGTTACTTTGAGCGGTTGTACCAGGCTGATCCCCCAACTGTCACGTTGGACGTCAAGGGTGTTACAATCCCTGTTGCTGACCCTCGAATCAACTGTGGTCCACCTACGCTTGTGGAAACACGGGCTGCGGTGAACCAGTTGAAACGGGGCAAAGCTCCAGGGATCTGTGGCATCCATGCCGAACTTCTCAAGGCTGGTGGAAATGCTGCACTCGTGTCGTTGCATGCAGTTTTGTGCTCTGCCTGGAACACAGGCATCATCCCAACTGACTGGAAGAGGGGCCTCGTTGTCCCTCTCTGGAAAGGGAAGGGTGATCGCCAAGACTGCAACAACTACCGAGGGGTGACGCTGCTCTCAGTGCCGGGCAAGGTCTTTGCTCGGATAATTCTCGATAGGGTTCGCCACCATCTGCTTGAGCACCAGCGTCCAGAGCAGTCAGGCTTCACACCAAAGAGGTCAACGATTGACCGTATCCTTGCACTTCGTGTCCTCACCGAACGCAGACGAGAGTTTCGGCAGGGGCTGCTTGCAGCCTATGTTGATCTCTGTAAAGCGTTCGATTCAGTGAATCGGGATGTCCTCTGGAGGATTCTTGGTCTTCGTGGGGTGCCACCAAAACTGATCGATCTGATGTCTGAACTCTACTCTGGTACTGAGAGTGCTGTGAAGTGTGGTGGTACCATCTCTGACTTATTTCCAGTTGTTACTGGAGTTCGTCAGGGATGTGTACTTGCCCCCACACTTTTCAGCACTTGTATGGACTGGATTCTAGGGAGGATGTCGGAGAGATCAAGTTGCGGTGCGTCATTTGGGAATGTCAAGATCTCGGACCTTGACTTTGCAGATGATGCAGTCATCTTTGCGGAGACTTTAGACATCCTCTTGGGGGCCCTCGAGGTGCTGAATGAGGAGTCGGAGCCGTTGGGATTACGGGTTTCTTGGGTCAAAACTAAGATCCAGGCTTTCGGTGACATCTTGGATGCTGCTGTCCTGTCTGTGTCTGTTTGTGGTGAGGATGTTGAGGTCGTGGAGAGATTCACTTACCTTGGCAGTGATATTCATGTCTCTGCTGGCTGCGAGTCAGAGGTCAATCGACGTCTGGGTCGGGCCTGGGAAGTCATGGATTCACTGGATCATGGGGTGTGGCGCTGCCGGTACCTGTGCGGGAGGACGAAAGTCCGAGTCTTCAGGTCCTTGGTACTTCCAGTCTTGCTCTATGGGTGCGAGACTTGGACTCTGACCAAGGATCTGAGACGGAGACTTAATTCCTTTGGTACCAGGTCTCTTCGGAGAATCCTTGGCTATCGCTGGTCGGATTTTGTGTCCAACGAGCGGTTGCTGAGAGAGACTCGGATGAGATTTGTTACCTGCATAGTCCATGAGCGTCAGTTGCGGCTGTATGGACATGTGGCTCGTTTTCCTGACTCTGATCCTGCTCACCAGATTCTCTCAGCGAGGGAGTCTCATGAGTGGAGGAGGCCAGTGGGTCGACCACGTGCCTCATGATTGCAACAGGTTGACCATCATCTCAAGGAGATGGGGATGGGCCTGGCATCTGCCTGGGGGATGGCCAGACGGAGGCCCCTGGAGTACCGGCGGAAAGTGGACGCAGCGACGTGCTGTTCAGGCACATGCTCCCATACCTGACCTGACCTGACCTGGTTGTGGATGCCTGGTTCTAGCATGCAAAGCAGAGTCAGGACTTTGTTAGCCAATGGAAGCTTACTTATGAGATAATTCCCAGCAGTGAAGGCCCGGTCACACCTTGACGTTTTAGCCAGCGATGGCAACGTATTAAAATGTATGTAAAACGCTGGCTTACGTTGAACTTTTGATGTTTTTTTTTAAAGATTCGGACGTATTCATAGCGACTTGGTCTTATGTATAACGCATTGGTAACGGACACAGAACGTTTCGTTGTGTTCTAGATAACTTATACCAACGAATGCTGAACCTGTTGTCTGCCTACACAACCGATGCCCAACGATAGTCTAACTTAGGCATAGCGCGTTGCACGCATCGCCGACGATGTCGTGACGTAGCCTATTAAAAGGCTGACGCACAACGATTCGAATCATAACTGCCGTAGAAATGGAAGTGACAACATCGCGGTCACACCTTGACGATCTTGCCAGCGTATGCCGACCTAAGAAAAATGTGTCTAAAACGTTGGGGCACGTCAAATACGGTACGAGTAAGTTTGGTATACGTGAGTAGAACGCTAAAGTACGCTATCATACGTCGTAGTAAGTAGAGTACGTCAATAAATTTTAAACATGTTCAAAAATTTTGGACGTACTCTGCGTATGACACACGTTCCGCATGCGATGGGGATAAGTTTTACACACGATATGTGGACGCTTACACACGTCCACAAACGCTACTTATAAGCTACTCATTAGTCGAAACACGTCGCGGTAATGTCTTTTTTACGTGAAACTTATTTCTAACTTATGTTTGACGTGCTTTGAACCAATTCTTTACGTAGTCCCAACACACATCGACGTATGTAGACGTATTCCAATGACGTCTTCCGGTCGACAAAAAAAATAAATGAACGTGTTTCGAGCTTACAACTGCCATATAAAGACGTGTTCCCAGCGGTTTTGGGAATTGGCATATAAAAATGCTGCTCATAAAAGGGGAACCCAACAGTGTTTTCGAGTTCTTTTTGAGTCGATGTCCATGTCAGCAGTAACAGTATCAGTATCAGTATTAGTATTAGTATTAGTTTGTTCATGTTGGCAGTAGTAGGCGAGTGTGAGGGGGAGGGTGTGGTTAATAATGGATCGTCCTTGCGTCCGCGTGTCCACGGGTAGGAGACATCTTTTCACCATTGTTCGAAGTTCTTCGCGGCTAATTTTTTATGGGGCTTTTTCAACAATGAGCTATAGCTTGTTTTTACGATTTAGGTCTATTCATAACGGGTTGGACAAATGCACAATGAACTAATAATGTGCATAGAGCGCTTTGATTACTTATAGATACGATATACCAACGAATAATTATCGTGAAGCCGGCGTTCACAAACTATGCCCAACGATAGCCTAACTTATCCATATCGTGCGGCAGTTTATCATTTGCCGGTGACGTGGGGTTTGCTATTCATAGGCTGCCACTCAACGATTTAAATGGCTGCATCTCCACTGTTGAAAGTAGACGCTTGCGCTCAACAATTGGATTTTTTTTACACTCAACGACTTTTAAACGGTACCACTCAGCTATTTTCATTGTTTACAATGAACGATTTAAATTACTGTCACTCGCCTTTGTTTTTTGACGCTGGCGCTCGGAAATTTTAATCGTTTCTATTGAACGTGCTAAATCGCTCAAACCCCACTATTGAAAGTAGACGCTAGCGCTCAACAATTCGATTTTTTTTACACTCAACGACTTTTAAACGGTACCACTCAGCTATTTTCATTGTTTACAATGAACGATTTAAATTGCTGTTACTCGCCTTTGTTTTTTGACGCTGGAGTTTTGAAATTTGAAGCGTTTCTTCTGAACGTGTTAAAACGCTCAAACTCGACTATTTTAAATAGACGCTGCCGATGGACAATTGGAATCATAGCCAAGCTCGACATCGAAGTGTGAACATCCTCGTCATGCCGAAGAAAAGTTTGAAGAATGCTACAAATAAGTGTCCTGGCCGTGGCCGTGGACGCTGACGCAAGGACGATCCATTATACCGACGTCTTTCAGCCTATGAGTAACTTAAAAGTAACGTCTGTCGATGTGTGGCAACGATCGCGTAACGTGCCAACAACACGTTAATCATAGGTTAGAAATAAGTTTCGGGTAAGCTAAACATTACCTCGGCGTGTCTCAACTTATGATTAACTTACAAGTAGCATGTGTTGACGTTTGTCAACGATCGCAGACCGTGCATACAACTTGTGGCCAGCGTAGCGGAACGTGTGAGTCATACGCCGGCATACGTCGTGAAATTTCAAGCATGAAAAAATTTGAGGACAACCGAAAAGTACAACGTTTAAAGCCAGCGTACAACGACGTATGGCAGTGTTTTTCAGCGTGCTCTCAATGTTATCAAAACTTACCCATAACGTATTCAGCGTGTGCCAGCGTTTTAGAAATTTTTTTTTAAAAATCGGCATACGTTGGCTAAAACGTCAAGGTGTGACCGGGCCTTAAGGTAACCTTTGGCACAGATTTGCTTGTTCCTCATTTCCTTTGCCCAGTGTTGCTTGGTCAGAGCTGCATTTATGATGGCATAGAAGCTGAACTCTCCAGCACAAAGGTTCTTGTCAGTCAGTTGAGCCTTTGTGTCCTCCGCAATCAGTTGTTTCAGCTTTTTTACATTGAATTGTATAATGTACTCCACTTTGATGAAAAGAGAGAGGAGCAAGGGGAGAGATAGAGATAGAGATAGAGATAGAGATAGAGATAGAGATAGAGATAGAGATAGAGATAGAGATAGAGATAGAGATAGAGATAGAGATAGAGATAGAGATAGAGAGAGAGAGAGAGAGAGAGAGAGAGAGAGAGAGAGAGAGAGAGAGAGAGAGAGATAGAGATAGAGATAGAGATAGAGATAGAGATACACATAGAGATAGAGATAGAGATAGAGATAGAGATAGAGAGAGAGAGAGAGAGAGAGAGAGAGAGAGAGCCAGAGAGAGAGAGAGAGAGAGAGAGAGAGAGATAGAGATAGAGATAGAGATAGAGATAGAGATAGAGATAGAGATAGAGATAGAGATAGAGATAGAGATAGAGATAGAGATAGAGAGATATAGAGAGATAGAGATAGAGAGAGAGGAAGGGGAGAGAGAGAGGGGAAGGGGAGAGAGAGAGGGGAAGGGGAGAGAGAGGGGGAGAAAAAGGGGGAGAGAGATGGGGGGAGAGAGAGGGGGAGAGGGGAGAGAAAAGGGGGGAGAGGGGAGAGAGAAGGGGGGGAGAGGGGAGAGAGAAGGGGGAGAGGAGAGAGAGAGAGAGAGAGAGAGAGGGGAGAGAGAAAGAGTGTGGTCGAGAGAGGGGGAGAGAGAGATGGGGAGGGGGAGAGGGGAGAGAGGTGGGGTGGGGGGAGAGGAGAGAGAGAGGGGGGGGAAATAAAAAATTTTTTGCCAAGTTTATTGGTCTGTCGCATCTGTCTGTCTGTCTGTCACATGATTTTTGGTCAGTTTTCAAGCAATCGTTCTGAATTGTTTTTGTGTATGTAGTTGATCAACCAAGGACAGGAACACTTAATTTTGGTGAAGATCTGAATCCGGATAACGGATCTGAGAATTTTTTTAAGTGATTCTTCACTTTGAAGAGATGGGCCAAAAACTATATATAGCACAATATCTCAAAAGATTATATATGGATTCAGACGAAACTTGGTGGACAGGGTGGGCGTGTGACAAAGATGAATCGATTCAATTTCGGTGAAGATCCGAATCTGTATCCGGATCCGAGAAATATTTAATTTGTAATGATTCTTGAACATTGAGAGATGGGGCCAAAAACGATATATGGCATGATATTAGGGTTGGGCATACGACCATACTTTTTTGAAAGGAGTGTTTTTTATGGCCAAATTTCACGCTGATCACGAATCCGTCGAACTTTTTGACGTAGGATGATGTCTTTGGTTGGTAACATGCAAAAATTCAAAATGGCCACCAAATTTACCCATTTTCAGGTAAAAATTGATAATTATGGCTTACTCGGGCATGTGATATGTCATTTCTTATGTTTTCAGGGTCGCTGATGTCGAATATGAGGTCAAAACAGTGACACATGATGGTTGTATGGATTTATCGCTAAACATGGGTATTTTCTATGGAAAATACCCACTTTTCAATTTCAGAACGAATTTTGAATTGATTAATCAACTATATCCTTTGTTTTTGATGTTGTACGTTTTTCGTGTCGTTACAGACAATCAACAGTGATGTCTGCCGAGACTTCTAGTGTAAGAAGCATGGAGGTCCAGTGACTCCTATTTCCTTTGACTCTCTTGAGAGACTTAATGAATCACAACTACTCAAGGAAATAGGCTCCCTTAGATCGACAGTGGCGCCCGATATACGCCAGAAGCGAAGAGTGAAATGTACCGATGGAACAAAAACTTTCACGTTTGAGAAGTTCAGTGTAGACGAACTGAAAACATCTATCAGTAATGCTGTCAAAGCAGAAGACAATGTTTCTGTCGATGTCGATATATTGCTGAAAAAGTTCTTTGAATGTTGAGGAGATGTTGATGTGATGATTAAAGTCGTAGTTTACGGAAATTTGGGATATCTTGATTTGATTCTTTGAAATTATGGTCACGCTCACATTTTTGTGCTGATTTTATCGCAATATGCATCCTGGGGCAGTCTGGTTGACCTGTACGAGTTTAAAAGTATGATTATCGATATCAGCGACCCTGAAAACATAAGGAATGACATATTACATGCCCTAGTAAGCCATAATTATCAAATTTTACCTGAAAAGTGGGTAAATTTGGTGGCCATTTTGATTTTTTGCATTTTACAAACCTAAGACATCATCCTCGATCAAAAATTTCAACGGATTCGTGATCAGCGTGAAAAATGGCCATAAAAACACTCCTTTCAACGGGACAACAGAGAAAAAGTCGATGTGTGCCCAACCCTAATGATATCTCGAACTTGTGGCTGGATTCTTATGAAAATATTCTCCAGAACGGCCAGACAAATTGAGGGGAAACTTCACACAAGTGTTCCCCACACCTTGAGTATACCAGAGTATTCACGAATAATTGATGTCACATGGTTTGGTAGCTTCATTGGATTGCGTGAATAATAATAAACGTCATGCATCAGCGTCAAGTGTCCGATCAAAGCAGGGTTGCATCAAAGTGGGATGTCTTGGTACCCGGTTATCACTGCCGGCAGTTATGAAGTGGCAGTTGTAATTATGTCTCATTAATTACATAACACCGGTACACAAATGCCACACAAAAGAAGTCCTAGCGAGGGTCTGCAATCTCTGATTATTCTTTTTCTGGTTTTATTTGCATTTATAACACTTGTCCCTGTGCCTGCCACATGTATCTCATCCCCACTCCTCCCCCCAGTGAAACTGAGTCAAGAGCCTTATGGATTTATTTAATGGTAGTGCTGCACAGGCATGATGGGCTAAATGGCC
>NC_140962.1:33546301-33563801 GCF_056783735.1 Eptatretus burgeri
ATCAATGTTCTTCTTTCCACTCCTTAAAAATGGTGAGCAATCATCATGTCATGTTATCCCCTATTATATATTTTCTATTCTCAGCGACTCTCCAGATTGTCTTACACACCGCTATCTTTTCACATCTACTTTGTTTGTTGCCCGTATGCTTACAGGTTATTTGTCGAGACATCCCACTCTGGTCCTTTGTCCTGTCTATGTATGCTGCGAGTGCACGGTTTTTTCCCCCCATTTCTCAGTCCTCCGTTGTATGCCAATTTTATCTGCTCCATCACTGTGTTAATGTCCCCCCTTTGTCATTCAGCTATTCCTTGAGCCTGGATCTTTGCAAGGTAAAGATTAAAAACAATTCATAGACAAGTCAATGATGACTAAGTGGCGTAAATTTAGAGATGCGGTTAGTACCTGTCACAGAGATACCAGAAGAAAGGAGAACAAAAAAGTCCTCTTCTGCGAGTCAGGACTTTTTCAAAAAAAAAAAAAAACAAACATTAACAAGCTTAAAAAATGCTGCAACAGTTGTATTTCCTGGAGGTGCTGTGTAAACTAGTTTTAAACAAACCGCTAGCTTTATTTCAGAGCTCAGCAGTATATTTCTGAAAGTTTCTATTTTCGATGTTTTACTTCGGGCTTGATTTTTTGGGGGGAATATCTGAAGGGTGAAGTAAAAAAACAAAAAACAAAAAACCAACAACATTCCATTACCTTGGCAGTGTGTATTTTTGCAAGATGAAATTACATACGAGCAAATACAACCGTCGCTTCACTGATGAGAATAGGAAACGGGGGAGGGAGAAAAAGAGGGGGAAATAAGGAGGGAGGGGTGGGGGAGAGAGAGCGAGGAGGGGTGGGGAATCGAGGAGGGGTGGGAGAAGGGAAGACAGTGTGAGGTGAGAGGGAAGGGACGGAAGACGTGCGGTGGAGCGTATAATTTCCGCCCGGATAAAAACACCGCTCAAACGCGTCCAGAGACAAACATCTCCCGGATGCGTCCAGAGACGAGCACCGCCTGGACGTGTCCAGAGACAAACACAGACCGAATGCGTCCAGAGACAAATACCGCCCGGACGCGTCCAGAGCCAAACACCGCCCGGACGTGTCCAGAGACAAACACCGCCCGGACGCACCCAGAGACAGACACCGCCCATATGCGTCCCGAGACAAACACCGCACGGATGCGTCCAGAGACGAGCACCTCCCGGATGCGTCCAGAGACAAGCATCTCCGGGACGTGTCCAGAGACAAGCACCGCCCAGACGCATCCAGAGACAAACATCTCCCGGACGCGTTCAGAGACGAGCACCGCCTGGACGTGTCCAGAGACAAACACAGCCCGAACGCGTCCAGAGCCAAACACCGCCCGGACGCGTCCAGAGACAAACACCGCCCGGACGCACCCAGAGACAAACACCGCCCATACGCGTCCCGAGACAAACACCACACGGATGCCTCCACGCGTCCAGGGACAAGCACCGCCCAGACGCGTCCCGAGGCAAACACCACTCGGATGCCTCCATGCGTCCAGAGACAAGCACCGCCCGGACGCGTCCAGAGACGAGCACCGCTCGGAGGCGTCCAGAGACAAGCACCGCTCGGAGGCGTCCGGAGACAAGCACCGCCCGGACACGTCTAAAGCCAAACACCGCCTAGACGTGTCCAGAGCCAAACACCGCCCAGAGGCATCCCGAGACAAACACCGCTCGGATGCGTCCACGTGTGCAGAGACAAGCACCGCCCAGACGCTTCCCAAGACACACCGCTCGGATGCGTCCACGCTTCCAGAGACAAGCACCGCTCGGAGGCGTCCGGAGACAAGCACCGCCCGGACACGTCTAAAGCCAAACACCGCCTAGACGTGTCCAGAGCCAAACACCGCCCAGAGGCATCCCGAGACAAACACCGCTCGGATGCGTCCACGTGTGCAGAGACAAGCACCGCCCAGACGCTTCCCAAGACAAACACCGCTCGGATGCGTCCACGCTTCCAGAGACAAGCACCGCTCGGAGGCGTCCGGAGACAAGCACCACCCGGACGCATAAAGCCAAACACCGCCCGGACGCGTCCAGAGCCAAACACCGCCCAGACGCGTCCTGAGACAAACACCGCTCGGATGCGTCCACGCGTCGAGAGACAAGCACCACTCGGATGTGTCCACGCGTCCAGAGACGAGCACCGCTCAGACGCGTCCAGAGATGAGCACCGTCCGGAGGCGTCCAGAGATAAGCACCGCCCAGAGGCGTCCAGAGTCAAACACCGTCCGGACACGTCCAGAGCGAAACAACGCCAGGGACTCGTCCAGAGACAAGCACCGCCTGGACGCATCCAGAGACAAACACCACCCGGACACGTCCAGAGACAAACACCGCGCGGACACGTCCAGAGACAAACACCGCCGGACTAGTCCAGAGACAAGCACCGGCCAGACGTGTCCAGAGACAAACATCGCCCATACGCGTCCAGAGACAAACACCACCCGGACGCGTCCAGAGAAACACCGCCCTGACTCGTCCAGAGACAAGCACCGGCCAGACGCGTCCAGAGCCAAACACCGCCAGGACGCGTCCAGAACCAAACACCGCCAGGACGCGTCCAGAGTCAAACACAGCCCGGACGTGTCAACAGCCAACACCGCCCAGATGCGTCCAGAGCCAAACAGCACCCGGATGCGTCCAGAGACAAACAATGCCCGGATGCATCCAGAGACAAAAACCGCCTGGACACGTGTAGGGTGATATCTCACAACTTGATCAGGGTGACGGAACATGAACCACTCGCTCAGGGTGATGGAGAAGGAACCACTCGCTCAGGGTGGTGGAGCACGAACCACTCGCTCAGGGTGACGGAGGACGAACCACTCGCTCAGAGTGGCGGAGCACGAACCACTCGCTCAGGGTGGCGGAGCACGAACCACTCGCTCAGGGTGGCGGAGCACGAACCACTCGCTCAGGGTGACGGTGCACGAACCACTCGCTCAGGGTGACTGAGCACGAACCACTCGCTCAGGGTGACGGAGCACGAACCACTCGCTCAGGGTGACGGAGCACGAACCACTCGCTCAGGGTGACTGAGCACGAACCATTCTCAGGGTGACGGAGCACGAACCACTCGCTCAGAATGACGGAGCACAAACCACTCACTCAGGGTAAAGGAGCATGAACTACTCCCTCAGGGTGACGGAGCATGAACCACTTGTTCAGGGCGATGGAGCACAAACTGCTCGCTCAGGGTGCCGGAGCACGAACCACTCGCTCAAGGTGACGGAGCACGAACGACTAGCTCATGGGGATGGAGCACGAACCACTTGCTCTGAATGACGTGGCGGACAAAAGCATCCACACCGTGTAAACGATTTGCTCAGAAGGACGTAGCACGGTTCCGCTATCGACTGTAAGACGTTCGGCAAGTGGCTTAAGCACTCATGCAAGAACTCCAATTAAATGGTTGATCAGGAATGGTTGGCCAGGCTGTCGCTGCATATCATATAGGATCCCTTTAACTTAAAAGCCCTTCTCCACTGCGCACGCAGCAGTTAATAAAATTAAATGAATTCGTTCAAATAACGACTTTATCCACAAATGAGTTGCAGCTTAATGTAGAACAACCCTGGAGACATCGCAAAGTTCAACCACCCATGAAATTTTCTGCAGATAATTTTCCATCTTGCCTGCTCATCTGTGCACATGTCACGTTGTACATCGGTTTGGGGTCCGCGTAACCATCATTTTTGGGGGTTAAAACGTCCATTTTTCACCACAATTGCTTTGATTCCCTCGAGAGCACCTCGCAAAACCTTCGAAAATACAGACACAGATCTGGCAAATGTTATGGATAGGCACTCCCTCTGGGAGACAGTGCACGAGGTCTTGCAGTGAATGCATTAAATCATACAGCTCAACGAAGCAACGAAGCAACGAAGCTCATTAATTTTGGCACGTTCCTAAATTTTTTGTCCGCTCAATATAATTCTCCAAACAGGAGAAAAAGGTAAGTTGAATGCTTTGGAAATTACACATTTTCTTGTGTGCCTACGGAGAAAGGGGGAACATCGCCTTGCTTGCTTAAAGGAAATAAGTATATTGGCTTAGTTATAAGACTCATTATTTCTTTAAATTATCAGATTTCACAACAGATTTTGATACTTATTTAGCCCGGACGATATCCGATCCTCAAAAATGAAATAATATTTTGATGATGTACTTTAATTAGGCTGTGCGAGTAGATCGTGGAATTTGTATCATATAATGCATGAAATCACTCCAAGCTGCAAATGTGAAAACTGGAGTACTTACAAAAGCGACGTCTACAGCGATTCATAGCTATGATGAACAGGCATTCGATAATGTGAGTGAGGAAAGTGAAAAAAAAACTATCGTAAAGAAGTCGCTGGAGCCTGTTCCAAGTCAGCGCATGGTTGAGCAGGCCAAAAAACATGGTGGCTTCAGACCCCAGCGAGGTTACCCAGGAAACGCCTTAAGACCCCAGAGAGCGAGGTGGCCGAGGATCGCCTGATGAAGGATATAATTAAATAAGGCTGTTAATTGTCTTCAAAAGGGGTGTCTTAATTGACCGAAACACCCAATTTTCACTCTTGCACCAACTTGGAGTTTTCTTAGTGTGCGTGCAAAGTTTCAGGCTGCAAGGTTTTATGGTGTTGGAGTTATGGAGGAGACACACTGACACACGCACGCACGCACGCACGCACGCACGCACGCACACACACACACACACACACACACACACCTATTCAAAATGATTAATATACATTATGGCAGTCATGTGATATTTCTGAAAGTCATCCAAGGATTTATTTTTGAAACACCAGACCATAACATGGAGTCAGATTAATACATTAAAGTTGCCACTGTATGACAAGTTGAGTAAAATATGTTGCTCTTCCAACAGCAGCAAAACAGCAACTTCATGCCATCCAAAAGAAAAAGTCTCACATACAAAATATTTTGTCAGTAATCAGTTGAGAAAATCAAGTCGAAATAGAATTTCTTATGAAATTAAAATCATCTCTAATAATAGGCCATACAAATATTGCAAAAACGTGACAATAATAGACATTGAACAAGATTTTGATGTTGGTTGAAAAAAACTAAAATAAAATTGGCATTTATTTATTCATGCATTTCATTATTTTATTTATCTTATGACAAGATAAAAATTAAACTCAAACACTTCCCATATTTTCAGGAGAATAGACTTGGTTTCAAAAGCTTTCTGAGAAGTCACAACCCCGATATTGGCAATGCCATGATGGAAAGCATTTTTTCACACTCAAAAAAAAAGTTTTTTTTCTTTTAAGCTTTGGACTGAACATACTTTACCTTTGGAAAATCCAAAGCTTAGCCAATGAACCCTGCATTTGTTGTACAAGAAATGCATTTGGACCTATCCAGACAATGAATCAAGTCAAAATCCAAAGCGAGAAACCAGGTCCTCTTCGGTTGTTTCAGACAAATTATCAGAACAGAGGTTGGCATACACCCTGTGTTAGTAACCACATTTTCCAGCAGGCAGAGTGCCCTTGCGCAGCCTCCAAAGGACAAATGATGGACGACATGGCCTCAAAACGAAATTTCCTCACCTGATGAGCTCAAGCTGTGTGAGCTCCTGATTGGCTTGGAATATGGGCTTCCTTGTGAACAGCTCTCCGAGAATGCAGCTGCAAACACAGCACAACAAACAACATTAATCCCTTTTAACAATTGATATATATATATATATATATATATATATATATATATATATATATATATATATATATATATATATATATATAGACGACAAGGGGAAAACCAGAGATGTCAGGATAAGTCAATTTTGAAGAAACTGAAAAACAAAGTTTCAAGACTGGTGGACTGTTTTATAACTGTCATATAGATTTCTTTTCCAGTAAAAGGAAGAGTGATCATTAGCCGATCAAATTACGCATGCAGCATTTGCCAAGCTTCTGTGTTATTTAATTTAAGAGCAAAGAACGAATCAATGTTGCAAACTGACATCACTTGTTATTCCCTTGTTTAATAATTGCCATGCAATTTTAACCCAGGATGTGTAGCAAATTCATGCTTGTTGGTTATTAGCATACATTACATGACTTGGTGATCACAGATTATTTTTTCAACATTAAACGGTCATTGTTTTTTTGTTTGATTGGTGTTCAACGCCATACTCAAGGGTATTTTGCTTATATGACGACGGATTCTCCATTTCTTACTCCGTACTACTTAATATGATGGAAAACCGGGAGGAAACCAAGGACAAACCACCACCGCGATAGCCGAAGTCACCTCATGTGACTCCCTCATATACCTAAGCAGGTTGATTGGGCGGTGGGTACATTGAATGAGGATGGGTACTCGGACGCACTAACCATTAAGCCATGGCATGGGTCCCATAAAAGTCACAATGAAGGTTTCACCAGGCTTGAACCACGATATGCACCAACTACGGAGCCCATGATATAACCAAATAGGCCATTGTAGTGCTCAGAGTTTATGCTGTGATAGTTTTACAACCTTTTATAACTTCGTTTCTCAACTCTGAATAATATGATGGAACAGTTAACATGAATGACGCAGAAAGCCAATCTTATCTGAGTGAAAACTTTAATTTTTAATACTTTGCAGAACACAAAACCTGTGATCAAAAATAAGATCCATGATATAACCAAATAGGCTATTGTAGTGCTCAGAGTTTATGCTGTGAAAGTTTTACAACCTTTCATTTTTTAGTTTCTCAACTCTGAATATTATGGTGGAACAGTTAACATGAATGAAAGGGAGATAACCAGGAGTAAAGTACTGACAACTCTGGGTTTCTACTTGTTCAGCTTTGACAACACTTGTTTTTTCATTGCACGGCTAAACTTTATACCATATAAATTATGTGACACCCCTGGTTATTTGTTAAAGTAATATTGTGAAAGGAAACCTTGTGTTGCCAACTATTGGCAGGTGCAATAACCCTGAAATTTATAAAAAGTGACATCATATATGACACCTTGTGGTCTTCATATATATATATATATATATATATATATATATATATATATATATATATATATATATATATATATATATATATATATATATATATATATATATATATACATACATATATATATATATATATATATATACATACATATATACATACATATATACATACATACATATATACATATATACATACATATATATATATATATATATATATATATATATATATATATATATATATATATATATATATATATATATATACACATACACATACATACACACACACACACACACACACACACACACACACACACACACACACACACACACACACACACACACACACACACACACACACACACACACACACACATACACACACAGTTCTCCCTCACCTATCGCTGTTAACGCGTTCCAGACCCACCCGCGATAGGTGAAAATCCGCGAAGTAGAAACCACATATTAATTTAATTATTTAAATATATTTAAACACATTTTAAACATATTTTAAACCATTATACAGCATCCACACACTCTTATTAACCTTCCCCACACACATTTAATCAGTTATTTTTAAAAACAAAATTTGGATAAATAGGCTCGGATGAAGGCGTAGGCGTAGGCAAAGGCGTAGGCGTAGACGTGACCTCTTTTTTGATTTTACGAGGAACAGTTATGGGGAGTTGCTGGTTCTGCTTCTTCTTCTGGGCTAGCAGGTTTTTATAGACGGAGATTAACCCATCAAGCCCATTGCTGAACTGCAATGACCGCATCATCTGTGGGTCCCACTCTTGAATGACCTGTTCGAGCTCCTTGCCCATTCTGACTATCGTTGCAAGACGATCGAGTATTAGACCATCCTCCTCTTCTTCAGCCCCCGGTTCATCCTGTTCCTGTTCCTCTTCCTCGCTCGCAGACTTCGTCAGCTCCGTCAGATCTTCCACCGTCAATGGTTGCGAGTGGGCATCGATCAGGTCATTGATGTCGTCAGAGGTCATATCTTGGAAGTTATAACAAGTTTTGTTATAACAAGTCATATCATAACAAGTCATATCATAACAAGTTTTGCTTGTTTACCTCCCTGGACAAGTGAGCATGGCATTCGGCCGTCATGTGAAGTTTTTTGAGGAAGTCTGCATCTTCCTCCAACTTTCCTGAGAACCAATTTGCAAAGTCTAGTCATTTGCGTTTCTGTTGATCAGTAAGCACCGTTTCCGTTTGAATTTTGTATGGAAAGGCATGAATGTCTTGGCAAAGGATCCTCTGAACGGTGCTCTTATGAATGTTTGTCAAGGCAGAAAGTCGTTGAATCGATTTTTTTGGACTCTGAACGACCTCCTGTCTCACCATTTCCACATTTTCTTCACTGCGACCTGTCCTCTTCCGACCACTGTGACCCTTGTGAAGGTCACAGATGGTTCCCACATTGGTAAACTTTGCGATGGTGCACTTTATTGTCCGAAAGTTTGGTGCATGGTGCAAGTGGATACCGAAATGTCTTGAGCAAAGACGTTGCACCTGTATAACACTTTTCGTCTGGTGCCAAATTTCAACAATTTTCGTCCGTTATTGTATGGTCAGTCTTGGCATTTTTCTGGTGCTTGCTTGGTATCAAAATAAACTTCAAGGTCTCTGCAATAAGAAATGAAGCATGAGTGACAAAATTACTGCTTTTTTAGGATCAAACGAAGCATTTTAAAAGTTGTATATTTTTTTGGGACACCCTATATATGTATGTATGTATGTATGTATGTATGAATATATATATATATATATATATATATATATATATATATATATATATATATATATATATATATATATATATACAGTGCTCCCTCGCTATATCGCGGTTCACTTTTCGCGGCTTCACTGCATCACGGGTTTTATTTTAATTATTTAAAATTAAAATTTATTATTTAAATTATTTTTAAGTCCCGTGTTGTTGTCCTGTGTCGAAGCATCCCGCATCTCTCCTCGTCCATTTCGGCTTCACATCTCGCTGCATGTAGTGTTTCTCTGCAGTGCTGTGCTTTGTGTTTGACGTTAAAGTTTGAACTTTATTTCAATCCCTGCAATGCCACCCAAGCGTCCTGCATCTTCTAAGTCTTCTAAGTCTTCTGAACCTGAATCCAAGTGCTCAAGGAAGACTGTATTGACCTGTTCAGAAGGTTCAGAAGACTTAGAGGTTCATTCGACGACGAACCACGAAGACGCCATTGACCTGTCGTATGAAGGTGTGAAAGTGGAGTTCCTGCCACCGAACACCACATCACTCATCCAACCCATGAACCAAGGCGTTATTCGTGCATTTAAGGCGCTTAACGGTCATCCGTATGATCCGCATCGTGATTTGGCACAGGTTTTACGCCGGATGCCCTTCCTGATGCCAACCCTGGTCGCCTTTTACGACACACAGGGATATGGTACACCTATTCTAACCGGGGCATACAGCGGGACCAGTACACTGGTACTCATTTCGCCGACCTCGGAAGGATGACAGGCTAAGTCAACCCCCTGGTGTTAATTCAGCAGCCAACGGGGCTTGAACTCAGAACGCTCGGATCCCAAGCCGCCACCCTAACCACTTAGTCAACACCAGGCTCAGCCATAGCACATTATTGTCTGCAAGCTGGCTACAAATTTGACATTGATGGAACCTGTGTCCCAAACAAGACGTCCAACAAATGACACAGGTCGATTTTGCATGGCATGTGAAAAGCCGGGAGGGTGGTCTACCTGGGGAGACGGAAGACATATCCACACAATACACACTTCTGATGCAAATAGCAAAAACTAGATGGCACAAACAGCTGGATAATGTGAGCAACAAACAACACTCAATCCCAAACAACACAAACGCATGTGAACAACACCCAACGAGAACCCCAACACTCACACAACCAACACCTCATCATGTCCAACCCGGACGTGAAACCAGCCGTGTTTGTGCCAAAGAAACACAAAAATAACTGTAAGGGCACACAGTAGAGTGCATACCTCCACCACGCAATGCCTGATCCACGAGAACACATCGGGCCCATTACATTTTTGAAATATCATGCTATACAATATTATATCGTTTATGGCCCCATCTCTCAATGGTGAAGAATCACTTTAAAATTTAAAAATTCTCATATCCAGATCCGGATTCGGATCTTCACCAAACACGAATCAATTCGTTCTTACCACACACCCAACATGTCCAAGTTTCATCTGAATCCGTCCACAACTTTTTGAGATATCATGCTATATATTTGTTTAGCCCTACACTCCGTGGGAAAAAGTAGGTGGACACCTGCTCGTCCACCATCTCATTCCAAATCATGGGAAATAATATGGAGTTGGTCCCCCCCTGTGCTGCTATAAAAGCCTCCACTCTTCTGGGAAGGCTTTGCAATAGATGTTGGAACATTGCTGCGGGAATTTGCTTCCATCCAACTACATGAGCATTAGTGAGGTCAGGCACTGATGTTGGGCGATTAGGTCTGGCTCGCAGTCAGCGTTCCAATTCATCCCAAAGGTGTTCGATGGGGTTGAGGTCAGGGCTCTGTGCAGGCCAGTCAAATTCTCCCACACTGATCTTTCCAAACTATTTCTGTATTGACCTCGCTTTGTACACGGGGGCATTGTCAAGCTGAAACAGGAAAGGGCCTTCCCCAAACTGTTGCCACAAAGTTGGAAGCACAGAATCATCTAGAATTTCATTGTATGCTGCAGCGTTAAGATTGCCCTTCACGAGAACTAAGAACTGTAGCCCAAACCATGAAAAACAGCCCCAGACCATTACTCCTCCTCTTCCAAACTTTACAGTTGGCACTATGCATTCGGGCAGGTCGCGTTCTCCTGGCACCGCCAAACCTCGATTCGTCCGGCGGACCGCCAGAAGGTGAAGCGTGATTCATCACTCCAGAGAACGCGTTTCCACTGCTCCAGAGTCCAATGGCGGTGAGCTTTACACCACTCTAGCCGATGCTTGGCATTGCACATGGTGATCTTAGGCTTGTGTGCGGCTGCTCAGCCATGGAAACCCATTTCATGAATCTCTCAACAAACAGTATTTGTGCTGACGTTGCTTCCCGAGGCAGTTTGGAACTCGGGAGTGACTGTTGTAACCAACGACAGATGATTATTTCCGCGCTATGGACTTCAGCACTCGGCGGTCCCATTCTGTGGGCTTGTGTGGCCTACCACTTTGCAGCTGAGCTGTTGTTGCTCCGAGACGTTTCCACTTCACAAAAATACACCCGATCGATTTTGACAGTCAGCTCGGATACAAAACTTGATGCAACCGGGTGTTAATCAACCTTAGCGACTACGGAAAGTGAAAACAGAATTCAAATTGAATTTAAAATAAACGCGTGAGGCCGCTCGAAGCAAAATTCTCCATATTCTATGAATCATTCCCAACATCATTATACAATTTTCAAACCCGCGTTGGTGGCCGTGAAATAAATACTCTAAATGTGTGCATTTAATGGCTGTATCCAGTACAGTGCTGGACCCCAACTAAAAAGGACCCTCGGGCCTCCGAGAAGCTCAATCACTCGCTGCCTGCACGTCTGCGCGGCATCACGTGACCAGCCAGCTCGCCGTCGGATGAAATGTTTTAACAAAATCTTAAAACGTCCGTTTTTCAGCGGAAGTCTTTCAGATACTTGGAGAGCACATTTCCAAACCATCATCTAAAATATAAACATTAATCTCACAGATGCTACGAATAAGCAGTCCCTCAGGGGGACAGGTTACGAGGTGAAGCGGTGAACGCAAAGCAAGTGGTGTCCCTTCCAGAGTCTCACGGTTATTTGAATTGAATATATTTTCCTCATGAAAAGTGCGTTTGTGAGCAGATTTGCATGAAAATTGTCTTGATTAAAACGTGTCGCTACACCAGAAGGTCCCAAAAGTGAAAACAGAAATCAATGCGAACTTAAAACAGCCTCGTTATATGGCATGGAAACGGATGGAAGCCCATGGAAGCTGCTCCTCGCTGCAATGCATTCCACACAGACCGAGGATATAAACATTCAATTTTCACAAAACTTAATGCCACCGAGTGATAATCAACCTTCGCGACAATGAAAAGTGAAAACAGAATTTAAATTGAACTTAAAACAACCACGCGAAGCCGTGTTGAAGTCAGCGGACCTCGTGTTGCCCAATACACAGGGCCAGACGACAGAGGTAATGAGAAACTAGTTTGTCGAATTAAATCTTCTTAATAATCCCGATGAAACCCATTATGCATTATAGCCGTCCGATGCTTCCTTATAGGCCATTTGACCAATCGGTCATTTTGCACTTTATGCCCCTGTAACCTTAAGGTGAAAATGCAAAAAAAGGGCTCAGACGATCTATAGAGAGCAACCAGTATTATCATCGTGTCAAGTTAGAACTCAATTGGCCAAGACCTCGAGGAGGAGATAGAAAAATAAAAATTGTTGACAGACGGACGGACGGATCTGAGGACATGGAACGGTTATATTAGGTCAGCGAGCTGACCTAATAACAGCACTTAACAGTTGACTGGGGCAGTTCGAGCAGGGCAGGAATTTGACGAACTGACTTGTTGGAAAGGTGGCATCCCATGACGGTGCCACGTTAAATGTCACTGAACTCTTCAGTACGGCCCATTCTACTGCCAACGTTTGTCTGTGGAGATTGCATGGCTGTGTGCTCGATTTTACATACCTGTCAGCAATGGGTGAGGCTGAAATAGCCGAATCCACTCATTAGAAGGGGTGTCCGCATACTTTTGACCATGTAGTGAACCTCTCAATGGTGAAGAATCACTCCAAAAATTCTCGAATCAGGATCCGGATTCGGATCTTCACCAAAATTGAATCAATTCTTCCTTGTCAAACACCCAAACATGCCCACCAAGTTTTGTCCAAATCTGTTGAAAACTTTTTGAGATATCGTGTCGTTTATCATTTTTGGCCCTTTCTCTCAATGGTGAAGAATCACATAATAATTATTGTAGTCGGACCCGGATCCGGATCTTCACCAAAATCGAATCAGTTCGTCCTTGTCACACAGCCAACCTGTCCACAAAATTTCATCCGGATCCGTCCACAACTTTTTGAGATATCCTGCACAAAAACAAACAAATGAAATTGCTAGTTGAGCAAGGAATTGCCAGAATAACGCTGTCATATCTCCATGATCTCTGAAAACACAAAAACTGCAATTTGGTTCTTATAAGTCGATAGTGCTACTGTTTAATGAGTTATAGCACTTAGTTTGGTCATGATCATAACTTGGAAGTCAATCGGACTTGAAATGGCATTTTTATTGCAATTTGAAAGTTTTGACCCGACCCCCCTGACATTCGACCCCCGACCACGAAGAAGGGTGTTGGTGTGACACCCCAATGAGACATATGGTTGGATGCAGTATTGAAAGATGCACATTTTGGATTTGGTTTGAAGTCAATACGACCATTTTAGCGGATCGGATGTTATTGCGAAAATAAGAATTTCGGTTTTTGGGTGACCTTGACCTATTTTCACCAAAAACTACAAGTGTCTCAGTTGGACCATGGCCGACGTCTGTACCCAGTTTGGTCATGATCGCTGAAACGGTGTGGCTGCTACAGGGTAAACAAACACACAAACAAAGACAGACAGACAGACACACACAGAATGACACACACAACCAACATAATTGATGAAATCCGAAGGATTCTGGCAATTAACAGACAGACAGAAAGGGGTGAAAACATAACCTCCTTCACTTTCGGTGGAGGAGGTAACAGTAAACGCACACACATGCTCACCCACAAACATACAACACCAGATCACGTGCAAGTAAAAACAAAAAAAGAGCAGAGCAACCCATCCATTATGTGATTTGATGTTTATTTTGCTTGAGATTTGCAAAATAAAATAAAAAAGCACTCCTCCATTTGACCTCAAACACCAGCACGTGACCGGAATTGAGCAGTCGTATCACAACAAAAACCGGTCACATGCTGAGGCTCAGGGTCTATTGGCCGAAGAAAGCTCCAGCTCTGACTGACCAGCACTCCAGATTGCTCCCCACATCATCACTGAAAAACCACCGTGTTTGACAGTTGGCTGCAATCGGTTCAGAGAGAACTCTTGACTGGGAAATCTCCAGACCCATACGCGTCCACTGTCAGAAAATTGAGCAAAGTGGGACTCATCTGAAAAAAATGACAGTTTGCTAAAACTCCAAGGGTCTGGTGGCCATCTTGTCAGCCCACTTCTTTCTCCTTTGAATGTTGGCTGTCTAAGAAGAGGTTTTCTCCGAGCTGCTCTCCCATAGTAGCACAGTTGCTGAAGGTACGGCACGGCATTTCTTGTGCAAATTTGGATCTCCTCTGCAACATCTGTTGCCTTGCAAGAGAGAGTTTTCTCAATGGACCGCTTGACAGCTCGAAGACACCTTTCTGAGGACCCAGATCGACCAGAACGGGAAGCTGTGGCTTCCTTGCCTTCGCTGGTAAATTGCACAATCACCCAATTGATTGTGGAAAGCGGAATGCCAAGTTTTTGAGCTACCTGACGCTGGCTGACTGCTTCTTCCGATTGACCAACAATTCGTTCTCTTTGAAAACCGCAAAGGTCGTGTGCTCCATGGGTTTGAGGCATAGTTAATTGTCGTACAAGCCCCAAGAACTCGTTTCTTCAAATAAATAGTTGAATATTAGTACAAATCGCTGAGTAAAACTTGCTTTATACAGATGAAATGAATAAATTTTAGGTGTCTATTTACTTCCGTCATGTCTCTGTATGTATATATGTATGTATGTATGTATGTATGTATGTATGTATGTATGTATGTATGTATGTATGTATGTATGGTCCCGAAATACAGCCAAAATGGTACATCATAGCGCAAAAATTTTATGGCCACCTTACTCACCATTCTCCTGTGGTGTGCAGTATCAAGTTTTATTCAAATCGGGCAACGAAAAAAAATTATTAAAAAATCAATTCCCGATTCAGTCAAGTCCTCTTCGGGAGAATTTGATCAATGCAAACAACCTCAGCGGTATAGTTTGCTGGAGCCATCTTTTTTTTTTTCTTGAAATGATTTATTTTAAAATCTCAAACATTTAGTTTCGACAAAGAACGATTCATTTTAAGCATAAAATAAACATCGCCATTTTAATCTAATACTTCCGTATTTCATTAATAAATACAATTGTGTTTTGAATATTACGCACAACAATTTCTTCGACTTTCTTTTCTCCGTTTTTTTTTTTCACATTGACGCGCAATATAAAGTTTCGTTCAAATCGGGCAATGAAAAAAATTATTTAAAAAATCAATTCACGATTCAGTCAAGTCCTCTTCGGGAGAATTTGATCAATGCAAACAACCTCAGCGGTATAGTTCGCTGGAGCTATCTTTTTTTGAAATGTTTTTTTTATCAACCGCTGTCACAACGGGAACTCAACGGGTTCACGGGTCGTCTCGTGTGTGTGTGTGTGTGTGTGTGTGTGTGTGTGTGTGTGTGTGTGTTTTTGTTTATACGCATGTATATGTATATATTCTGACAGGTTCTGACAGCTTTGAGTGTCAGTTGGCGATAGCTGGTTGTGGTTCTTACAGCTTCAAGAGCGTTTCAGTCAGTTCCAGTCAGACGGTCATTTCGTAAGTTCCAGTCAGACGGTTGTTTCAGTCATTTCCAGTCAGACGGCTGCTTCATTCAGTTCCAGTCAGACGGTCGTTTCGTGAGTTCCAGTCAGACGGCTGTTTCGGTCATTTCCAGTCAGCTGGCTGCTTCATTCAGTTCCAGTCAGACGGTCGTTTTGTCAGTTCCAGTCAGACGGCTGTTTCAGTCAGTTCCAGTTAGACGGTTGGTGAGCTGGGGCAGTTGTTGATGGCCTTGCAGCCTTACAGTTTCTCACAGCGCCTCAGCTTCTCACAGCTCCTAACAGCTGTCCATCGGTTGTGGTTCCTGGTGGCTCCTGACAGTGGGTGATTCTCGGACCATTAATGCTGGTTCTTGCTCAAGACCTGCTCTTGGCACACGTGATTCTTGGGGGTGACATCGACTGGCGTTAAAGCCTGTTTGCGAGTGGGAGCACGGCAAAATGAGGGCGCTGGCAACCGACAAGGCATGCTCACACATTTCAGGATGTTTTATTTGATATACGACGACTTCTATTTGGTGAGCGAGACTGGATTTCTCTTCCCCCTGAATGATGTGCTGGGTACCCTTGTCTCGTGTTTAATTGTTAAGTAAGGCATAGTGATAAGCATCTGCTCTTTTTTCTATCAGTGCCTGATTAATTCTTGACTTGCTTACGATTATTTTGATTGATTTGAATTTACTGTACTTATTTTTACCACACGGAAATAAAAAGTTCTTACTTATTTTTTACTTATTAATAAATTCCTTTGTTGACGTTGCAACCTGTACGAGCTTGTCCTTTCCTTCCATTGATCCAGCATTGTCTGAACCTAGATAGACTGGGAGGTAATTACCAAACAAATTGACCTGTAATAGTCGGCACACACCAGCGGTTAAATGCTCGGCCGCCCTAATCAAGATCTCATCAAGATAAGATTTGTGCTTTGCCGAGGGCACGCTCCTCATTCAGAAACCACGAGACCTCTAGTAAAACGGCAAAATTAGACGGTGGACACTGGAACTCGTGGTTAACTGATTGGCGCTCGTGGTTCGAAAGCAACCCACCATACCACAAAGTTAATTGTGAGCGGTGGCCCCAGGTCCGGCTCTTCCGAGAACAATCGGGGATTAAACCCTCTCATCACACGCTCAGTATCCATGGCCATAACAATATATACATATATTTATATGTACACACATATATATATATATATAGAAATATATAGAGAAAAAAAAATATATATATATATATATATATATATATATATATATATATATCACTGCAACAAATCCCACTCGGCTGTTGAATTAATACCCAGGTGGGGTTGACTGCCTGTCATCCTTCCAAGGTCGGCAAAATGAGCGCCAGCTTGCTGGTATCCTGTGTCGGAGTGGCGACCTGTTTAGGATAGTGCCCAATAGCCAAGGAGACTGCTTAGGCAGCACCAACGCTCTGTACAGAGTTTGGTCCAAATGGATGAATGGATGATGCTTTGACTTACCCACAGCTCCAAACATCGATGGCAGGTCCATATCGTTCCTCACCCAACAGAAGCTCTGGTGGTCTGTACCATAATGTAATAACTTTGTTTGTGTATGGCCGACTGAGGTGGAGGAAAGGCAAGAGAAATGGTGCAAGAAATACTCACAACTGCTTTACTTATTCTTCCACTGAGAAATAATTCCATTTGAAAGATGCGCAAAGCATTAAAAAAAACAAAAAGATCTGACCTTTCCTCTGAGCTGTACAACCGAGCAAGCCCAAAATCTGCCAGCTTGATGTGACCTCTGAAAGAGAAAGCCATGATTCATGTTTACCTTGCATATTAAAATCTGACACTACAATTCAATTTGATTTAACTTTTGTATTCAGTTTGAAA
>NC_140962.1:33568801-33572301 GCF_056783735.1 Eptatretus burgeri
CCCCAATAATACCAATGATGTCAAACTTGTCCACACAACGCTTGCCCCAGTCTGCCTCACTTGCCTTTATCTCCCCAAACCGTGGCCCACAAATCCTGCATTACACACAAAATTGATAGTTATGAAATACAAATTTTGATGTGGACATTTCACTTATAAATGCGAATTACAAGATGAAATACATTTGCTCAGTGATACGACTGCACACACGAGAGAGAAAGAGAAAGAGAAAGAGAAAGAGAAAGAGAAAGAGAAAGAGAAAGAGAAAGAGAAAGAGAAAGAGAAAGAGAAAGAGAAAGAGAAAGAGAAAGAGAAAGAGAAAGAGAAAGAGAAAGAGAAAGAGAAAGAGAAAGAGAAAGAGAGAGAGAGAGAGAGAGAGAGAGAGAGAGAGAGAGAGAGAGAGAGAGAGAGAGAGAGAGAGAGAGAGAGAGAGAGAGAGAGAGAGAGAGAGAGGAAAAACCTTACTTTGGCCGCCGTTTGTTTGACGTCTGTACAGGTGGAGTATTCTCTCCAGGTGAGGTTTTTACATGGGGTGGGGAGTTCCCTCCTGGAAGCTCAGGAGGCAGGGGCAGGTCGGTAAGCAAATGTCGAGGTTTTTCTTCTCCTTCACGCCGCAATGATCGTCGTGATCGAGTATCCCTGCTGGTAAATTCAATATCCATGTTTTCATATGTAAGCACACTTATTAAAGCCTGAAGCAAAATAAGTCAGGAATATCCAAAAGTGTATCACTCCGAACTGCAGTAGTGTATGAAATGAGTTTCAAGATTTCACAATGCATTTTAACTTTCTTGCTTTAAACTTCCATTATGACCATAAATTTTCATCATGGCCATAAACGTTTAAAAAAGCCCATATTGAAGTCATTTAAGGGTAATTTTCTGTTTCAGAACATTTTCTAATGTTGAGGACTTCAATTCTTTGGAAAGTGAAGGAGCTGAGGGAGAGCTTGTGCCTCAACATAATTAAAATTGCTTATATAATTTTCCCTTAATGCTGTCAGAGTATCATTACCATGCACACGTAGCCCAAAGCAGGGTTAAGAAAGTGGTTCACTCTGTCTGTGTCTGAAGGACATCAGTCTATGATCGAAGAACTACTTAATTTCAATTGGCTTTTATGTTTTGAACACTGAAGAACATGAAACGGAGCATGAATTGGAACACAAACCTGCACTTTAGCAGTACTTTGGCTCTGAATTTGGCAAATTGTAGGGAATCTCATCCACAGCACACATGCGCGTAGAGGAAGAAAGGAAGGTAATTGTTTTTAGTTTATCTGTCTATCAAACAAAATTTAAAATCATTCCAAACAGGAAACGCACTGTTGTTCGGGACATCATAAAGAACACAAAAACAGCAGGCACAGATAACCAATGGAACGTGTTAATATAAATAAGGTGGTGAAAAAAGAGGGCCGGCGCTAAACTTCTGGATAAATGATTTTTTTTCTACAGCCTTGATAACTTTTATTTTATTTCAGTTGAATGATGTATTTGAACACTGTAGAACACAAATTGCCTTCTTTGCGCTTCCAAAAACCCTTAGTTTTGTCGTAGTTGGGCAAAACTTTACACTGTTTCGACCAATAAAATTTGCCACGCTCTGAGGGTGGAGTAATAGCGATATTCAGACAAAATGGTGGCTCACGCTCGGAGAAATGGCAGCTCGTGGAAAAAAGTAGTGACTCATGCCCCCCCCCCTCCACCCCACCCACCACAATCGCACATCCTTCCAACTTTCCAGTTTTCCCTCTTGGGAGAGTCCTTTTGTATTCATCTTTTCCAACACATGCATCCTGCCCACCGTTCCTCCTCACACCCTCGTTTGTCCGATATACCTCAGCCTGGGCCTTCAAAACTCTGCTGTTGGTGTTTCCAACTCTCTCTATTGTATATTTTGTCCTGTGCATCCTGATCCATTCAGCATACGAGTATGAGCTGTTCCACAAGCCTCGACTATGTATTAAAATAATCTAAACTAATAAAAGGCAATGTGTGTGTCAGTGTGTGTGTCTCCTCCATAACTCCAAAACCATAAAATCTATCAGCCTGAAACTTTGCATGCATACTAAGAAAACTCCAAGGAAGTGCAGGAGTGAAAATTGGGTGCTTGGGTTAATTAAAACACCCCTTTTGAAGAAAATCAACGGCATTATTTAATTATATCCTTCATCAGGCGATCCTTGGCTACCTCACTCTCTGGGTCTTAAGACGTTTCCTGGGTAACCTCACTGGGGTCTGAAGCCGCCATGTTTTTTAGCCTGTTCAACCATACGTTGACTTTTTTTTCTTTTTTTTGAAAAAAAAATTCTCCACTTTCCTCACTCATATCAAATGCCAGTTCATCATAACTACGAATCGCTGTGCACATTGCTTTTGTAAGTACTATAGTTTTAAAATTAGGAGCTTGGAGTGGTTTCATGCATTATATGATACGATTTTCAATGATCTACTCTCACAGACAAAGTGTTCTAGTGTTTCTACAGAGTTCTTCAGTAGAACACAAAGTGTTCTACTCTGTTGTACAGTGTTTATTCCTAACATTTTCCATAGGAAGCACATCATCAAAATATTATTTCGGTTTTGAGGATCGGATATCGTCCGGACTAAATGAGTGTCGAAATGTGGAGTGAAATCCAATAATGCAAAAAAATAACGAGTCTCATAACTACGTCAATATACCTACATACTTCAAACAAGCAAAGCTTTGTTCCCTCCTCCATGCAAACACAAGAAAATGTGAAATTTCCAAAGCATTAAACTTATCTTTTGCTACTGTTTGGAGAATTATATTGAGTGAACAAAAAACATTTAGGAACGTAAGTAGTGTCAAAAGAGAGGCTTTGACGTAGTAATGGGTCCCATTTCTCAAAGTCGCAATATTCGCTCGCTTACGCTCACTGATATTTCTCCTTTTCAAACTGGGACACATTACTGTGTCAAACGCCTCCCCGTTGACATAACTCTCCCTGCCAGGGACTGGGCTTCGCTTCCCTTTCACATGATCATTTCCTTAACTAAACTGAGTAGTCATATTGAGATGCTACAAATATTTGTGTTCTATTTCAGGAATAACTTAATATATTCATCAAATTTAAAAAAATGCGGCGGTAGCCCGTTAAACGCCCTCCCGCCCCCCCCCCCCACCATTGCTTTCTTATTTACCTCCTCTGTTTAGAAATGATGTTTATAACTTCTTATTGTATTCCAATAAGATATGCTTGTTTCCAAGATGTGCAAGTCTTATGTTGTGTTTACTCCTAACATTTTCCAGTCTTTCCAAATACAGTATTATTCATTAATTTATAAAAGTTCTTCTCAAAATCGTTTGTAGCAAGTGTTATCTTTTTGTGTTAAAATCAGCCACCCTGCCCGAGAAACGAGTTTCACGAGAAAAGAGTTTCTTCCCTTGCCTGAGACAAAAATGCTGGTCAGGACATGGAAAAATGTACATCTCTTCCTTTGAGACATGCCCGAAAAAACCAATTGTTTTCTCATT
>NC_140962.1:33577801-33600301 GCF_056783735.1 Eptatretus burgeri
TTTAAATGTACCCCCGTTCGTTGCGTCTTTTCCCCAATTGAACTGCCATCTTGCCCTCGGAATATAGGTCAGGTCAGGTATGGGAGCATGTGCCAGAACAGCGCGTCGCTGCGTCCACTTTCCGCCGGTACTCCAGGGGCCTCCGTCTGGCCATCCCCCAGGCAGATGCCAGGCCCATCCCCATCTCCTTGAGATGATGGTCAACCTGCTGCAACCATGAGGCACGTGGTCGGCCCACTGGCCTCCTCCACTCATGAGACTCCCTCGCTGAGAGAATCTGGTGAGCAGGATCAGCGTCAGGAAAACGAGCCACATGTCCATACAGCCGCAGCTGACGCTCACGGACTATGCAGGTAACAAATCTCATCCGAGTCTCTCTCAGCAACCGCTCGTTGGACACAAAATCCGACCAGCGATAGCCAAGGATTCTCCGAAGAGACCTGGTACCAAAGGAATTAAGTCTCCGTCTCAGATCCTTGGTCAAAGTCCAAGTCTCGCACCCATAGAGCAAGACTGGAAGTACCAAGGACCTGAAGACTCGGACTTTCGTCCTCCCGCACAGGTACCGGCAGCGCCACACCCCATGATCCAGTGAATCCATGACTCCCCAGGCCCGACCCAGACGTCTATTGACCTCCGGCTCACAACCTGCGGAGACATGAATATCACTGCCAAGGTAAGTGAATCTATCCACGACCTCAACATCCTCACCACAAACAGACACAGACAGGACAGCAGCATCCAAGATGTCACCGAAAGCCTGGATCTTTGTTTTGACCCAAGAAATCCGTAATCCCAACGGCTCCGACTCCTCATTCAGCACCTCGAGGGCCCCCAAGAGGATGTCTAAAGTCTCCGCAAAGATGACTGCATCATCTGCAAAATCAAGGTCCGAGATCTTGACATTGCCAAACGATGCACCGCAACTTGATCTCTCCGACATCCTCCCAAAAATCCAGTCCATACAAGTGCTGAAAAGTGTGGGGCAAGTACACATCCCTGACGAACTCCAGTAACAACTGGAAATAAGTCAGAGGCGGTACCACCACACTTCACAGCACTCTCAGTACCAGAGTAGAGTTCAGACATCAGATCGATCAGTTTCGGTGGCACCCCACGAAGACCAAGAATCCTCCAGAGGACATCCCGATTCACTGAATCGAACGCTTTACAGAGATCAACATAGGCTGCAAGCAGCCCCTGCCGAAACTCTCGTCTGCGTTCAGTGAGGACACGAAGAGCAAGGATACGGTCAATCGTTGACCTCTTTGGTGTAAAGCCTGACTGCTCTGGACGCTGGTGCTCAAGCAGATGGTGGCGAACCCTATCAAGAATTATCCGAGCAAAGACCTTGCCCGGCACTGAGAGCAGCGTCACCCCTCGGTAGTTGTTGCAGTCTTGGCGATCACCCTTCCCTTTCCAGAGAGGGACAACAAGGCCCCTCTTCCAGTCAGTTGGGATGATGCCTGTGTTCCAGGCAGAGCACAAAACTGCATGCAATGACGCGAGTGCAGCATTTCCACCAGCCTTGAGAAGTTCAGCATGGATGCCACAGATCCCTGGAGCTTTGCCCCGTTTCAACTGGTTCACCGCAGCCCGTGTTTCCACAAGCGATGGTGGACCACAGTTGATTCGAGGGTCAGCAACAGGGATTGTAACACCCTTGACGTCCAACTCGACAGCTGGGGGATCAGCCTGGTACAACCGCTCAAAGTAACCGGCCCAGCGGGCCATCACTTCAGACTCCTCTGTCAAGAGCCTACCACTCTCTGCTCGAACTGCAGTGCTCCGAGGGATGGGCTTGGATGAACGTAATGCGCGAATTCCCCTGTAAGCGGGACGAGAATCACCTGTCCACAGGTGATGCTCTACCCCTCACAGATTCCTCGCACATAGGCCTCCTTGTCCACCCTCAGTGCACGTACAGTTTTACGCCTCAGCTCCCTGAACAGCTCAGCTCTGCCATTCAGCCTGGCCCTGCGACTCTGGTCAATGGTATCCAGTGTCCCTTGAGAGACAAAATTCTTCTTTGCCCTGCGGTGAACTCCAAGGCATCCACCGGCAACATCAAGGACGGTGGTCTTGAAGGTGCTCCACAACTCTTCAGGACCCCCAAAGCACCCAGACCCCCAAGTGTCCACTCAGCCTGTTCGCAAACTCCTCAGCTACTCTCTCATCCCTGAGCTTGGCAACATCCAGCCTAGGCTGGGATGGTACCATTCTCCAGGATTTAAGGTGCAGCTTTAGAGTTGCTACAACAAGCCTGTGGTCAGTATTGAGGAACTGAGCACTCCGGTAGACCCTGCAGTTCTGGATCATCCTCCAACGACCGTCAATGAGGACATGGTCAATCTCCTTTGCCACACCGCCAGCGTTGGAATACCAAGTCCAGCGATGAGCTTGCGGGCGCTGAAACCATGAACCAGCCACCCTAAGTCCATGACTTCTTGCAAAGTCAAGGAACTTAGTGCTATTCTGGTTCATAGTTCCTGACCCATGGGGACCAACACACACCTCATAACCATCCCTATCAGTTCCAGTCGATGCATTGAAATCCCCCAAGACTAGAAGTGTATCTCGTCTGGGGCACTGATCAACCACAGACTCGAGTGTGGCGTAGAATGCATCCTTCACGGTAAGATCACTCGCCTCAGTCGGAGCATAAATAGAGACCAGGGAGATGACACCTAAGGAGTGACGAATCCTTAATCTCATAATACGCTCGTTGACCGGTGTTACCTCAATTATCATTGGGGTCAGCTTATTGGACACAGCTACAGCAACTCCTTGGGTATGGTAACCATCAGAGCGACCAGACCAATAGTAGGTGTAACCACCCACCATTATCTCGCCGCAATCCGGTCTCCGAACCTCAGAGAGAGCTGCAATCCCGATGTCCAAACGCTTGAGCTCAGATGATAACAGAGACAGGTGATCATCCTCTCTTAGGGATAGGACATTCCAGGCACCCACCTGAAGGGACCGCCTCAGGTTAACCCAAGGAGACCGCCGTCTGGTGGACGACACCTCAGCACCACTCCGACACACTCTCCCGCAATCTGACCCAGGGATGTTACCCCGTGGTTTCCCTCCTATCAAAGATTGGGGGTCCCGAAGGCTTTGCCCCAATCCCATCATCCGGTGAGCTGCCCTGCGAAGGGAAGCTGCACAGGAGGTACTCCCACGGAGTGGGTTTTCAGATTTTTTTGCGTTTTTGCGTTTTGCGGAATGAAGCGTTTTACGGTGGCTGGAGTGCAAATCCTGCCACCAACCTCCTAATAAGAAGTAACCCAACTGCAGGAGGACGTCCGCAGACACAGTTGGGCACTAGATATGGATGGCCGTTGGCTCACAAGGAGCTCCTCCGCCCTTTGACAGGTTTTGTTTTTAATCCTGCTGGGTGTCCATATCCAAACACCCTCCTCACCAGAAAACCTGGTGGGGGAGACGGTTTAGTCGCCGACAACCCGACCATGGAACAGGTTAGTACAGGTTTACATGGTACCTGTAGCAGGTCACAGATCGAACCTGACCTGACAAAACCGAACCTGACCTGACTCGGAATATAGTTGGTTTTTAAATAGCCGGTAAAGTGATCGGGTCCAAAGGGACTGCGCGATAATATCCCGCTCGGTTATCCCAAAAGGAAGCGAGCTGCTTAAGCGGCTCGTTTCCAATCGGTCCCGTTGAGGTACAATCTCTCGGTAATTTACCCGCGCGATTAATTAGGTATATCGACAATTCGGTGATTGACCCTGTAAGGTGCGGGTAGAATACAGACAAGGTCGTGGTGTGCTTAAAAACACACCCATGGCTGGTTTTTGGCGTTGATCCGGAAAGCCGCGACTGGATTGCTCGTCTGGTGGGCGTACGGCCGCGATTCGGCTAAAAGCGGCTGTCCGCACGCCGGCGGGCGAGAATCTACAACACTGGTGTCAGGAGTGGGATACAAACTCTCCCGCCTCCAAAGAAAATTAACGGGAATCGGATCAAGTGTGTGTAGAGCGACGCTCCATTCCCCCAAATTTTGAGTGGTTAAGTTGTTCCGAGAAGCAAAATGGCATTTCAAGGCGAGCGGGAGCAGGGTGGATTAGGAATGTGTATTAATGTAGAATCCATGGCCTGGGACGGTTGTTTTTGTTACTCAACCACTAATTGTAATCAGTGGGGGCGCTCACCCTATACTAAGCATGAACTTTGCCGGCAAACAGAATTGAAGTCGCAAAATAGCGGCGCGATCGCACCTCAGCGCAACATGGAGTGGGCTGCTATTAATAGCACAACAAACGGCACGACATGAGGCATGGGCTCCCAATCAAAGATTCAAACCATGTGGTCGCGGCAGGCGCCATGGCAGGCATGGCAGGATGCAGGCGCATGCATTGGCAGGCTTCAGACACAATTGTCGGGGGCCTTGGAGCAGTGGAGGTATGGTGATGACTGTATGGGGTAATTGCATTCGTTTGCCTTTAAATTGGACGAGGCACGGCGGCATGTAGATGGGGTTCAGGAGGATTGGGTGCACAAGGAGTCACAACAATTGGCTAATGCACAGGAATGAATTCGGGAGCCAGAAAAGGACTTAGCCAACACAGGCGAGGTACTAGCTGGGGGAATGATGAAAGTAGAGCGACTTACCCTTCTATTGGAATGAGCGGAGAGCGAACTGAATAAAAGAATGAGGAGCAAATTAGTAATTCTCGGGATAGGAAGAACTTGGAGGAAGAATGGGGAAAAAAGCTAGAAAAGAAAAAATGTGAACACAATCGGGAATTGGAACTACTGAAGGAAGAGGTAAGATCAGGCAATCAGATAAGGGAGAGCCTGGAACAGAAGATAAAAAGAGGAGAGAAATCTCTGGAGCAAAGGAAGGAAGAATTGTTGGAAAAGTCAAGACAGTTTGAAGAACTACAGGAAGAAATAGAAGAGGAAAAACGGGAACACGATGTGGAGTTGAGACGACTGAGGAGAGAGGTGGAAGAAGGCAATCGGAAAAGAGAAGGACGAGAAGAGACGATAAAAATGGAAGAGAAACGCCTGGAAGACTTAAAGGAATAGGGTAATAAAATGAACGAATACAGGAAGGAAGAACGCAAAAGAGGTGTGGAGATGACCAAGAAAAGGGATGAAATAAGGTTGGAGTGTGCAGAGGTGAGAGAGGAATTAGAAAAAAAAAGCTTCTGAGTTACGGAAACACCAAAGCAGAGAGAGGGAACTACAGAACGAACTGGGGACGCTAAGGGAGGAAATAACGAGAACGGAGAATGAAACGTTAAGGAACCACACTGTGCAGATCAAACAGTTAGTTAGAAGCCAAGGCCAGATTAAAGAATGAGATGCAAGAAAGAGTAGTGAAAGAAGAACGAATGAAACAGGAAAAGTAAATCAGCCAATTGATGGAAACTATGAGATTGGAGAATGAAGAACAAGAGAGACAGTGGAATACAAAGCAAAAAGAGTATGAATTTGAAACTAAACAACAAAAGGAAAAAGCAAGGTTGGAGTACAAGGCGATAGTGAAAGAACAAAGAATGAAACAGGAAAATGAAATCAACAAAATGAAGGAAACAACGAGATTGGAGAAAGAGTAACGAGAGACAGTGGAATAAGAAACAGAAAGAAGAACGAATGAAACAGGAAAGGGAGATCAACCAATTGAGGGAAACTATGAGATTGGAGAAGGAAGAACAAGAGAGACGGTGGGATAGAAAACAAAGAAAACGAGGTTGAAGTTAACCAACTCAAAGAGAGAGCAAAATTTGAGTCCACAGAGATGGAAAAACTCCGGAAAGATAACGAACAGCTTAGGGGGCTCAGAGAGGAAGAACGACTCAAAAGGAGCCAGGAAGTAGAACAGCACAAAAAGGTGGGATGTGTGGTAGCACCACAAGGAGTAATGTTAGTGGTGCAGGACTTGATTGACAGCACTCGTCGGATGAAGCAACAATTATGGCAAACCCTGAAAAAGGAAACGCAAATAAAAATGGAGACGAGGGAATAACAGAAACGGATTGCTCGTCTGGTGGGCGTACGGCCGCGATTCGGCGAAAAGCGGCTGTCCGCACGCCGGCGGGTGATAATCGACAACAATATCTTCTTGTTTCGGCTGCTCCCGTAAGGGGACGCCACAGCGGATCAACCATCTCCATTTCGCTCTATCCTCCACATCTTCCATTGACACTCCAACCACCCGAATGTCCGCCCTCACCGCATCCATGAACCTCTTCTTTGGCCTTCCTCTTCTCCTCTGCCTGACGGCTCCATCCTCAGCATCCTTCTCCCGATATACTCTGCTTCCCTCCTGTGCACATGCCTAAACCATCTCAATCTCGCCTCTCTCACTTTGTCTCCAAACCGTCCGACCTGCGCTGTCCCTCTAATATACTCATTCTTTATCCTGTCCATCCTTGTCACTCCCAACGAGAATCGCAGCATCTTTAACTCTGCCACCTCCAGCTCCGCTTCCTGTCTTTTTGTTAGCACCACCGCCTCCAAACCATACAACATCGCTGGTCTCATTACCGTCTTGTATACTTTCCCCTTAACTCTTGCAGCAACCCTTCTGTCACAAATCACTCCTACAACTCGTCTTCACCCACTCCATAATTCCTGCACTCTCTTTTTCACTTCTCTACCACACTCTCCGTTACTTTGGACAGTTGATCCCAAGTATTTTAACCTATCCACCTTCCCCACCTCAACTCCTTGCAACCGCACAATACCACCACCCTCCCTCTCATTTACGCACATGTACTCCATCTTACTCCTACTGACTATCATTCCCCTTCTCTTCAGTGCGTACCTCCACCTCTCGAGGCTCGCCTCAACCTGCTCCCTACTCTCTCTACAGATCATGATGTCATCCGCGAACATCATCGTCCATGGAGACTCCAGTCTGATCTCGTCTGTCAACCTGTCCATCACCATTGCAAACAGGAAAGGGCTCAGTCGATTCTTGGTGCAATCTCACTTTTACCTGAAACTGTTCCGTCATTCCTTCCGCACACCTCACCGCTGTCACACTGTCCTCATACATATCCTGCACCACCCTCACATACTTCTCCACCACTCCCGACTTCCTCATACACAATGCCACAACTCCTCTTTTGGCATCCTATCATAAGTTTTCTCTAAATCCACAAACACACAATGTAACTCCTTCTGGCCTTCCCTATACTTCTCCATCAACATTCTCAAAGCAAACATCGCATCAGTGGTGCTCTTTCCTGGCATAAACCCATATTGCTGCTCACAAATCGTCACCTCTCCTCTCAACCGAGCTTCCACAACTCTTTCCCACAACTTCATGGTGTGGCTCAACAACTTTATCCCTCTGTAATTACCACAGCTCTGCACATGACCCTTGTTCTTGAAAATCGGAACCAGTACACTTCATCTCCACTCCTCCGGCATCCTCTCACTTTCCAAGATTTTATTAAACAATCTGGTTAAAAACCCCACTGCCATCTCTCCTAAGCATTTCCATGCCTCCACTGGTATATCATCTGGGCCAACCGCCTTTCCACTTTTCATCCTCTTCATAGCAGTCCTCACTTCATCTTTACTGATCCACCCCACTTCCTGATTCACTGTCTCCACCTCTTGCAACCTTCTCTCTCTCTCATTTTCTTCATTCATCAGCTCCTCAAAGTACTCCATCCACCTTCTCAACACACTCTCCTCGCTCGTCAGCACATTCCCATTTGCATCCTTTATCACCCTAACCTGCAGCACATCCTTCCCAGCTCGGTCCCTCTGTCTTGCCAATCGGTATAAATCCTTTTCCCCTTCTTTTGTATCCAACTTCTCATACAGCTCGTCATATGCCTTTTTCTTAGCCTTTGCCTTTCTACCTCTTTGCCTTTCGCCGCCACTCCTTGTACTCCTGCCTACTTTCTTCATCTCTCCGACTATCCCACTTCTTTTTCACCAACCCCTTCTTCCTTATACTTTCCTGCACTTCCTCCTTCCACCACCAAGTCTCCTTATCTTCCTTCCTCTGTCCAGATGTCACACCAAGTACCTTCCCAGCTATCTCCCTCACCACTTCTGCTGCAGTTGCCCAATCATCTCACCCATCTTTACCACCATCCAACACCTGTCTCACCTCCTCCCTAAATTCCACGCAAGTCTTCCTCCTTTAGCTTCCACCATCTGGTCCTTGGTTCAGCCCTCACTCTCTTCCTCAACCTCAACTCCAAAATCATCCAACAGACCACCAATCGATGCTGTTGAGCTCCACTCTCCCCTGCCACCAACTTACAGTCTCTAATCTCTTTCAGGTTGCATCTCCTGCTTAAGATGTAATCCACCTGTGTGCACTATCCTCCACTATTGTATGTCACCCTGTGTTCCTCCTCCTTCTTGAAATATGTATTTACCACTGCCATTTCCATTCTTTTTGCAAACTCTACCACCATTTGCCCTTCCACATTTCTCTTGTTGAGACCGTACCGACCCATCACCTCCTCATCCTCTTTATTCCCTTCCTCAACATGCCCATTGAAATCTGCTCCAATCACCACTCTTTCATCCTTGGATACACTCTCCACCACTTCATCTAACTCACTCCAGAAATCTTCTTTATACTCCATCTCACACCTCATATGCGAGGCATATGCACAGATGACGTTCATCATCAAATTCATCAGACAAGGTGGAGAGTTTGCTTTCAAACCTCGACTCAGATTCTGCAACCGGTCCAGACGGCATCAGCCTAACGTGTCCTCAAAGCCTGCTCTTCTGCTCTTGCTCACCCTCTCTCTGTTCTATTCACCCTCTCATTTGCCCAAGGTCATCTGCCATCTGCTTGGAAATCTACTAACATCACTGCCCTGCATAAAAAAGGTGCAAAAACAGATCCCTGTAACTACAGACCAATCAGCCTTCTCCCAATCATCAGCAAGGTGATGGAATCCATCATCGCTTCAGACATGAATTCCTTCCTCTTCTCCAATGGCTTGATTTCCGATCATCAATTTGGTTTCAGACCAGGTCACTCTACCCTGGATATGCTGCTTCTGCTCTCCCATCAATGGATGGAGGTCCTCAATGCCAGACAGGAAATCCGAGCCATATCCCTGGACATATCACGTGCTTTTGACGCAGTCTGGCACCCTGCCCTACTCACCAAACTCTCTTCCCATGGTATTCAAGGCCATCTCCACTCATGGCTCGCAGACTTCCTCTCCTGTCGCAGTCAACGTGTGGCCCGAAATGGAGTTCTTTCATCCCCTCTTCCTGTCCAGGCTGGAGTTCCTCAAGGTAGCGTTCTGGGCCCTGTTCTTTTTCTGGTTTTCATCAATGATCTCTCCGACTCTCTGGAAAATCCTCTATTTCTCTTTGCCGAAGACTCCACCCTCTGCCGTACCATCTGTCATCCCTCAGACCAGCAAGCAGCAGCTTCTTCGCTCACTGCAGATCTGGATAAAATCACAAACCGGTCCAACACGTGGAACATGTCTTTCAATCCAGACAAATCTCACACTCTCACTCTGTCTCTTCGAAAGGACCGTTTAGAAACCCCCCCCCCCCCATCCACTTTCTCAACAATCCTCTGGAAGAAGTCTTTTCATCCAAGCTTCTGGGTCTCACGATCTGCCATGACCTTTCCTGGGAAAGTCACATTTCCAACCTCGCCTCAAAAGCCAGTCATCGACTGGGAATCCTCCGTCGTGCAAAGTTCTTCCTCGGCCCTCTTGAGCTCCTGACCACTTACAAAGCTTTTGTCCGTAGCCTGATGGAGAACTGCTCTCCCCTCTGGGCTGGTGCTCCTGCCTCCCACCTTTCTCGGCTTCACGCTGTCGAAACCAGGGAATTTAGGATCATCGGCATCTCCCGCAATGAAGCTGAGTCTTTGGGCCTCTCACTCAATCACCGCAGGTTGGTCGGTGGTCTTTCTGTCTTCCACCGACTCCTCTCCAGCCTTGCCCCCCCTGCTCTCTCTGCGATTCGTCCCCACCACATTTCCACAGGGCGCTCAAGGTCCGCCAACAACCCCCTTCTGGTAAAACTCCCAAAATCACGAATCACTGCTCATCTTCACTCTTTCATTCCTCTTTTTTCCCACCTTTGGAATAAACTTCCTCACTCTATTCATTCCCATTCTTCCCTCCAGGCTTTCAAAACAGCTGTTCACCACCACCTCTTATCATCCCCCATCCAAATCCTCGATCTTTTCTACCCCCGATAATCCACCCAAGCCCACTTCCTTCATTTCTCCTGCTTTCCTTCCTGAAAGTCCCTGTAATGTCCATCTTCTCTTCGCCATGTTCCCCGTCCCATCCCCATCCCTCTCCCTTCCACAGTTCACGTAATGTGTCTGTTCCCCACTGTTTTCTCCCTCCCACTCCCGCCCCTCTTGTATCATGCCCCCTTGCTGTGAGTTGTGTGTTAGCTCTCATACGAGCCTCGACAGGAAAACAAAAAAAATTAAAAAAATAAAAATCACCCCTTTAGTTTCCAACTTCACACTCATCACTCGGTCAGACACACTCCTCACCTCCAATACCCTCTTGACAAAATCTTCCTTCAGGATTACCCTGACACCATTTCTCCTCCCATCCACACCATGGTAGAACAGTTTGAAACCACGTCCAATGCTCCTAGCCTTACTCCCCATCCACTTGGTCTCTTGTACACACAGTATGTCCACCTTTCTTCTCTCCATCATATCAGCCAACTCTCGCCCTTTGCCAGTCATCGTCCCAACATTCAGAGTTCCAACTCTCACCTCCACACTTCTACACTTCCCCCTCTCCCACTGCCTCCGGACTCGCCTTCCCAGTCTCCTTCTCCTCCTTCGCCCAGCAGAAGCACAATTTCCACTGGTACCCTGCTGACCACCGGTACCGGTGGCGGTTTTTGGTAACCCTGGCCTCGACCGATCCGGTATGGAAATTCGTTTTGTTGTCCGCATAATGATTTGGCATAGGTTTTTACGCCGGATGCCCTTCCTGACGCAACCGTGGTCGCCTCTTACGACACGCAGGGATATGGTACACCTATTCTAACCGGGGCATACACCGGGCCCAGTACACTGGTACTCGTGTATGTATATATATATATATATATATATATATATATATATATATATATATATATATATATATATATATATATACATATATGTATGTATATGTATATATGTATATATATATGTATGTATATGTATATGTATATATATATGTATATATATATATATATATTGTATAGATACATATATCTATACAATACAATACAATAAGAGAGAAATGCCGAATTTTGTTCACGTTTTGCAACGTCAAATCAAATCGTATCCTCCTGAAAATTGGCAGCTATTTAATTTACTCTCGGGAAGGTGGCGAGATGTACTTTTTGTTATGAACTATTATCTATCGTGAATTTTGGGGGTAAAATTGGGCAGGACACACCTAATGCTCTTAAGAAGGAAGTAAAACAGTTACCACTTTCATTGTATAAGAAAGTAAAACCACCTACCACGTTCATTGAAAATTGTGATTATAGACGGTAAAATGTTTTTCTTATCGATGGAATGAGCAATGAGGTTTCCTCGCATTCATTCAGGTGAGTAATTTTTTTTCTCCTTTTCTGACTTTCACTTCATAACCATCATCCCCTACGCACCTTTATTTGTAGACAACAGAAGAAAAAAGCCAAAACTAAAAAAAAGATTGCCATCCAGCTTGCCTTCCTTTAAGCCTTATCCTTAAAGACAGCAAGCTTTTTTTGCCTCATTTTTTTGTGTAAAACATTTAAACAGTGAAACAAAGATGCAGATTTGCATCACATTTGAACAATGCAAAAAAAGATGCAGGTTAGGTTTGCTCTTATTTGAACAGTCAACAGTGCAAAAAGACACAGTGTTGTATTCAGTAGTTTTGCAGGTTGGCATTTGAAAAGTAGAATGAAAGATGCAGGTGGTTTGCTTCCCAGCATACTTTTCTGATCCAATCACTCTTGGCCTGTAATCAACTTCAAAATGTCTAATTGACTCAAATTATACTCCCATCCTCAAATTGTCAAGCTGAGATTTTTTTTTCTTTATCCACTGATTCACATCAGTCATGACTGAGCAAAAATTGTACAGCGACCCACCCTTTTTGGTGGAGTCTTCCTGCTCCAAATAAAGTAAAATAAAAGGAAAGTTATTCACTCTCCTTTTTCACTGACCATCAAGTGAGATTATACCTGAAAATCAGTTTGTGAGCTTGCAAGATCTGACTACATTCCGGTAAGTCACTTTTATGTACTTGGAAACCCCACTTCAGTACTTGGAAGACCAACTGCAGTACTTTGCAATCCCACTTTGCAATCCCACTGCAGCACTTGAAAATTCAACTGCAGCACTTAGCAATTCAACTGCAACACTTGGTTCTCCTGTTGCAGTACTTGGAATTCCCACTGCAGTATGTACTTGTAAATTCCACTGCATTACTTGGAAATTCCACTGCAGCACTGGGAAATCCCACTGCAGCACTGGGAATTTTCCATCATTCAGGCCATACACGTGCATGAAAAGACTGTGCACCCAAAATAATATGGGAGGCTATATATTCCAAGAACTAAAATCCGTTGATTGAAACGCACATTACTAATCACTTTTATATGTTTCCAAGTGGTAACATGCCGAGAACACCGAAACGAAGAAGAATTTCCCAGCGATTACCAGAAGTCCATGCACAAAGGAACACAAGACGACAGCTGCAGTTGCCAGCGGTCCCACAAAGGAACAACGCAAGATGACAGCTGCAGTTGCCAACAGTCTCACGAGCCTACACGAATGATGAAAATGTGTTCTTCCTTGAAACAGATCTTGGAGAAATGGAAATAGCATGTAACTACTGTGAGGCAAAAAAAAAAAAAAAACTTCGCTGGCGAGCCACCAGGATTTTGCTGTGCAAGTGGAAAAATCCAATTGGATTTATTCCCAACGCCACCTCAATATCTGGTGTCACTGCTCAACGGAACAAATCATGATTCCGACCATTTCCTTCAGAACGTACGTCTTTTTAATAGCGCATTTCAAATGATGAGCTTTGGCTGCACGAGACGACAGATTAATGGATGGGATCCCAATTTTACTGTCCAAGATCAAGTGTGTCACAAAATTGGAAGTCTCCATCCGCAAGACAATATGCCTCGACAGTTTCTGCAAATTTAATTCATTGAGAGCAGACGAGCCGAACATGAAACACGTTTGGCCATCGGTACTGGTATGAAACCACACATCGTAACAAAGCTCACAGAGTTATTGCATGAGAACAACAAATACATCAGAAATCTGAAAACGGCTGTTGAAAGCATGAACCAAGACAGAAGAGAAGATCTTATAATTGTCATCCATGAAAACAAGCAGCCGGCCACACAACATCCTCGCCGTTACAACGCACCATCCGGTGATGAAGTCGGCATACTAATGCCGAAAGAACCAACTGCGACCAGAGATATTGTGTTACACCAGCGTGATGGAGAATTATAGCATATATCAGACTTACACCGTGCATACGATACTCTGCAGTACCCAATCCTGTTTCCTTATGGCATACACGGATGAAGCGTATATTTGCAGTCAACCACTGCACGCAAAATAACGCAAATGTAGTTTTACGCATACCATATCATGTGTTGACAGACTAATCATTTGTTACTGTGCCGCAGACTGTTCCAGCAATTTTTAGTTGACATTTACTGTAAGATAGAAACAGAACGATTACATTTTCTCAGACGGGAACAGAAAGCTCTAAGAGCGGACAGCTACCAAAACTTCAGAGACGCTATATTTAATAACGACTGTGATCCGCGGAACGTGGGGTAAAGGATCGTGTTACCATCTACATTCACGGGCGTTCCGCAGTATATGCACGAGCGCACCCAAGATGCCATTGCATACGTGTGGAAGTATGGCAGACCAGATCTGTTCATAACCTCGACTACTAATCTGAAATGGTCAGAAATTAGAGAAAATCTTCCACCGAAACAAACAGCATCAGACAGGCCAGATATCATCTGTCGTGTTTTTCATTTGAAATTGAAGAAACTGATGGATCTGTTGAAGAATGGAGCTTTTGGTGACTTGCTGGCATGGCTGTATTCTATTGAATTCCAGAAAAGAGGGCTCCCTCATGTGCACATCTACTCTGGCTGTCCCCAGGAAGCAAAATCAGACCCGACGATATTGATCAAGACATATCTGCGGAAATACCATGTCCGGATTCGGAACTTCAACTGCACGAACTGGTGAAATGCAACATGATCCATGGACCGTGCGGCCCTTTCAACAGAAACAGTCCATGTATGAAGGACGGATCCTGCTCAAAAATGTTCCCCCAAGTATTTTATGGAAGCGACGGAACAAGGGCAAGATAACTATCCCAAGTACCGCAGGCGCACTCCAGAGGACGGAGGTAATGTAATCGCAATCACCAAGATTGAAAATGGACAGCATATCGAGCACGTCATAGATAATCGGTGGGTTGTACCTCACAACCCTTGGCTTTAAAAAACAAATGAAGTGCCACACGAATGTTGAAATTGGTACTTCAGTCAAAAGTGTGAAATATGTGCTGAAGTATGTAAACAAAGGAAGTGACCAAGCGATCTTCACTATTGAAGGTGGACAAAATATTGATGAAATAGTGTTACGAATCTGGAAGCCATTTGCACACAGACAGCAGTCTCTAAGTTCAGTTATTTCGATAAGTATGTGTTTACAGTTAGGGTCCCGCCCCTTATGTCTTATGGGAATTCCATGTGTGCGCTGCAGGTTTCTTTTATAGTCAGGTTTTTTACATCTTGAAGCCACACAACACCAACAAAACCCTTGCTTCACTCCTCTTCCCACGCTGCGGGAGAACGGGCGCTTCACCCGCCCAGCTTTCACCTCTCCGCACCATCGACGCCATTGCCGTGCGTTCGACCACGGACGTGAGCGGAGGTTTCCTCACCTCAGAACTCCGACTCCGCCCAGGAAAGGAGGGGGTTCCCCCCTGTCCAATCACGGATGGCCAGCATATCACCCCACGAAACCCTGTCCAATCAGGGCAAAGATTACCTCAGAGGACCGGTCACCCCACCCCGTCCGGGGGAGGGATAACAATCGCCAGGTTCCCCTGAGTGCTTGCTGGAGTTGGGCTGGAGTTGGGTTAGAATTTGTCGGAGGAGAAAGGGGTCGCCATTGCTTTTGGTCTGCAGTCGTCGTTGTCTGCGGTCGTGGTCTGCGGTCTTTTCCGGGGTTCCTCGTGGTGGTGGTGGTGGTGGTCGAGCAGCCAGGACCGTGGTGCTCGATCGTCGTTCGTGGCAGCCAGGATCGTGGGCTCGGTGGATTCCAGGTCGTGGGTTTGAGTCCCACCGTGGTGGGTTGGAGTCGGTGTGACCGCACGAGGCGGACAGTTACCCGGCCAGAAGCTGTCCCCACACCTGAACTATCCTCCTCGGCTGGCAGGTCCAATAAAGACCCGACGGGGTCAATTTCTTTTGGGTGTATGTGTGTGTGTGTGTGTGTCTGTGGGCACAGTCCTGTAAGTGGAAACCGTTAAGTGTTTGCTTGTACATTGATTGCATTTCTTTAAGTCGGTTTAACTCTGCTCCTTGTTCTCCATTCAAAACTAAGATCCAGGCTTTCGGTGACATCTTGGATGCTGCTGTCCTGTCTGTGTCTGTTTGTGGTGAGGATGTTGAGGTCGTGGATAGATTCACTTACCTTGGCAGTGATATTCATGTCTCCGCAGGTTGTGAGCCGGAGGTCAATAGACGTCTGGGTCGGGCCTGGGGAGTCATGGATTCACTGGATCATGGGGTGTGGCGTTGCCGGTACCTGTGCGGGAGGACGAAAGTCCGAGTCTTCAGGTCCTTGGTACTTCCAGTCTTGCTCTATGGGTGCGAGACTTGGACTTTGACCAAGGATCTGAGACGGAGACTTAATTCCTTTGGTACCAGGTCTCTTCGGAGAATCCTTGGCTATCGCTGGTCGGATTTTGTGTCCAACGAGCGGTTGCTGAGAGAGACTCGGATGAGATTTGTTACCTGCATAGTCCGTGAGCGTCAGCTGCGGCTGTATGGACATGTGGCTCGTTTTCCTGATGCTGATCCTGCTCACCAGATTCTCTCAGCGAGGGAGTCTCATGAGTGGAGGAGGCCAGTGGGCCGACCACGTGCCTCATGGTTGCAGCAGGTTGACCATCATCTCAAGGAGATGGGGATGGGCCTGGCATCTGCCTGGGGGATGGCCAGACGGAGGCCCCTGGAGTACCGGCGGAAAGTGGACGCAGCGACGCGCTGTTCTGGCACATGCTCCCATACCTGACCTGACCTTGTTCTCCGCTCCCCATTAAAAATAAACCCCAATTGTTAAATGTACCAGCTCGTTGTCTGTGGTTTCTACCATTGACCCAGCACAGTGCGGGCTTGAGAAATAGTGAGGCCGTCTGTGCCGTAAGTTGTCATTGGGACCGGCGCGGCTCTGGTAACTCCCGCTCGGTTACGCTGGACCTGAGTCGGTACATGCGACTCGCTTCGGACAGAGTCGGCCGAGGATGTGGCTTCCCCAGTAGCGAGATGGTGTGAATACTTCGGAAAATTGGAATTGACAATTCCTTCAGTACACATCGAATAGAAAAGTGCACATAGAGCAGTGCACATCGAATAGAAAATTGGAATAGACAAGTGAACCCTTCCTCATGCCGTCGAAATATTGGCAACCACGGTCCTTTAAGTGACCCATAGACTCCGGAGTTATCCGGGGTGACGACCTTGCAATTCCGGTGTTCGGTGGGAGACGGCCCGACTGCTCCATCTAGCGGTCGTCCTCGCCACCAACCCCCGGCCCACAACAATTGGTGTCAGGAGCGAGTTCGAACCCCTCCACCTCGATAGAGAAATTCACGGGACACGGATCAGGGGTGTGAGGAGCAACCCCCCCCCCCCGTTTCCTCCAAATTAGAGCGCTTAAATTGTTCTCAAGACACACCATGGCGGGCCAAGTTGAGCTGGCTGGTGGGTGTAGAAATAATGGGAAGAGAATCCACTGTCCAGGACGACACCCCCATGCAGGAAGACATTTCCCCACAGCCAAACCCAGAGGTTGTAATGGGCGCGGGAGGGGCGGCATATAACCCCCCCCTCCTCCATCAAAGTTACCCCCCCCGATCCCTGCGGTTCCGCACACCATCATGGCAGATTAGCTCCGTCATTTGACATGAGACAAATGTTGGAAGTGTTGATGCAAAAGATGGACTGAAATGCGCAAAAGACGGACGCGAATGCGCAAGTAACACAACGAATGGAGGCTAATATGAAGGAAATGATGCACATATGGGAGCACAAAAGGGATGAGATGAGGGGTGATATGCAAACCCAGAGAGAGGAAATGCAGAGCATGGGGTTAAGCCTGCAGGCGAGTCTGGAGGGGATGAAAGGCAAAATGGCGGATCGGAAAATGGCGCCTGCACGTGGGGAAACGACAGAGTCAGGGGGGAGTGCAACGGTTGTTCGGACCGCAATGGAGACGGACAAGGTCGAGGGGATGAGTGACGTCATGACGATTAAGGGAGAAACCGGTAAACTCGAGCAGGGGATGACGGAGATAATAGAGGAGCACACACAAGTAGAGTGAGGAGGGACACGAGGGTTGAGCTTGGGGAATGTGTTGAGACCCAATGCGAAGGTCGGATTAACCTCCCACAGGAACAGGGGGAGACGGTATGCTCCCTCGAAGTGGACTGCGACCAGGTGAGTCCGGTCGGGCCATGCGAGGTCGAGCGGGTATATGGTGCGAATGAGTGCACGCCGAGCTTGGGAGGTATAGAAACCCTGGGATATTTTGGGCTGACATGAGCCCCCGATGTGAATGTCCCAGAGTGTGTGTTGAAATGTGTGCAGAATGCGAGTGACATGGAATGTGTAAGTGCATGCGTGGAAATGGTACGCGGACCGATCCAGAGGGGAGACGGGAATGGCGAGCCTGGTGGGCCGCACAAAGTTATTTTGGAAATCGCGCCGGCTTCACGGGACGTCGCGTGGGAGGTCCGTTCCATGTTTTGCGAACGGCCTTGGTGTGCACGTTTGCGCGATCGGAAGCCGGCGCTGAAACGTTTCGTGTGTGGTACGAAACCGGCACGTGCACGGTTAAAAGGAAGGTTGGGTGAATTTGGAAAGCACGGGTCCCCATGCGAGCGCGTGTGCGGGGCATCACGTGCTGCACGCCACGTGTTCTGTTCGCGGAACGAGTCCTCGGGACGACACGCTCGGGCGGGCCTGCACGGAAAGCCGCGCAAGTTCCGTGTGCGAGTGACATCACCGGGTATCTCCCAGCGCGAACTACAGGTGAGCAGTGTACATCGGCCAGCATGGCGGACAGCTCGAGAGCGAGCGGTTGTTGCAATCGACGGGGCGACGTTCGCTTTCGATTATCGCCCAAATGGAAGGGACGTGCGAGTTGTAAACCGCTACACTGGCGACGCAAAGATGGCCGAGCCTTGCACGAGTACCCGATCTCCGGCCAGGATGTGGCAAACATCCTCGCCTGGGCAAAGGAGCATTAGTTAGTGGGAAGGGTTTAGCTTAGATAGACCAGCCTCATGGGGCAGGAACAGTTCCTCATCGGGCCCATGGAACGAGTTAGAGGGAATGTTAGGTTAGATTTAGAAATGGATTTAGGGAGACACGGACGGACATGGAATGTGCAGTGGGGAAGTAGATTAGCTACGTAGAGTTAAAAGGAACGTGCATTCGAGTAAGGGATGACGAGGGGTATGAGCTAGTTGGGGGGATGTAGCTAGCAGAGTGTGAATGTTGGAATGATTTGAAAACAGAGAAATCTACAATGAGTGAATGTGGGTCAGCGGGTCCGAGTGTGTGAGTGGAGTGAATGTGGCATGCATGGTGCGAATAATTGATTGGGGGGGAGGAGTGAATCCCACCCAAGGGAACCAGGGGTCAGTGTAATGTTAGTTAGTGGGTTAGTTAAATTTACCAAAAGGTCGTCATTTTGTTGTTGGTGTTGAGTGAAACCACGATACCTTTTGAAGGGTGCAGGAGTCCATTGATCGGCTGGGAGTGTGGCTGTGGAAAGGTGAGTACTGAGTAGAGGGCCCCTGGGCACCGGAGTAGTCGGCCAGAATAGGCCATGGTCCAAGGCACCGAGTAGTGTAATGGGCACGGGCGGCCCTCGGAATGAGACCAGGAGCGCCAGAAATGCCACATGGGCATATATGGGGGAGTAGCCAGGAAGGGCACTCCCGCATTCATACGGAGTAGGTATGCTCGGAGACAGCCTCAGCTGCCGGGGGTGCCATAGTCCTAGTTCGGCAGAAGAGAATCCCTGCCAAGTGAGCCACGCTGCCCAGCCACAAAATTGTGCAAGGGCACGAGAGAAAATTTGAGGGCCAGGCCCAAATTTATAACAAACACCAACACAGGTGACGGGAATCATGGTTTCTCGACCAATAGTTTAAAGAGACAGGCGTGTTGAAAAGCCCCGGGGATAACTGAAAGTGTAATAAAGGATAGGACAGATAGGAAATGTGAACCCCTTTGCACCATCCACCCCTTCGCTCTCTGGAGGCCGCTGGACCCACCCGGGAAAGATTGCTGAAATCTGTGGAGGTTGTTCTGAGGCTCCATTGGGCCTCGAGGCAGATCCACCTGTCTCTTCCTTATTCCGCTCAAGAAGGATCTTAGGGGTTGGGAGTAGGCAGTTAGGATAGGTTAGCCGGACAAAGAGAGTAAGGGGGTTCAGGACAAGCAACTGTAAAATAAAAAATAAATAATAATAATAATAATCAAATAAAAAATAAATAAAAAAGGGGAAAGTCTAAATTTTGTTGTCACAAACGAAGGGAGTGGGTATGGACAAGGACAGGCAAAGGCGATAGGTTGGGGGGGGGAGACAGTAGGGTAGGTCTGAGCCCGTTTTCAGAGTGGCCGGCACCACCGCACTCCCTCCAGAACCTCACGGACCAGACCAGAGGCCGGCCAGCTTCATATGCCGGCCTGTTTGCTGGTCCGCATTTGCCATGACTTCAGTTGCCTGCCTTTGCCTTGACCCCATGCTTGCTCGCCCTTGTTGCATGACCTCCCTATGTCACCAACCATCCATGTGCGCCAGGACCATCCATCGTCAGGTGTTTTGCAAGGACTGCCCTGCAGGCAGCTACACCATCCATCATTTGTTTTTGCATCCAGTCCATTCTCCATTCAAATGAGCCAGGAACTGCATTGAGCAGCCCGGCTACCTCCTTGTCTTCTCGCATAAAGGCCAGTTCAAATGGCCTGTGGGACGGCGCATGGCCTGCCATGGTAGGGTGAGTTGCCTCCAGGAGCTGAGGTATGAAAGAAAGAAAGAAAGAAATGAAAGAAAAAAAAGGTTCAGTGACAAAAAGAGGGACCTTTTGAGCAGGCCCTGACGACGTCTGACCTTCAAGCTGCTGTGAACTCACCCACACAAAATTGTTGACTTTGCTGTGCCTTTTCCCCACAGATAACAGGTCTTGGGCCATGGTTAGTGCAAATAGTAGGAAATGTAAATAATTTTTGTAACCCACCTGTTTGTTTAGCGCCGGAAATTTAGTTAAGTTGTCCGTGTGAGTCTGTTAGTTTAGTTACGCAGAACACGAGGTTATTTATTTTTGGGACATGTATACAAATGTCGCACTCAGGGATCCGTAGGTAAAACGTACTCGCGGAAAAACCTACACCTGTAGGGCACACAAAAATTTATGACTCGGGACGAGTCTATAGAAAGGGGGAGTGGGGGTAGTTTTACGAATCTGGAAGCCATTTGCACACAAACAGACAGCAGTCCCTCAGTTCAGTTATTTTGATAAGTATGTGTTCATAGTTAGGGTCCCGTCCCTTATGTCTTATGGGAATTCCATGTGTGCGCTGCAGGTTTCTTTTATAGTCAGGTATTTTACATCTTGAAGCCACACAACACCAACAAAACCCTCGCTTCACTCCTCCTCCCCCCACGCTGCGGGCGAACGGGTGCTTCGCCCGCCCAGCTTTCACCTCTCCGCACCATCGACGCCATTGCCCACGTGCATCCGACCACGGACGTGAGCGGAGGTTTCCTCACCTCAGAACTCCGATTCTGCCCAGGAAAGGAGGGAGTTCATCCCTGTCCAATCACGGATGGCCAGCATATCACCCCACAAAACCCTGTCCAATCAGGGCAAAGATTACCTCAGAGGACCGGTCACCCCACCCCGTCCGGGGGAGGGATAAGAATCGCCAGGCTCCCCTGAGTGCTCGCTGGAGTTGGGCTGGAGTTGGGTTGGAATTTGTCGCAGGAGAAAGGGGTTGCCATTGCTTTTGATCTGCAGTCGACGTCGTCTGCGGTCATGGTCTGCGGTCTTTTCCGGGGTTCCTCATGGTGGTAGTGGTGGTGGTCGAGCAGCCAGGTCCGTGGTGCTCGATTGTCGTTCGTGGCAGCCAGGATCGTGGGCGATCCGGGTTGTCGGTTCGAGTCCCACCGTGGTGGGTTGGAGTCGGTGTGACCGCACAAGGTGGACAGCTTCCTGGCCAGACTCTGTCCCCCCAGCTGAACTATCCTCCTCGGCTGGAGGACCGAATAAAGACCCGGCGGGGTCCATTTTCTTTTGGTGTGTGTGTTTGTCCGTGTGTCTGTGGTGGTGCCATCCTGTAAGTCGAATTGAATAAGTGTTGATTGCCCATTGTACATTGCATATTCGTGATTAAGTCTGCTCTGTCTCCCTCCCTTTTGTAAATAAATATCTGTTAAATGTTCCAGTTCATAGCCTGTTGTTTCAACCAGTGACCCAGCATGGTTCGGGCTTGAGAAGTAGTGAGGCCATTTGTGCCGTAAATTGTTCATTTGGTCCGGCACGGCTTTGGTAACTTCCGCTCGGTTACGCCGTATACAAGTCGGTGGTCGCGACTCAGAGGGTTCTTCGGAGAGAGCGAGCGACTTTGTAGCGACCATACATAAAAAGTCGGCCGAGGGTGTGGCTTCCCCGGTAGTTAGACGGTGTGGGTACTTCGGTAAATTGGAATTAGACAAGTGGACCCTACCTCATGCCGTCAAAATATTGGCGACCACGGACATTTAAGCGACCCGTCGACTCCGGAGTTATCCGGGGTGACGACCTTTAAATTCCGGTGTTCGGTGGGAGATGGCCCGACTGCTCCATCCAGTGGTCGTCCTCGCCACCGAACCCGGCACCACAACAATACAACAATATCAAGACGCCAGGTTCGTGGTTGCCATGGAAGCTGCTCACCGAATCTTGGGCTTCCCGATGCATGAACACTATCCACCAGTGATGCAGCTGGCTATCCACCTGGAGAATGGCAAGCGATTGTACTTTGACAATAGCAATGCTGATGCCTACACCAGAGTGGGACCACCAAAGACAACTCTGACAGAATTCACCATTTGCTGTACGGATGAGTTCGCGAAAACACTCACTTATCACGAAGTTCCAGAGTATTACACGTGGGATTCTTGCAACAAAAAGTGGAATCAACGCAAGAGGGGAACTC